>NW_026535890.1:0-481227 GCF_028551555.1 Melozone crissalis | reverse complement strand
AACAAGCTGTACAACACTGCGATTGTGTGCGCAGCTTGCCAACTGAGAGAAAACAGTACCTGAGCACTCTCCTGCCTTTTCTATTCACATGAACATTCGATTGCAAGCTGTTTTGGACAACTTTCTTTCTCTTCTTGCAAAACACTCGGCAGACCTCCGTGCAGCCTCTAGAACACGATGGGAGATGTTTTTTGTGCAGGCACAGTTTCTCCTTGCCAGACAGAGTGGAAAAGCTTTTTGCTAAGATGTAGACGAGAAGAGAGGCTAAAGACGAAGGTACGGTGCTCTGCAAAGCTAAGCACCGCCCCCGTGCCTCTTTCGGCAGAAGGCGCACACCGCAGAGCACTGTGAGCGGCAGAATCGTCTTTGCGCGAAGAAGCAGCTTCTTCGTCTCCGGGAGCCGGAGAGAGCGGCAACTTCGCAAAGGTGATGAAACAAGCTGTACAACACTGCGATTGTGTGCGCAGCTTGCCAAGTGAGAGAAAACAGTACCTGACCACTCTCCTGCCTTTTCTATTCACATGAACATTCGATTGCAAGCTGTTTTGGACAACTTTCTTTCTCTTCTTGCAAAACACTCGGCAGACCTCCGTGCAGCCTCTAGAACACGATGGGAGATGTTTTCTGTGCTGGCACAGTTTCTCCTTGCCAGACAGAGTGGAAAAGCTTTTAGCTAAAATGTAGACGAGAAGAGAGGCTAAAGAAGCACGTATGGTACTCTGCAGAGCTAAGCATCGCTCCCGGACCTCTTTCGGCAGAAGGCGTACACCGCAGAGCACAGTGAGCGGCAGAATCGTCTTTGCGCGAAGAAGCAGCTTCTTCGTCTCCGGCAGCCGGAGAGAGCGGCAGCTTCGCAAAGGTGATGAAACAAGCTGTACAAAACTGCGAATGTGTGCGCAGCTTGCCAACTGAGAGAAAACAGTACCTGACCACTCTCCTGCCTTTTCTATTCACATGAACATTCGATTGGAAGCTGTTTTGGACAACTTTCTTTCTCTTCTTGCAGAACACTCGGCAGACCTCCGTGCAGCCTCTAGAACACGATGGGAGATGTTTTCTGTTCTGGCAAAGTTTCTCCATGCCAGACAGAGTGGAAAAGCTTTTTGCTAAGATGTAGACGAGAAGAGAGGCTAAAGACGAAGCTACGGTGCTCTGCAGAGCTAAGCACCACTCCCGTGCCTCTTTCGGTAGAAGGCGCACACCGCAGAGCACTGTGAGCGGCAGAATCGTCTTTGCGCGAAGAAGCAGCTTCTTCGTCTCCGGGAGCCGGAGAGAGCGGCAACTTGGCAAAGGTGATGAAACAAGCTGTACAACACTGCGATTGTGTGCGCAGCTTGCCAACTGAGAGAAAACAGTACCTGACCACTCTCCTGCCTTTTCCATTCACATGAACATTCGATTGCAAGCTGTTTTGGACAACTTTCTTTCTCTTCTTGCAAAACACTCGGCAGACCTCCGTGCAGCCTCTAGAACACGATGGGAGATGTTTTCTGTGCTGGCACAGTTTCTCCTTGCCAGACAGAGTGGAAAAGCTTTTTGCTAAGATGTAGACGAGAAGCGTGGCTAAAGAAGCACGTATGGTACTCTGCAGAGCTAAGCATCGCTCCCGGACTTCTTTCGGCAGAAGGCGCACACCGCAGAGCACAGTGAGCGGCAGAATCGTCTTTGCGCGAAGAAGCAGCTTCTTCGTCTCCGGCAGCCGGAGATAGCGGCAACTTCGCAAAGGTGATGAAACAAGCTGTACAACACTGCGATTGTGTGCGCAGCTTGCCAACTGAGAGAAAACAGTACCTGACCACTCTCCTGCCTTTTCAATTCACTTGAACATTCGATTGCAAGCTGTTTTGGACAACTTTCTTTCTCTTCTTGCAAAACACTCGGCAAACCTCCGTGCAGCCTCTAGAACACGATGGGAGAAGTTTTCTGTGCTGGCAAAGTTTCTCCTTGCCAGACAGAGTGGAAAAGCTTTTTGCTAAGATGTAGACGAGAAGAGAGGCTAAAGACGAAGGTACGGTGCTCTGCAGAGCTAAGCACCGCTCCCGGACCTCTTTCAGCAGAAGGCGCACACCGCAGAGCACTGTGAGCGGCAGAATCGTCTTTGCGCGAAGAAGCAGCTTCTTCGTCTCCGGGAGCCGGAGAGAGCGGCAACTTCGCAAAGGTGATGAAACAAGCTGTACAAAACTGCGATTGTGTGCGCAGCTTGCCAAGTGAGAGAAAACAGTACCTGACCACTCTCCTGCCTTTTCTATTCATATGAACATTCGATTGCAAGCTGTTTTGGACAACTTTCTTTCTCTTCTTGCAAAACACTCGGCAGACCTCCGTGCAGCCTCTAGAACACGATGGGAGATGTTTTCTGTGCTGGCACAGTTTCTCCTTGCCAGACAGAGTGGAAAAGCTTTTTGCTAAGATGTAGATGAGAAAAGAGGCTAAAGACGAAGGTACGGTGCTCTGCAGAGCTAAGCACCGCTCCCGGACCTCTTTCGGCAGAAGGCGCACACCGCAGAGCACTGTGAGCGGCAGAATCGTCTTTGCGCGAAGAAGCAGCTTCTTCGTCTCCGGGAGCCGGAGAGAGCGGCAACTTCGCAAAGGTGATGAAACAAGCTGTACAACACTGCGATTGTGTGCGCAGCTTGCCAAGTGAGAGAAAACAGTACCTGACCACTCTCCTGCCTTTTCTAGTCACATGAACATTCGATTGCAAGCTGTTTTGGACAACTTTCCTTCTCTTCTTGCAAAACACTCGGCAGACCTCCGTGCAGCCTCTAGAACACGATGGGAGATGTTTTCTGTGCTGGCACAGTTTCTCCTTGCCAGACAGAGTGGAAAAGCTTTTTGCTAAGATGTAGACGAGAAGAGAGGCTAAAGACGAAGGTACGGTGCTCTGCAGAGCTAAGCACCGCTCCCGGACCTCTTTGGGCAGAAGGCGCACACCGCAGAGCACAGTGAGCGGCAGAATCGTCTTTGCGCGAAGAAGCAGCATCTTCGTCTCCGGGAGCCGGAGAGAGCGGCAGCTTCGCAAAGGTGATGAAACAATCTGTACAACACTGCGATTGTGTGCGCAGCTTGCCAACTGAGAGAAAACAGTACCTGACCACTCTCCTGCCTTTTCTATTCACATGAACATTCGATTGCAAGCTGTTTTGGACAACTTTCTTTCTCTTCTTGCAAAACACTCGGCAGACCTCCGTGCAGCCTCTAGAACACGATGGGAGATGTTTTCTGTGCTGGCACAGTTTCTCCTTGCCAGACAGAGTGGAAAAGCTTTTTGCTAAGATGTAGACGAGAAGAGAGGCTAAAGACGATGGTACGGTGCTCTGCAGAGCTAAGCACAGCTCCCGGACTTCTTTCGGCAGAAGGCGCACACCGCAGAGCACTGTGAGCGGCAGAATCGTCTTTGCGCGAAGAAGCAGCTTCTTCGTCTCCGGGAGCCGGAGAGAGCGGCAACTTCGCAAAGGTGATGAAACAATCTGTACAACACTGCGATTGTGTGCGCAGCTTGCCAACTGAGAGAAAACAGTACCTGACCACTCTCCTGCCTTTTCTATTCACATGAACATTCGATTGGAAGCTGTTTTGGACAACTTTCTTTCTCTTCTTGCAAAACACTCGGCAGACCTCCGTGCAGCCTCTAGAACACGATGGGAGATGTTTTTTGTGCTGGCACAGTTTCTCCTTGCCAGACAGAGTGGAAAAGCTTTTTGCTAAGATGTAGACGAGAAGAGAGGCTAAAGACGAAGGTACGGTGCTCTGCAGAGCTAAGCACAGCTTCCGGACCTCTTTCGGCAGAAGGCGCACACCGCAGAGCACTGTGAGCGGCAGAATCGTCTTTGCGCGAACAAGCAGCTTCTTCGTCTCCGGGAGCCGGAGAGAGCGGTAACTTCGCAAAGGTGATAAAACAAGCTGTACAACACTGCGATTGTGTGCGCAGCTTGCCAACTGAGAGAAAACAGTACCTGACCACTCTCCTGCCTTTTCTATTCACATGAACATTCGATTGCAAGCTGTTTTGGACAACTTTCTTTCTCTTCTTGCAAAACACTCGGCAGACCTCCGTGCAGCCTCTAGAAAACGATGGGAGATGTTTTTTGTGCTGGCACAGTTTCTCCTTGCCAGACAGAGTGGAAAAGCTTTTTGCTAAGATGTAGACGAGAAGAGAGGCTAAAGACGAAGGTACGGTGCTCTGCAGAGCTAAGCACAGCTCCCGGACCTCTTCGGCAGAAGGCGCACACCGCAGAGCACTGTGAGCGGCACAATCGTCTTTGCGCGAAGAAGCAGCTTCTCCGTCTCCGGGAGCCGGAGACAGCGGTAACTTCGCAAAGGTGATGAAACAAGCTGTACAACACTGCGATTGTGTGCGCAGCTTGCCAACTGATAGAAAACAGTACCTGACCACTCTCCTGACTTTTCTATTCACTTGAACATTCGATTGCAAGCTGTTTTGGACAACTTTCTTTCTCTTCTTGCAAAACACACGGCAGTCCTCCGTTCAGCCTCTAGAAGACGATGGGAGGTGTTTTCTGTGCAGGCACAGTTTCTCCTTGCCAGACAGAGTGGAAAAGCTTTTTGCTAAGATGTAGACGAGAAGCGAGGCTAAAGAAGCACGTATGGTACTCTGCAGAGCTAAGCATCGCTCCCGTGCCTCTTTCGGCAGAAGGCGCACACCGCAGAGCACTGTGAGCGGCAGAATCGTCTTTGCGCGAAGAAGCAGCTTCTTCGTCTCCGGGAGCCGGAGAGAGCGGCAACTTCGCAAAGGTGATGAAACAAGCTGTACAACACTGCGATTGTGTGCGCAGCTTGGCAACTGAGAGAAAACAGTACCTGACCACTCTCCTGCCTTTTCTATTCACATGAACATTCGATTGGAAGCTGTTTTGGACAACTTTCTTTCTCTTCTTGCAAAACACTCGGCAGACCTCCGTGCAGCCTCTAGAACACGATGGGAGATGTTTTTTGTGCTGGCACAGTTTCTCCTTGCCAGACAGAGTGGAAAAGCTTTTTGCTAAGATGTAGACGAGAAGAGAGGCTAAAGACGAAGGTACGGTGCTCTGCAGAGCTAAGCACAGCTCCCGGACCTCTTTCGGCAGAAGGCGCACACCGCAGAGCACTGTGAGCGGCAGAATCGTCTTTGCGCGAAGAAGCAGCTTCTTCGTCTCCGGGAGCCGGAGAGAGCGGTAACTTCGCAAAGCTGATAAAACAAGCTGTACAACACTGCGATTGTGTGCGCAGCTTGCCAAGTGAGAGAAAACAGTACCTGACCACTCTCCTGCCTTTTCTATTCACATGAACATTCGATTGCAAGCTGTTTTGGACAATTTTCTTTCTCTTCTTGCAAAACACTCGGCAGACCTCCGTGCAGCCTCTAGAACACGATGGGAGATGTTTTCTGTGCTGGCACAGTTTGTCCTTGCCAGACAGAGTGGAAAAGCTTTTTGCTAAGATGTAGACGAGAAGAGAGGCTAAAGACGAAGGTACGGTGCTCTGCAGAGCTAAGCATCGCTCCCGGACCTCTTTCGGCAGAAGGCGCACACCGCAGAGCACAGTGAGCGGCAGAATCGTCTTTGCGCGAAGAAGCAGCTTCTTCGTCTCCGGGAGCCGGAGAGAGCGGCAACTTCGCAAAGGTGATGAAACAATCTGTACCACACTGCGATTGTGTGCGCAGCTTGCCAAGTGAGAGAAAACAGTACCTGACCACTCTCCTGCCTTTTCTATTCACATGAACATTCGATTGCAAGCTGTTTTGGACAACTTTCTTTCTCTTCTTGCAAAACACTCGGCAGACCTCCGTGCAGCCTCTAGAACACGATGGGAGATGTTTTTTGTGCTGGCACAGTTTCTCCTTGCCAGACAGAGTGGAAAAGCTTTTTGCTAAGATGTAGACGAGAAGAGAGGCTAAAGACGAAGGTACGGTGCTCTGCAGAGCTAAGCACAGCTCCCGGACCTCTTCGGCAGAAGGCGCACACCGCAGAGCACTGTGAGCGGCACAATCGTCTTTGCGCGAAGAAGCAGCTTCTTCGTCTCCGGGAGCCGGAGACAGCGGTAACTTCGCAAAGGTGATGAAACAAGCTGTACAACACTGCGATTGTGTGCGCAGCTTGCCAACTGATAGAAAACAGTACCTGACCACTCTCCTGACTTTTCTATTCACTTGAACATTCGATTGCAAGCTGTTTTGGACAACTTTCTTTCTCTTCTTGCAAAACACACGGCAGTCCTCCGTTCAGCCTCTAGAAGACGATGGGAGATGTTTTCTGTGCAGGCACAGTTTCTCCTTGCCAGACAGAGTGGAAAAGCTTTTTGCTAAGATGTAGACGAGAAGCGTGGCTAAAGAAGCACGTATGGTACTCTGCAGAGCTAAGCATCGCTCCCGTGCCTCTTTCGGCAGAAGGCGCACACCGCAGAGCACTGTGAGCGGCAGAATCGTCTTTCCGCGAAGAAGCAGCTACTTCGTCTCCGGGAGCCGGAGAGAGCGGCAGCTTCGCAAAGGTGATGAAACAAGCTGTACAACACTGCGATTGTGTGCGCAGCTTGCCAAGTGAGAGAAAACAGTACCTGACCACTCTCCTGCCTTTTGTAATCACATGAACATTCGATTGCAAGCTGTTTTGGACAACTTTCTTTCTCTTCTTGCAAAACACTCGGCAGACCTCCGTGCAGCCTCTAGAACACGATGGGAGATGTTTTCTGTGCTGGCACAGTTTCTCCTTGCCAGACAGAGTGGAAAAGCTTTTTGCTAAGATGTAGACGAGAAGAGAGGCTAAAGACGAAGGTACGGTGCTCTGCAGAGCTAAGCACCGCTCCCGGACCTCTTTGGGCAGAAGGCGCACACCGCAGAGCACAGTGAGCGGCAGAATCGTCTTTGCGCGAAGAAGCAGCTTCTTCGTCTCCGGCAGCCGGAGAGAGCGGCAGCTTCGCAAAGGTGATGAAACAAGCTGTACAACACTGCGATTGTGTGCGCAGCTTGCCAACTGATAGAAAACAGTACCTGACCACTCTCCTGACTTTTCTATTCACTTGAACATTCGATTGGAAGCTGTTTGGACAACTTTCTTTCTCTTCTTGCAAAACACACGGCAGTCCTCCGTTCAGCCTCTAGAAGACGATGGGAGGTGTTTTCTGTGCAGGCACAGTTTCTCCTTGCCAGACAGAGTGGAAAAGCTTTTTGCTAAGATGTAGACGAGAAGCGAGGCTAAAGAAGCACGTATGGTACTCTGCAGAGCTAAGCATCGCTCCCGGACTTCTTTCGGCAGAAGGCGCACACCGCAGAGCACTGTGAGCGGCAGAATCGTCTTTGCGCGAAGAAGCAGCTTCTTCGTCTCCGGGAGCCGGAGAGAGCGGCAACTTCGCAAAGGTGATGAAACAAGCTGTACAACACTGCGATTGTGTGCGCAGCTTGGCAACTGAGAGAAAACAGTACCTGACCACTCTCCTGCCTTTTCTATTCACATGAACATTCGATTGGAAGCTGTTTTGGACAACTTTCTTTCTCTTCTTGCAAAACACTCGCCAGACCTCCGTGCAGCCTCTAGAACACGATGGGAGATGTTTTTTGTGCTGGCACAGTTTCTCCTTGCCAGACAGAGTGGAAAAGCTTTTTGCTAAGATGTAGACGAGAAGAGAGGCTAAAGACGAAGGTACGGTGCTCTGCAGAGCTAAGCACAGCTCCCGGACCTCTTTCGGCAGAAGGCGCACACCGCAGAGCACTGTGAGCGGCAGAATCGTCTTTGCGCGAAGAAGCAGCTTCTTCGTCTCCGGGAGCCGGAGAGAGCGGTAACTTCGCAAAGGTGATAAAACAAGCTGTACAACACTGCGATTGTGTGCGCAGCTTGCCAAGTGAGAGAAAACAGTACCTGACCACTCTCCTGCCTTTTCTATTCACATGAACATTCGATTGCAAGCTGTTTTGGACAATTTTCTTTCTCTTCTTGCAAAACACTCGGCAGACCTCCGTGCAGCCTCTAGAACACGATGGGAGATGTTTTCTGTGCTGGCACAGTTTGTCCTTGCCAGACAGAGTGGAAAAGCTTTTTGCTAAGATGTAGACGAGAAGAGAGGCTAAAGACGAAGGTACGGTGCTCTGCAGAGCTAAGCATCGCTCCCGGACCTCTTTCGGCAGAAGGCGCACACCGCAGAGCACAGTGAGCGGCAGAATCGTCTTTGCGCGAAGAAGCAGCTTCTTCGTCTCCGGGAGCCGGAGAGAGCGGCAACTTCGCAAAGGTGATGAAACAATCTGTACCACACTGCGATTGTGTGCGCAGCTTGCCAAGTGAGAGAAAACAGTACCTGACCACTCTCCTGCCTTTTCTATTCACATGAACATTCGATTGCAAGCTGTTTTGGACAACTTTCTTTCTCTTCTTGCAAAACACTCGGCAGACCTCCGTGCAGCCTCTAGAACACGATGGGAGATGTTTTTTGTGCTGGCACAGTTTCTCCTTGCCAGACAGAGTGGAAAAGCTTTTTGCTAAGATGTAGACGGGAAGAGAGGCTAAAGACGAAGGTACGGTGCTCTGCAGAGCTAAGCATCGCTCCCGGACTTCTTTCGGCAGAAGGCGCACACCGCAGAGCACAGTGAGCGGCAGAATCGTCTTTGCGCGAAGAAGCAGCTTCTTCGTCTCCGGGAGCCGGAGAGAGCGGCAACTTCGCCAAGGTGATGAAACAATCTGTGCCACACTGCGATTGTGTGCGCAGCTTGCCAAGTGAGAGAAAACAGTACCTGACCACTCTCCTGCCTTTTCTATTCACATGAACATTCGATTGCAAGCTGTTTTGGACAACTTTCTTTCTCTTCTTGCAAAACACTCGGCAGACCTCCGTGCAGCCTCTAGAAAACGATGGGAGATGTTTTTTGTGCTGGCACAGTTTCTCCTTGCCAGACAGAGTGGAAAAGCTTTTTGCTAAGATGTAGACGAGAAGAGAGGCTAAAGACGAAGGTACGGTGCTCTGCAGAGCTAAGCACAGCTCCCGGACCTCTTCGGCAGAAGGCGCACACCGCAGAGCACTGTGAGCGGCACAATCGTCTTTGCGCGAAGAAGCAGCTTCTTCGTCTCCGGGAGCCGGAGACAGCGGTAACTTCGCAAAGGTGATGAAACAAGCTGTACAACACTGCGATTGTGTGCGCAGCTTGCCAACTGATAGAAAACAGTACCTGACCACTCTCCTGACTTTTCTATTCACTTGAACATTCGATTGCAAGCTGTTTTGGACAACTTTCTTTCTCTTCTTGCAAAACACACGGCAGTCCTCCGTTCAGCCTCTAGAAGACGATGGGAGATGTTTTCTGTGCAGGCACAGTTTCTCCTTGCCAGACAGAGTGGAAAAGCTTTTTGCTAAGATGTAGACGAGAAGCGTGGCTAAAGAAGCACGTATGGTACTCTGCAGAGCTAAGCATCGCTCCCGTGCCTCTTTCGGCAGAAGGCGCACACCGCAGAGCACTGTGAGCGGCAGAATCGTCTTTCCGCGAAGAAGCAGCTACTTCGTCTCCGGGAGCCGGAGAGAGCGGCAGCTTCGCAAAGGTGATGAAACAAGCTGTACAACACTGCGATTGTGTGCGCAGCTTGCCAAGTGAGAGAAAACAGTACCTGACCACTCTCCTGCCTTTTGTAATCACATGAACATTCGATTGCAAGCTGTTTTGGACAACTTTCTTTCTCTTCTTGCAAAACACTCGGCAGACCTCCGTGCAGCCTCTAGAACACGATGGGAGATGTTTTCTGTGCTGGCACAGTTTCTCCTTGCCAGACAGAGTGGAAAAGCTTTTTGCTAAGATGTAGACGAGAAGAGAGGCTAAAGACGAAGGTACGGTGCTCTGCAGAGCTAAGCACCGCTCCCGGACCTCTTTGGGCAGAAGGCGCACACCGCAGAGCACAGTGAGCGGCAGAATCGTCTTTGCGCGAAGAAGCAGCTTCTTCGTCTCCGGCAGCCGGAGAGAGCGGCAGCTTCGCAAAGGTGATGAAACAAGCTGTACAACACTGCGATTGTGTGCGCAGCTTGCCAACTGATAGAAAACAGTACCTGACCACTCTCCTGACTTTTCTATTCACTTGAACATTCGATTGGAAGCTGTTTTGGACAACTTTCTTTCTCTTCTTGCAAAACACACGGCAGTCCTCCGTTCAGCCTCTAGAAGACGATGGGAGGTGTTTTCTGTGCAGGCACAGTTTCTCCTTGCCAGACAGAGTGGAAAAGCTTTTTGCTAAGATGTAGACGAGAAGCGAGGCTAAAGAAGCACGTATGGTACTCTGCAGAGCTAAGCATCGCTCCCGGACTTCTTTCGGCAGAAGGCGCACACCGCAGAGCACTGTGAGCGGCAGAATCGTCTTTGCGCGAAGAAGCAGCTTCTTCGTCTCCGGGAGCCGGAGAGAGCGGCAACTTCGCAAAGGTGATGAAACAATCTGTACAACACTGCGATTGTGTGCGCAGCTTGCCAACTGAGAGAAAACAGTACCTGACCACTCTCCTGCCTTTTCTATTCACATGAACATTCGATTGCAAGCTGTTTTGGACAACTTTCTTTCTCTTCTTGCAAAACACTCGGCAGACCTCCGTGCAGCTTCTAGAACACGATGGGAGATGTTTTCTGTGCTGGCACAGTTTCTCCTTGCCAGACAGAGTGGAAAAGCTTTTTGCTAAGATGTAGACGAGAAGAGAGGCTAAAGACGATGGTACGGTGCTCTGCAGAGCTAAGCACAGCTCCCGGACTTCTTTCGGCAGAAGGCGCACACCGCAGAGCACAGTGAGCGGCAGAATCGTCTTTGCGCGAAGAAGCAGCTTCTTCGTCTCCGGGAGCCGGAGAGAGCGGTAACTTCGCAAAGGTGATAAAACAAGCTGTACAACACTGCGATTGTGTGCGCAGCTTGCCAAGTGAGAGAAAACAGTACCTGACCACTCTCCTGACTTTTCTATTCACTTGAACATTCGATTGCAAGCTGTTTTGGACAACTTTCTTTCTCTTCTTGCAAAACACACGGCAGTCCTCCGTTCAGCCTCTAGAAGACGATGGGAGATGTTTTCTGTGCAGGCACAGTTTCTCCTTGCCAGACAGAGTGGAAAAGCTTTTTGCTAAGATGTAGACGAGAAGCGTGGCTAAAGAAGCACGTATGGTACTCTGCAGAGCTAAGCATCGCTCCCGTGCCTCTTTCGGCAGAAGGCGCACACCGCAGAGCACTGTGAGCGGCAGAATCGTCTTTCCGCGAAGAAGCAGCTACTTCGTCTCCGGGAGCCGGAGAGAGCGGCAGCTTCGCAAAGGTGATGAAACAAGCTGTACAACACTGCGATTGTGTGCGCAGCTTGCCAAGTGAGAGAAAACAGTACCTGACCACTCTCCTGCCTTTTGTAATCACATGAACATTCGATTGCAAGCTGTTTTGGACAACTTTCTTTCTCTTCTTGCAAAACACTCGGCAGACCTCCGTGCAGCCTCTAGAACACGATGGGAGATGTTTTCTGTGCTGGCACAGTTTCTCCTTGCCAGACAGAGTGGAAAAGCTTTTTGCTAAGATGTAGACGAGAAGAGAGGCTAAAGACGAAGGTACGGTGCTCTGCAGAGCTAAGCACCGCTCCCGGACCTCTTTGGGCAGAAGGCGCACACCGCAGAGCACAGTGAGCGGCAGAATCGTCTTTGCGCGAAGAAGCAGCTTCTTCGTCTCCGGCAGCCGGAGAGAGCGGCAGCTTCGCAAAGGTGATGAAACAAGCTGTACAACACTGCGATTGTGTGCGCAGCTTGCCAACTGATAGAAAACAGTACCTGACCACTCTCCTGACTTTTCTATTCACTTGAACATTCGATTGGAAGCTGTTTTGGACAACTTTCTTTCTCTTCTTGCAAAACACACGGCAGTCCTCCGTTCAGCCTCTAGAAGACGATGGGAGGTGTTTTCTGTGCAGGCACAGTTTCTCCTTGCCAGACAGAGTGGAAAAGCTTTTTGCTAAGATGTAGACGAGAAGCGAGGCTAAAGAAGCACGTATGGTACTCTGCAGAGCTAAGCATCGCTCCCGGACTTCTTTCGGCAGAAGGCGCACACCGCAGAGCACTGTGAGCGGCAGAATCGTCTTTGCGCGAAGAAGCAGCTTCTTCGTCTCCGGGAGCCGGAGAGAGCGGCAACTTCGCAAAGGTGATGAAACAATCTGTACAACACTGCGATTGTGTGCGCAGCTTGCCAACTGAGAGAAAACAGTACCTGACCACTCTCCTGCCTTTTCTATTCACATGAACATTCGATTGCAAGCTGTTTTGGACAACTTTCTTTCTCTTCTTGCAAAACACTCGGCAGACCTCCGTGCAGCTTCTAGAACACGATGGGAGATGTTTTCTGTGCTGGCACAGTTTCTCCTTGCCAGACAGAGTGGAAAAGCTTTTTGCTAAGATGTAGACGAGAAGAGAGGCTAAAGACGATGGTACGGTGCTCTGCAGAGCTAAGCACAGCTCCCGGACTTCTTTCGGCAGAAGGCGCACACCGCAGAGCACAGTGAGCGGCAGAATCGTCTTTGCGCGAAGAAGCAGCTTCTTCGTCTCCGGGAGCCGGAGAGAGCGGTAACTTCGCAAAGGTGATAAAACAAGCTGTACAACACTGCGATTGTGTGCGCAGCTTGCCAAGTGAGAGAAAACAGTACCTGACCACTCTCCTGCCTTTTCTATTCACATGAACATTCGATTGCAAGCTGTTTTGGACAACTTTCTTTCTCTTCTTGCAAAACACTCGGCAGACCTCCGTGCAGCCTCTAGAACACGATGGGAGATGTTTTCTGTGGTGGCACAGTTTCTCCTTGCCAGACAGAGTGGAAAAGCTTTTTGCTAAGATGTAGACGAGAAGAGAGGCTAAAGACGAAGGTACGGTGCTCTGCAGAGCTAAGCATCGCTCCCGGACTTCTTTCGGCAGAAGGCGCACACCGCAGAGCACAATGAGCGGCAGAATCGTCTTTGCGCGAAGAAGCAGCTTCTTCGTCTCCGGGAGCCGGAGAGAGCGGTAACTTCGCAAAGGTGATGAAACAATCTGTACCACACTGCGATTGTGTGCGCAGCTTGGCAACTGAGAGAAAACAGTACCTGACCACTCTCCTGCCTTTTCTATTCACATGAACATTCGATTGCAAGCTGTTTTGGACAACTTTCTTTCTCTTCTTGGAAAACACTCGGCAGACCTCCGTGCAGCCTCTAGAACACGATGGGAGATGTTTTTTGTGCTGGCACAGTTTCTCCTTGCCAGACAGAGTGGAAAAGCTTTTTGCTAAGATGTAGACGAGAAGAGAGGCTAAAGACGAAGGTACGGTGCTCTGCAGAGCTAAGCACAGCTCCCGGACCTCTTCGGCAGAAGGCGCACACCGCAGAGCACTGTGAGCGGCACAATCGTCTTTGCGCGAAGAAGCAGCTTCTTCGTCTCCGGGAGCCGGAGAGAGCGGCAACCTCGCAAAGGTGATGAAACAAGCTGTTCAAAACTGCGATTGTGTGCGCCGCTTGCCGACTGAGAGAAAACAGTACCTGACCACTCTCCTGCCTTTTCTATTCACATGAACATTCGATTGCAAGCTGTTTTGGACAACTTTCTTTCTCTTCTTGCAAAACACTCGGCAGACCTCCGTGCAGCCTCTAGAACACGATGGGAGATGTTTTCTGTGCTGGCACAGTTTCTCCTTGCCAGACAGAGTGGAAAAGCTTTTAGCTAAGATGTAGACGAGAAGAGAGGCTAAAGAAGCACGTATGGTACTCTGCAGAGCTAAGCATCGCTCCCGGACCTCTTTCGGCAGAAGGCGTACACCGCAGAGCACTGTGAGCGGCAGAATCGTCTTTGCGCGAAGAAGCAGCTTCTTCGTCTCCGGCAGCCGGAGAGAGCGGCAGCTTCGCAAAGGTGATGAAACAAGCTGTACAAAACTGCGATTGTGTGCGCAGCTTGCCAACTGAGAGAAAACAGTACCTGACCACTCTCCTGCCTTTTCTATTCACATGAACATTCGATTGCAAGCTGTTTTGGACAACTTTCTTTCTCTTCTTGCAGAACACTCGGCAGACCTCCGTGCAGCTTCTAGAACACGATGGGAGATGTTTTCTGTTCTGGCAAAGTTTCTACTTGCCAGACAGAGTGGAAAAGCTTTTTGCTAAGATGTAGACGAGAAGAGAGGCTAAAGACGAAGGTACGGTGCTCTGCAGAGCTAAGCACCGCTCCCGGGCCTCTTTCGGCAGAAGGCGCACACCGCAGAGCACTGTGAGCGGCACAATCGTCTTTGCGCGAAGAAGCAGCTTCTTCGTCTCCGGGAGCCGGAGACAGCGGTAACTTCGCAAAGGTGATGAAACAAGCTGTACAACACTGCGATTGTGTGCGCAGCTTGCCAACTGAGAGAAAACAGTACCTGAGCACTCTCCTGCCTTTTCTATTCACATGAACATTCGATTGCAAGCTGTTTTGGACAACTTTCTTTCTCTTCTTGCAAAACACTCGGCAGACCTCCGTGCAGCCTCTAGAACACGATGGGAGATGTTTTTTGTGCAGGCACAGTTTCTCCTTGCCAGACAGAGTGGAAAAGCTTTTTGCTAAGATGTAGACGAGAAGAGAGGCTAAAGACGAAGGTACGGTGCTCTGCAAAGCTAAGCACCGCCCCCGTGCCTCTTTCGGCAGAAGGCGCACACCGCAGAGCACTGTGAGCGGCAGAATCGTCTTTGCGCGAAGAAGCAGCTTCTTCGTCTCCGGGAGCCGGAGAGAGCGGCAACTTCGCAAAGGTGATGAAACAAGCTGTACAACACTGCGATTGTGTGCGCAGCTTGCCAAGTGAGAGAAAACAGTACCTGACCACTCTCCTGCCTTTTCTATTCACATGAACATTCGATTGCAAGCTGTTTTGGACAACTTTCTTTCTCTTCTTGCAAAACACTCGGCAGACCTCCGTGCAGCCTCTAGAACACGATGGGAGATGTTTTCTGTGCTGGCACAGTTTCTCCTTGCCAGACAGAGTGGAAAAGCTTTTAGCTAAAATGTAGACGAGAAGAGAGGCTAAAGAAGCACGTATGGTACTCTGCAGAGCTAAGCATCGCTCCCGGACCTCTTTCGGCAGAAGGCGTACACCGCAGAGCACAGTGAGCGGCAGAATCGTCTTTGCGCGAAGAAGCAGCTTCTTCGTCTCCGGCAGCCGGAGAGAGCGGCAGCTTCGCAAAGGTGATGAAACAAGCTGTACAAAACTGCGATTGTGTGCGCAGCTTGCCAACTGAGAGAAAACAGTACCTGACCACTCTCCTGCCTTTTCTATTCACATGAACATTCGATTGGAAGCTGTTTTGGACAACTTTCTTTCTCTTCTTGCAGAACACTCGGCAGACCTCCGTGCAGCCTCTAGAACACGATGGGAGATGTTTTCTGTTCTGGCAAAGTTTCTCCTTGCCAGACAGAGTGGAAAAGCTTTTTGCTAAGATGTAGACGAGAAGAGAGGCTAAAGACGAAGCTACGGTGCTCTGCAGAGCTAAGCACCACTCCCGTGCCTCTTTCGGTAGAAGGCGCACACCGCAGAGCACTGTGAGCGGCAGAATCGTCTTTGCGCGAAGAAGCAGCTTCTTCGTCTCCGGGAGCCGGAGAGAGCGGCAACTTGGCAAAGGTGATGAAACAAGCTGTACAACACTGCGATTGTGTGCGCAGCTTGCCAACTGAGAGAAAACAGTACCTGACCACTCTCCTGCCTTTTCCATTCACATGAACATTCGATTGCAAGCTGTTTTGGACAACTTTCTTTCTCTTCTTGCAAAACACTCGGCAGACCTCCGTGCAGCCTCTAGAACACGATGGGAGATGTTTTCTGTGCTGGCACAGTTTCTCCTTGCCAGACAGAGTGGAAAAGCTTTTTGCTAAGATGTAGACGAGAAGCGTGGCTAAAGAAGCACGTATGGTACTCTGCAGAGCTAAGCATCGCTCCCGGACTTCTTTCGGCAGAAGGCGCACACCGCAGAGCACAGTGAGCGGCAGAATCGTCTTTGCGCGAAGAAGCAGCTTCTTCGTCTCCGGCAGCCGGAGATAGCGGCAACTTCGCAAAGGTGATGAAACAAGCTGTACAACACTGCGATTGTGTGCGCAGCTTGCCAACTGAGAGAAAACAGTACCTGACCACTCTCCTGCCATTTCAATTCACTTGAACATTCGATTGCAAGCTGTTTTGGACAACTTTCTTTCTCTTCTTGCAAAACACTCGGCAAACCTCCGTGCAGCCTCTAGAACACGATGGGAGAAGTTTTCTGTGCTGGCAAAGTTTCTCCTTGCCAGACAGAGTGGAAAAGCTTTTTGCTAAGATGTAGACGAGAAGAGAGGCTAAAGACGAAGGTACGGTGCTCTGCAGAGCTAAGCACCGCTCCCGGACCTCTTTCAGCAGAAGGCGCACACCGCAGAGCACTGTGAGCGGCAGAATCGTCTTTGCGCGAAGAAGCAGCTTCTTCGTCTCCGGGAGCCGGAGAGAGCGGCAACTTCGCAAAGGTGATGAAACAAGCTGTACAAAACTGCGATTGTGTGCGCAGCTTGCCAAGTGAGAGAAAACAGTACCTGACCACTCTCCTGCCTTTTCTATTCATATGAACATTCGATTGCAAGCTGTTTTGGACAACTTTCTTTCTCTTCTTGCAAAACACTCGGCAGACCTCCGTGCAGCCTCTAGAACACGATGGGAGATGTTTTCTGTGCTGGCACAGTTTCTCCTTGCCAGACAGAGTGGAAAAGCTTTTTGCTAAGATGTAGACGAGACGCGAGGCTAAGGAAGCACGTATGGTACTCTGCAGAGCTAAGCATCGCTCCCGGACCTCTTTCGGCAGAAGGCGCACACCGCAGAGCACAGTGAGCGGCAGAATCGTCTTTGCGCGAAGAAGCAGCTTCTTCGTCTCCGGGAGCCGGAGAGAGCGGCAACTTCGCAAAGGTGATGCAATAAGCTGTACAACACTGCGATTGTGTGCGCAGCTTGCCAACTGAGAGAAAATAGTACCTGACCACTCTCCTGCCTTTTCTATTCACTTGAACATTCGATTGCAAGCTGTTTTGGACAACTTTCTTTCTCTTCTTGCAAAACACTCGGCAGACCTCCGTGCAGCCTCTAGAACACGATGGGAGATGTTTTCTGTGCTGGCACAGTTTCTCCTTGCCAGACAGAGTGGAAAAGCTTTTTGCTAAGATGTAGACGAGAAGAGAGGCTAAAGACGAAGGTACGGTGCTCTGCAGAGCTAAGCACCGCTCCCGGACCTCTTTCGGCAGAAGGCGCACACCGCAGAGCACTGTGAGCGGCAGAATCGTCTTTGCGCAAAGAAGCAGCTTCTTCGTCTCCGGGAGCCGGAGAGAGCGGCAACTTCGCAAAGGTGATGAAACAAGCTGTACAACACTGCGATTGTGTGCGCAGCTTGCCAACTGAGAGAAAACAGTACCTGACCACTCTCCTGCCTTTTCTATTCACATGAACATTCGATTGGAAGCTGTTTTGGACAACTTTCTTTCTCTTCTTGCAAAACACTCGGCAGACCTCCGTGCAGCCTCTAGAACACGATGGGAGATGTTTTCTGTGCTGGCACAGTTTCTCCTTGCCAGACAGAGTGGAAAAGCTTTTTGCTAAGATGTAGATGAGAAAAGAGGCTAAAGACGAAGGTACGGTGCTCTGCAGAGCTAAGCACCGCTCCCGGACCTCTTTCGGCAGAAGGCGCACACCGCAGAGCACTGTGAGCGGCAGAATCGTCTTTGCGCGAAGAAGCAGCTTCTTCGTCTCCGGGAGCCGGAGAGAGCGGCAACTTCGCAAAGGTGATGAAACAAGCTGTACAACACTGCGATTGTGTGCGCAGCTTGCCAAGTGAGAGAAAACAGTACCTGACCACTCTCCTGCCTTTTCTAGTCACATGAACATTCGATTGCAAGCTGTTTTGGACAACTTTCCTTCTCTTCTTGCAAAACACTCGGCAGACCTCCGTGCAGCCTCTAGAACACGATGGGAGATGTTTTCTGTGCTGGCACAGTTTCTCCTTGCCAGACAGAGTGGAAAAGCTTTTTGCTAAGATGTAGACGAGAAGAGAGGCTAAAGACGAAGGTACGGTGCTCTGCAGAGCTAAGCACCGCTCCCGGACCTCTTTGGGCAGAAGGCGCACACCGCAGAGCACAGTGAGCGGCAGAATCGTCTTTGCGCGAAGAATCAGCATCTTCGTCTCCGGGAGCCGGAGAGAGCGGCAGCTTCGCAAAGGTGATGAAACAATCTGTACAACACTGCGATTGTGTGCGCAGCTTGCCAACTGAGAGAAAACAGTACCTGACCACTCTCCTGCCTTTTCTATTCACATGAACATTCGATTGCAAGCTGTTTTGGACAACTTTCTTTCTCTTCTTGCAAAACACTCGGCAGACCTCCGTGCAGCCTCTAGAACACGATGGGAGATGTTTTCTGTGCTGGCACAGTTTCTCCTTGCCAGACAGAGTGGAAAAGCTTTTTGCTAAGATGTAGACGAGAAGAGAGGCTAAAGACGATGGTACGGTGCTCTGCAGAGCTAAGCACAGCTCCCGGACTTCTTTCGGCAGAAGGCGCACACCGCAGAGCACTGTGAGCGGCAGAATCGTCTTTGCGCGAAGAAGCAGCTTCTTCGTCTCCGGGAGCCGGAGAGAGCGGCAACTTCGCAAAGGTGATGAAACAATCTGTACAACACTGCGATTGTGTGCGCAGCTTGCCAACTGAGAGAAAACAGTACCTGACCACTCTCCTGCCTTTTCTATTCACATGAACATTCGATTGGAAGCTGTTTTGGACAACTTTCTTTCTCTTCTTGCAAAACACTCGGCAGACCTCCGTGCAGCCTCTAGAACACGATGGGAGATGTTTTTTGTGCTGGCACAGTTTCTCCTTGCCAGACAGAGTGGAAAAGCTTTTTGCTAAGATGTAGACGAGAAGAGAGGCTAAAGACGAAGGTACGGTGCTCTGCAGAGCTAAGCACAGCTTCCGGACCTCTTTCGGCAGAAGGCGCACACCGCAGAGCACTGTGAGCGGCAGAATCGTCTTTGCTCGAACAAGCAGCTTCTTCGTCTCCGGGAGCCGGAGAGAGCGGTAACTTCGCAAAGGTGATAAAACAAGCTGTACAACACTGCGATTGTGTGCGCAGCTTGCCAACTGAGAGAAAACAGTACCTGACCACTCTCCTGCCTTTTCTATTCACATGAACATTCGATTGCAAGCTGTTTTGGACAACTTTCTTTCTCTTCTTGCAAAACACTCGGCAGACCTCCGTGCAGCCTCTAGAAAACGATGGGAGATGTTTTTTGTGCTGGCACAGTTTCTCCTTGCCAGACAGAGTGGAAAAGCTTTTTGCTAAGATGTAGACGAGAAGAGAGGCTAAAGACGAAGGTACGGTGCTCTGCAGAGCTAAGCACAGCTCCCGGACCTCTTCGGCAGAAGGCGCACACCGCAGAGCACTGTGAGCGGCACAATCGTCTTTGCGCGAAGAAGCAGCTTCTCCGTCTCCGGGAGCCGGAGACAGCGGTAACTTCGCAAAGGTGATGAAACAAGCTGTACAACACTGCGATTGTGTGCGCAGCTTGCCAACTGATAGAAAACAGTACCTGACCACTCTCCTGACTTTTCTATTCACTTGAACATTCGATTGCAAGCTGTTTTGGACAACTTTCTTTCTCTTCTTGCAAAACACACGGCAGTCCTCCGTTCAGCCTCTAGAAGACGATGGGAGGTGTTTTCTGTGCAGGCACAGTTTCTCCTTGCCAGACAGAGTGGAAAAGCTTTTTGCTAAGATGTAGACGAGAAGCGAGGCTAAAGAAGCACGTATGGTACTCTGCAGAGCTAAGCATCGCTCCCGTGCCTCTTTCGGCAGAAGGCGCACACCGCAGAGCACTGTGAGCGGCAGAATCGTCTTTGCGCGAAGAAGCAGCTTCTTCGTCTCCGGGAGCCGGAGAGAGCGGCAACTTCGCAAAGGTGATGAAACAAGCTGTACAACACTGCGATTGTGTGCGCAGCTTGGCAACTGAGAGAAAACAGTACCTGACCACTCTCCTGCCTTTTCTATTCACATGAACATTCGATTGGAAGCTGTTTTGGACAACTTTCTTTCTCTTCTTGCAAAACACTCGGCAGACCTCCGTGCAGCCTCTAGAACACGATGGGAGATGTTTTTTGTGCTGGCACAGTTTCTCCTTGCCAGACAGAGTGGAAAAGCTTTTTGCTAAGATGTAGACGAGAAGAGAGGCTAAAGACGAAGGTACGGTGCTCTGCAGAGCTAAGCACAGCTCCCGGACCTCTTTCGGCAGAAGGCGCACACCGCAGAGCACTGTGAGCGGCAGAATCGTCTTTGCGCGAAGAAGCAGCTTCTTCGTCTCCGGGAGCCGGAGAGAGCGGTAACTTCGCAAAGCTGATAAAACAAGCTGTACAACACTGCGATTGTGTGCGCAGCTTGCCAAGTGAGAGAAAACAGTACCTGACCACTCTCCTGCCTTTTCTATTCACATGAACATTCGATTGCAAGCTGTTTTGGACAATTTTCTTTCTCTTCTTGCAAAACACTCGGCAGACCTCCGTGCAGCCTCTAGAACACGATGGGAGATGTTTTCTGTGCTGGCACAGTTTGTCCTTGCCAGACAGAGTGGAAAAGCTTTTTGCTAAGATGTAGACGAGAAGAGAGGCTAAAGACGAAGGTACGGTGCTCTGCAGAGCTAAGCACCGCTCCCGGGCCTCTTTCGGCAGAAGGCGCACACCGCAGAGCACTGTGAGCGGCACAATCGTCTTTGCGCGAAGAAGCAGCTTCTTCGTCTCCGGGAGCCGGAGACAGCGGTAACTTCGCAAAGGTGATGAAACAAGCTGTACAACACTGCGATTGTGTGCGCAGCTTGCCAACTGAGAGAAAACAGTACCTGAGCACTCTCCTGCCTTTTCTATTCACATGAACATTCGATTGCAAGCTGTTTTGGACAACTTTCTTTCTCTTCTTGCAAAACACTCGGCAGACCTCCGTGCAGCCTCTAGAACACGATGGGAGATGTTTTTTGTGCAGGCACAGTTTCTCCTTGCCAGACAGAGTGGAAAAGCTTTTTGCTAAGATGTAGACGAGAAGAGAGGCTAAAGACGAAGGTACGGTGCTCTGCAAAGCTAAGCACCGCCCCCGTGCCTCTTTCGGCAGAAGGCGCACACCGCAGAGCACTGTGAGCGGCAGAATCGTCTTTGCGCGAAGAAGCAGCTTCTTCGTCTCCGGGAGCCGGAGAGAGCGGCAACTTCGCAAAGGTGATGAAACAAGCTGTACAACACTGCGATTGTGTGCGCAGCTTGCCAAGTGAGAGAAAACAGTACCTGACCACTCTCCTGCCTTTTCTATTCACATGAACATTCGATTGCAAGCTGTTTTGGACAACTTTCTTTCTCTTCTTGCAAAACACTCGGCAGACCTCCGTGCAGCCTCTAGAACACGATGGGAGATGTTTTCTGTGCTGGCACAGTTTCTCCTTGCCAGACAGAGTGGAAAAGCTTTTAGCTAAAATGTAGACGAGAAGAGAGGCTAAAGAAGCACGTATGGTACTCTGCAGAGCTAAGCATCGCTCCCGGACCTCTTTCGGCAGAAGGCGTACACCGCAGAGCACAGTGAGCGGCAGAATCGTCTTTGCGCGAAGAAGCAGCTTCTTCGTCTCCGGCAGCCGGAGAGAGCGGCAGCTTCGCAAAGGTGATGAAACAAGCTGTACAAAACTGCGATTGTGTGCGCAGCTTGCCAACTGAGAGAAAACAGTACCTGACCACTCTCCTGCCTTTTCTATTCACATGAACATTCGATTGGAAGCTGTTTTGGACAACTTTCTTTCTCTTCTTGCAGAACACTCGGCAGACCTCCGTGCAGCCTCTAGAACACGATGGGAGATGTTTTCTGTTCTGGCAAAGTTTCTCCTTGCCAGACAGAGTGGAAAAGCTTTTTGCTAAGATGTAGACGAGAAGAGAGGCTAAAGACGAAGCTACGGTGCTCTGCAGAGCTAAGCACCACTCCCGTGCCTCTTTCGGTAGAAGGCGCACACCGCAGAGCACTGTGAGCGGCAGAATCGTCTTTGCGCGAAGAAGCAGCTTCTTCGTCTCCGGGAGCCGGAGAGAGCGGCAACTTGGCAAAGGTGATGAAACAAGCTGTACAACACTGCGATTGTGTGCGCAGCTTGCCAACTGAGAGAAAACAGTACCTGACCACTCTCCTGCCTTTTCCATTCACATGAACATTCGATTGCAAGCTGTTTTGGACAACTTTCTTTCTCTTCTTGCAAAACACTCGGCAGACCTCCGTGCAGCCTCTAGAACACGATGGGAGATGTTTTCTGTGCTGGCACAGTTTCTCCTTGCCAGACAGAGTGGAAAAGCTTTTTGCTAAGATGTAGACGAGAAGCGTGGCTAAAGAAGCACGTATGGTACTCTGCAGAGCTAAGCATCGCTCCCGGACTTCTTTCGGCAGAAGGCGCACACCGCAGAGCACAGTGAGCGGCAGAATCGTCTTTGCGCGAAGAAGCAGCTTCTTCGTCTCCGGCAGCCGGAGATAGCGGCAACTTCGCAAAGGTGATGAAACAAGCTGTACAACACTGCGATTGTGTGCGCAGCTTGCCAACTGAGAGAAAACAGTACCTGACCACTCTCCTGCCATTTCAATTCACTTGAACATTCGATTGCAAGCTGTTTTGGACAACTTTCTTTCTCTTCTTGCAAAACACTCGGCAAACCTCCGTGCAGCCTCTAGAACACGATGGGAGAAGTTTTCTGTGCTGGCAAAGTTTCTCCTTGCCAGACAGAGTGGAAAAGCTTTTTGCTAAGATGTAGACGAGAAGAGAGGCTAAAGACGAAGGTACGGTGCTCTGCAGAGCTAAGCACCGCTCCCGGACCTCTTTCAGCAGAAGGCGCACACCGCAGAGCACTGTGAGCGGCAGAATCGTCTTTGCGCGAAGAAGCAGCTTCTTCGTCTCCGGGAGCCGGAGAGAGCGGCAACTTCGCAAAGGTGATGAAACAAGCTGTACAAAACTGCGATTGTGTGCGCAGCTTGCCAAGTGAGAGAAAACAGTACCTGACCACTCTCCTGCCTTTTCTATTCATATGAACATTCGATTGCAAGCTGTTTTGGACAACTTTCTTTCTCTTCTTGCAAAACACTCGGCAGACCTCCGTGCAGCCTCTAGAACACGATGGGAGATGTTTTCTGTGCTGGCACAGTTTCTCCTTGCCAGACAGAGTGGAAAAGCTTTTTGCTAAGATGTAGACGAGACGCGAGGCTAAGGAAGCACGTATGGTACTCTGCAGAGCTAAGCATCGCTCCCGGACCTCTTTCGGCAGAAGGCGCACACCGCAGAGCACAGTGAGCGGCAGAATCGTCTTTGCGCGAAGAAGCAGCTTCTTCGTCTCCGGGAGCCGGAGAGAGCGGCAACTTCGCAAAGGTGATGCAATAAGCTGTACAACACTGCGATTGTGTGCGCAGCTTGCCAACTGAGAGAAAATAGTACCTGACCACTCTCCTGCCTTTTCTATTCACTTGAACATTCGATTGCAAGCTGTTTTGGACAACTTTCTTTCTCTTCTTGCAAAACACTCGGCAGACCTCCGTGCAGCCTCTAGAACACGATGGGAGATGTTTTCTGTGCTGGCACAGTTTCTCCTTGCCAGACAGAGTGGAAAAGCTTTTTGCTAAGATGTAGACGAGAAGAGAGGCTAAAGACGAAGGTACGGTGCTCTGCAGAGCTAAGCACCGCTCCCGGACCTCTTTCGGCAGAAGGCGCACACCGCAGAGCACTGTGAGCGGCAGAATCGTCTTTGCGCAAAGAAGCAGCTTCTTCGTCTCCGGGAGCCGGAGAGAGCGGCAACTTCGCAAAGGTGATGAAACAAGCTGTACAACACTGCGATTGTGTGCGCAGCTTGCCAACTGAGAGAAAACAGTACCTGACCACTCTCCTGCCTTTTCTATTCACATGAACATTCGATTGGAAGCTGTTTTGGACAACTTTCTTTCTCTTCTTGCAAAACACTCGGCAGACCTCCGTGCAGCCTCTAGAACACGATGGGAGATGTTTTCTGTGCTGGCACAGTTTCTCCTTGCCAGACAGAGTGGAAAAGCTTTTTGCTAAGATGTAGATGAGAAAAGAGGCTAAAGACGAAGGTACGGTGCTCTGCAGAGCTAAGCACCGCTCCCGGACCTCTTTCGGCAGAAGGCGCACACCGCAGAGCACTGTGAGCGGCAGAATCGTCTTTGCGCGAAGAAGCAGCTTCTTCGTCTCCGGGAGCCGGAGAGAGCGGCAACTTCGCAAAGGTGATGAAACAAGCTGTACAACACTGCGATTGTGTGCGCAGCTTGCCAAGTGAGAGAAAACAGTACCTGACCACTCTCCTGCCTTTTCTAGTCACATGAACATTCGATTGCAAGCTGTTTTGGACAACTTTCCTTCTCTTCTTGCAAAACACTCGGCAGACCTCCGTGCAGCCTCTAGAACACGATGGGAGATGTTTTCTGTGCTGGCACAGTTTCTCCTTGCCAGACAGAGTGGAAAAGCTTTTTGCTAAGATGTAGACGAGAAGAGAGGCTAAAGACGAAGGTACGGTGCTCTGCAGAGCTAAGCACCGCTCCCGGACCTCTTTGGGCAGAAGGCGCACACCGCAGAGCACAGTGAGCGGCAGAATCGTCTTTGCGCGAAGAATCAGCATCTTCGTCTCCGGGAGCCGGAGAGAGCGGCAGCTTCGCAAAGGTGATGAAACAATCTGTACAACACTGCGATTGTGTGCGCAGCTTGCCAACTGAGAGAAAACAGTACCTGACCACTCTCCTGCCTTTTCTATTCACATGAACATTCGATTGCAAGCTGTTTTGGACAACTTTCTTTCTCTTCTTGCAAAACACTCGGCAGACCTCCGTGCAGCCTCTAGAACACGATGGGAGATGTTTTCTGTGCTGGCACAGTTTCTCCTTGCCAGACAGAGTGGAAAAGCTTTTTGCTAAGATGTAGACGAGAAGAGAGGCTAAAGACGATGGTACGGTGCTCTGCAGAGCTAAGCACAGCTCCCGGACTTCTTTCGGCAGAAGGCGCACACCGCAGAGCACTGTGAGCGGCAGAATCGTCTTTGCGCGAAGAAGCAGCTTCTTCGTCTCCGGGAGCCGGAGAGAGCGGCAACTTCGCAAAGGTGATGAAACAATCTGTACAACACTGCGATTGTGTGCGCAGCTTGCCAACTGAGAGAAAACAGTACCTGACCACTCTCCTGCCTTTTCTATTCACATGAACATTCGATTGGAAGCTGTTTTGGACAACTTTCTTTCTCTTCTTGCAAAACACTCGGCAGACCTCCGTGCAGCCTCTAGAACACGATGGGAGATGTTTTTTGTGCTGGCACAGTTTCTCCTTGCCAGACAGAGTGGAAAAGCTTTTTGCTAAGATGTAGACGAGAAGAGAGGCTAAAGACGAAGGTACGGTGCTCTGCAGAGCTAAGCACAGCTTCCGGACCTCTTTCGGCAGAAGGCGCACACCGCAGAGCACTGTGAGCGGCAGAATCGTCTTTGCGCGAACAAGCAGCTTCTTCGTCTCCGGGAGCCGGAGAGAGCGGTAACTTCGCAAAGGTGATAAAACAAGCTGTACAACACTGCGATTGTGTGCGCAGCTTGCCAACTGAGAGAAAACAGTACCTGACCACTCTCCTGCCTTTTCTATTCACATGAACATTCGATTGCAAGCTGTTTTGGACAACTTTCTTTCTCTTCTTGCAAAACACTCGGCAGACCTCCGTGCAGCCTCTAGAAAACGATGGGAGATGTTTTTTGTGCTGGCACAGTTTCTCCTTGCCAGACAGAGTGGAAAAGCTTTTTGCTAAGATGTAGACGAGAAGAGAGGCTAAAGACGAAGGTACGGTGCTCTGCAGAGCTAAGCACAGCTCCCGGACCTCTTCGGCAGAAGGTGCACACCGCAGAGCACTGTGAGCGGCACAATCGTCTTTGCGCGAAGAAGCAGCTTCTCCGTCTCCGGGAGCCGGAGACAGCGGTAACTTCGCAAAGGTGATGAAACAAGCTGTACAACACTGCGATTGTGTGCGCAGCTTGCCAACTGATAGAAAACAGTACCTGACCACTCTCCTGACTTTTCTATTCACTTGAACATTCGATTGCAAGCTGTTTTGGACAACTTTCTTTCTCTTCTTGCAAAACACACGGCAGTCCTCCGTTCAGCCTCTAGAAGACGATGGGAGGTGTTTTCTGTGCAGGCACAGTTTCTCCTTGCCAGACAGAGTGGAAAAGCTTTTTGCTAAGATGTAGACGAGAAGCGAGGCTAAAGAAGCACGTATGGTACTCTGCAGAGCTAAGCATCGCTCCCGTGCCTCTTTCGGCAGAAGGCGCACACCGCAGAGCACTGTGAGCGGCAGAATCGTCTTTGCGCGAAGAAGCAGCTTCTTCGTCTCCGGGAGCCGGAGAGAGCGGCAACTTCGCAAAGGTGATGAAACAAGCTGTACAACACTGCGATTGTGTGCGCAGCTTGGCAACTGAGAGAAAACAGTACCTGACCACTCTCCTGCCTTTTCTATTCACATGAACATTCGATTGGAAGCTGTTTTGGACAACTTTCTTTCTCTTCTTGCAAAACACTCGGCAGACCTCCGTGCAGCCTCTAGAACACGATGGGAGATGTTTTTTGTGCTGGCACAGTTTCTCCTTGCCAGACAGAGTGGAAAAGCTTTTTGCTAAGATGTAGACGAGAAGAGAGGCTAAAGACGAAGGTACGGTGCTCTGCAGAGCTAAGCACAGCTCCCGGACCTCTTTCGGCAGAAGGCGCACACCGCAGAGCACTGTGAGCGGCAGAATCGTCTTTGCGCGAAGAAGCAGCTTCTTCGTCTCCGGGAGCCGGAGAGAGCGGTAACTTCGCAAAGCTGATAAAACAAGCTGTACAACACTGCGATTGTGTGCGCAGCTTGCCAAGTGAGAGAAAACAGTACCTGACCACTCTCCTGCCTTTTCTATTCACATGAACATTCGATTGCAAGCTGTTTTGGACAATTTTCTTTCTCTTCTTGCAAAACACTCGGCAGACCTCCGTGCAGCCTCTAGAACACGATGGGAGATGTTTTCTGTGCTGGCACAGTTTGTCCTTGCCAGACAGAGTGGAAAAGCTTTTTGCTAAGATGTAGACGAGAAGAGAGGCTAAAGACGAAGGTACGGTGCTCTGCAGAGCTAAGCACAGCTCCCGGACCTCATTCGGCAGAAGGCGCACACCGCAGAGCACAGTGAGCGGCAGAATCGTCTTTGCGCGAAGAAGCAGCTTCTTCGTCTCCGGGAGCCGGAGAGAGCGGCAACTTCGCAAAGGTGATGAAACAATCTGTACCACACTGCGATTGTGTGCGCAGCTTGCCAAGTGAGAGAAAACAGTACCTGACCACTCTCCTGCCTTTTCTATTCACATGAACATTCGATTGCAAGCTGTTTTGGACAACTTTCTTTCTCTTCTTGCAAAACACTCGGCAGACCTCCGTGCAGCCTCTAGAACACGATGGGAGATGTTTTTTGTGCTGGCACAGTTTCTCCTTGCCAGACAGAGTGGAAAAGCTTTTTGCTAAGATGTAGACGGGAAGAGAGGCTAAAGACGAAGGTACGGTGCTCTGCAGAGCTAAGCATCGCTCCCGGACTTCTTTCGGCAGAAGGCGCACACCGCAGAGCACAGTGAGCGGCAGAATCGTCTTTGCGCGAAGAAGCAGCTTCTTCGTCTCCGGGAGCCGGAGAGAGCGGCAACTTCGCCAAGGTGATGAAACAATCTGTGCCACACTGCGATTGTGTGCGCAGCTTGCCAAGTGAGAGAAAACAGTACCTGACCACTCTCCTGCCTTTTCTATTCACATGAACATTCGATTGCAAGCTGTTTTGGACAACTTTCTTTCTCTTCTTGCAAAACACTCGGCAGACCTCCGTGCAGCCTCTAGAAAACGATGGGAGATGTTTTTTGTGCTGGCACAGTTTCTCCTTGCCAGACAGAGTGGAAAAGCTTTTTGCTAAGATGTAGACGAGAAGAGAGGCTAAAGACGAAGGTACGGTGCTCTGCAGAGCTAAGCACAGCTCCCGGACCTCTTCGGCAGAAGGCGCACACCGCAGAGCACTGTGAGCGGCACAATCGTCTTTGCGCGAAGAAGCAGCTTCTTCGTCTCCGGGAGCCGGAGACAGCGGTAACTTCGCAAAGGTGATGAAACAAGCTGTACAACACTGCGATTGTGTGCGCAGCTTGCCAACTGATAGAAAACAGTACCTGACCACTCTCCTGACTTTTCTATTCACTTGAACATTCGATTGCAAGCTGTTTTGGACAACTTTCTTTCTCTTCTTGCAAAACACACGGCAGACCTCCGTGCAGCCTCTAGAAGACGATGGGAGATGTTTTCTGTGCAGGCACAGTTTCTCCTTGCCAGACAGAGTGGAAAAGCTTTTTGCTAAGATGTAGACGAGAAGCGTGGCTAAAGAAGCACGTATGGTACTCTGCAGAGCTAAGCATCGCTCCCGTGCCTCTTTCGGCAGAAGGCGCACACCGCAGAGCACTGTGAGCGGCAGAATCGTCTTTGCGCGAAGAAGCAGCTTCTTCGTCTCCGGGAGCCGGAGAGAGCGGCAACTTCGCAAAGGTGATGAAACAATCTGTACAACACTGCGATTGTGTGCGCAGCTTGCCAACTGAGAGAAAACAGTACCTGACCACTCTCCTGCCTTTTCTATTCACATGAACATTCGATTGGAAGCTGTTTTGGACAACTTTCTTTCTCTTCTTGCAAAACACTCGGCAGACCTCCGTGCAGCCTCTAGAACACGATGGGAGATGTTTTCTGTGCTGGCACAGTTTCTCCTTGCCAGACAGAGTGGAAAAGCTTTTTGCTAAGATGTAGACGAGAAGAGAGGCTAAAGACGATGGTACGGTGCTCTGCAGAGCTAAGCACAGCTCCCGGACTTCTTTCGGCAGAAGGCGCACACCGCAGAGCACTGTGAGCGGCAGAATCGTCTTTGCGCGAAGAAGCAGCTTCTTCGTCTCCGGGAGCCGGAGAGAGCGGCAACTTCGCAAAGGTGATGAAACAAGCTGTACAACACTGCGATTGTGTGCGCAGCTTGGCAACTGAGAGAAAACAGTACCTGACCACTCTCCTGCCTTTTCTATTCACATGAACATTCGATTGCAAGCTGTTTTGGACAACTTTCTTTCTCTTCTTGCAGAACACTCGGCAGACCTCCGTGCAGCCTCTAGAACACGATGGGAGATGTTTTTTGTGCAGGCACAGTTTCTCCTTGCCAGACAGAGTGGAAAAGCTTTTTGCTAAGATGTAGACGAGAAGAGAGGCTAAAGACGATGGTACGGTGCTCTGCAGAGCTAAGCACAGCTCCCGGACCTCTTTCGGCAGAAGGCGCACACCGCAGAGCACAGTGAGCGGCAGAATCGTCTTTGCGCGAAGAAGCAGCTTCTTCGTCTCCGGGAGCCGGAGAGAGCGGTAACTTCGCAAAGCTGATAAAACAAGCTGTACAACACTGCGATTGTGTGCGCAGCTTGCCAACTGAGAGAAAACAGTACCTGACCACTCTCCTGCCTTTTCTATTCACATGAACATTCGATTGCAAGCTGTTTTGGACAACTTTCTTTCTCTTCTTGCAAAACACTCGGCAGACCTCCGTGCAGCCTCTAGAACACGATGGGAGATGTTTTCTGTGCTGGCACAGTTTCTCCTTGCCAGACAGAGTGGAAAAGCTTTTTGCTAAGATGTAGACGAGAAGAGAGGCTAAAGACGAAGGTACGGTGCTCTGCAGAGCTAAGCATCGCTCCCGGACCTCTTTCGGCAGAAGGCGCACACCGCAGAGCACAGTGAGCGGCAGAATCGTCTTTGCGCGAAGAAGCAGCTTCTTCGTCTCCGGGAGCCGGAGAGAGCGGCAACTTCGCAAAGGTGATGAAACAATCTGTACCACACTGCGATTGTGTGCGCAGCTTGCCAAGTGAGAGAAAACAGTACCTGACCACTCTCCTGCCTTTTCTATTCACATGAACATTCGATTGCAAGCTGTTTTGGACAACTTTCTTTCTCTTCTTGCAAAACACTCGGCAGACCTCCGTGCAGCCTCTAGAACACGATGGGAGATGTTTTTTGTGCTGGCACAGTTTCTCCTTGCCAGACAGAGTGGAAAAGCTTTTTGCTAAGATGTAGACGAGAAGAGAGGCTAAAGACGAAGGTACGGTGCTCTGCAGAGCTAAGCACAGCTCCCGGACCTCTTCGGCAGAAGGCGCACACCGCAGTGCACTGTGAGCGGCACAATCGTCTTTGCGCGAAGAAGCAGCTTCTTCGTCTCCGGGAGCCGGAGACAGCGGTAACTTCGCAAAGGTGATGAAACAAGCTGTACAACACTGCGATTGTGTGCGCAGCTTGCCAACTGAGAGAAAACAGTACCAGACCACTCTCCTGCCTTTTCTATTCACATGAACATTCGATTGCAAGCTGTTTTGGACAACTTTCTTTCTCTTCTTGCAAAACACTCGGCAGACCTCCGTGCAGCCTCTAGAACACGATGGGAGATGTTTTTTGTGCTGGCACAGTTTCTCCTTGCCAGACAGAGTGGAAAAGCTTTTTGCTAAGATGTAGACGAGAAAAGAGGCTAAAGACGAAGGTACGGTGCTCTGCAGAGCTAAGCACCGCTCCCGTGCCTCTTTCGGCAGAAGGCGCGCACCGCAGAGCACTGTGAGCGGCAGAATCGTCTTTGCGCGAAGAAGCAGCTTCTTCGTCTCCGGGAGCCGGAGAGAGTGGCAACCTCGCAAAGGTGATGAAACAAGCTGTACAACACTGCGATTGTGTGCGCAGCTTGCCAACTGAGAGAAAACAGTACCTGACCACTCTCCTGCCTTTTCTATTCACATGAACATTCGATTGCAAGCTGTTTTGGACAACTTTCTTTCTCTTCTTGCAAAACACTCGGCAGACCTCCGTGCAGCCTCTAGAACACGATGGGAGATGTTTTTTGTGCTGGCACAGTTTCTCCTTGCCAGACAGAGTGGAAAAGCTTTTTGCTAAGATGTAGACGAGAAGCGTGGCTAAAGAAGCACGTGTGGTACTCTGCAGAGCTAAGCATCGCTCCCGGACGTCTTTCGGCAGAAGGCGCACACCGCAGAGCACAGTGAGCGGCAGAATCGTCTTTGCGCGAAGAAGCAGCTTCTTCGTCTCCGGCAGCCGGAGATAGCGGCAACTTCGCAAAGGTGATGAAACAAGCTGTACAACACTGCGATTGTGTGCGCAGCTTGCCAACTGAGAGAAAACAGTACCTGACCACTCTCCTGCCTTTTCTATTCGCATGAACATTCGATTGCAAGCTGTTTTGGACAACTTTCTTTCTCTTCTTGCAAAACACTCGGCAAACCTCCGTGCAGCCTCTAGAACACGATGGGAGATGTTTTCTGTGCTGGCACAGTTTCTCCTTGCCAGACAGAGTGGAAAAGCTTTTTGCTAAGATGTAGACGAGAAGAGAGGCTAAAGACGAAGGTACGGTGCTCTGCAGAGCTAAGGACCGCTCCCGTGCCTCTTTCGGCAGAAGGCGCACACCGCAGAGCACTGTGAGCGGAAGAATCGTCTTTGCGCGAAGAAGCAGCTTCTTCGTCTCCGGGAGCCGGAGAGAGCGGCAACTTCGCAAAGGTGATGAAACAAGCTGTACAACACTGCGATTGTGTGCGCAGCTTGCCAACTGAGAGAAAACAGTACCTGACCACTCTCCTGCCTTTTTTATTCATATGAACATTCGATTGCAAGCTGTTTTGGACAACTTTCTTTCTCTTCTTGCAAAACACTCGGCAGACCTCCGTGCAGCCTCTAGAACACGATGGGAGATGTTTTCTGTGCTGGCAAAGTTTCTCCTTGCCAGACAGAGTGGAAAAGCTTTTTGCTAAGATGTAGACGAGAAGAGAGGCTAAAGACGAAGGTACGGTGCTCTGCAGAGCTAAGCACCGCTCCCGTGCCTCTTTCGGCAGAAGGCGAACACCGCAGAGCACTGTGAGCGGCAGAATCGTCTTTGCGCGAAGAAGCAGCTTCTTCGTCTCCGGGAGCCGGAGAGAGCGGCAACTTCGCAAAGGTGATGAAACAAGCTGTACAACACTGCGATTGTGTGCGCAGCTTGCCAACTGAGAGAAAACAGTACCTGACCACTCTCCTGCCTATTCTATTCACATGAACATTCGATTGCAAGCTGTTTTGGACAACTTTCTTTCTCTTCTTGGAAAACACTCGGCAGACCTCCGTGCAGCCTCTAGAACACGATGGGAGATGTTTTCTGTGCTGGCACAGTTTCTCCTTGCCAGACAGAGTGGAAAAGCTTTTTGCTAAGATGTAGACGAGAAGAGAGGCTAAAGAAGCACGTACGGTGCTCTGCAGAGCTAAGCATCGCTCCCGGACTTCTTTCGGCAGAAGGCGCACACCGCAGAGCACAGTGAGCGGCAGAATCGTCTTTGCGCGAAGAAGCAGCTTCTTCGTCTCCGGGAGCCGGAGAGAGCGGCAACTTCGCAAAGGTGATGAAACAATCTGTACCACACTGCGATTGTGTGCGCACCTTGCCAAGTGAGAGAAAACAGTACCTGACCACTCTCCTGCCTTTTCTATTCACATGAACATTCGATTGCAAGCTGTTTTGGACAACTTTCTTTCTCTTCTTGCAAAACACTCGGCAGACCTCCGTGCAGCCTCTAGAACACGATGGGAGATGTTTTTTGTGCAGGCACAGTTTCTCCTTGCCAGACAGAGTGGAAAAGCTTTTTGCTAAGATGTAGACGAGAAGAGAGGCTAAAGACGAAGGTACGGTGCTCTGCAAAGCTAAGCACCGCCCCCGTGCCTCTTTCGGCAGAAGGCGCACACCGCAGAGCACTGTGAGCGGCAGAATCGTCTTTGCGCGAAGAAGCAGCTTCTTCGTCTCCGGGAGCCGGAGAGAGCGGCAACCTCGCAAAGGTGATGAAACAAGCTGTTCAAAACTGCGATTGTGTGCGCAGCTTGCCAAGTGAGAGAAAACAGTACCTGACCACTCTCCTGCCTTTTCTATTCACATGAACATTCGATTGCAAGCTGTTTTGGACAACTTTCTTTCTCTTCTTGCAAAACACTCGGCAGACCTCCGTGCAGCCTCTAGAACACGATGGGAGATGTTTTCTGTGCTGGCACAGTTTCTCCTTGCCAGACAGAGTGGAAAAGCTTTTAGCTAAGATGTAGACGAGAAGAGAGGCTAAAGAAGCACGTATGGTACTCTGCAGAGCTAAGCATCGCTCCCGGACCTCTTTCGGCAGAAGGCGTACACCGCAGAGCACAGTGAGCGGCAGAATCGTCTTTGCGCGAAGAAGCAGCTTCTTCGTCTCCGGCAGCCGGAGAGAGCGGCAACTTCGCAAAGGTGATGAAACAATCTGTACAACACTGCGATTGTGTGCGCAGCTTGCCAACTGAGAGAAAACAGTACCTGACCACTCTCCTGCCTTTTCTATTCACATGAACATTCGATTGCAAGCTGTTTTGGACAACTTTCTTTCTCTTCTTGCAAAACACTCGGCAGACCTCCGTGCAGCCTCTAGAACACGATGGGAGATGTTTTTTGTGCAGGCACAGTTTCTCCTTGCCAGACAGAGTGGAAAAGCTTTTTGCTAAGATGTAGACGAGAAGAGAGGCTAAAGACGAAGGTACGGTGCTCTGCAGAGCTAAGCACAGCTCCCGGACCTCTTTGGGCAGAAGGCGCACACCGAAGAGCACTGTGAGCGGCAGAATCGTCTTTGCGCGAAGAAGCAGCTTCTTCGTCTCCGGGAGCCGGAGAGAGCGGTAACTTCGCAAAGGTGATAAAACAAGCTGTACAACACTGCGATTGTGTGCGCAGCTTGCCAACTGAGAGAAAACAGTACCTGACCACTCTCCTGCCTTTTCTATTCACATGAACATTCGATTGCAAGCTGTTTTGGACAACTTTCTTTCTCTTCTTGCAAAACACTCGGCAGACCTCCGTGCAGCCTCTAGAACACGATGGGAGATGTTTTCTGTGCTGGCACAGTTTCTCCTTGCCAGACAGAGTGGAAAAGCTTTTTGCTAAGATGTAGACGAGAAGAGAGGCTAAAGACGAAGGTACGGTGCTCTGCAGAGCTAAGCATCGCTCCCGGACTTCTTTCGGCAGAAGGCGCACACCGCAGAGCACTGTGAGCGGCAGAATCGTCTTTGCGCGAAGAAGCAGCTTCTTCGTCTCCGGGAGCCGGAGAGAGCGGCAGCTTCGCAAAGGTGATGAAACAATCTGTACCACACTGCGATTGTGTGCGCAGCTTGCCAAGTGAGAGAAAACAGTACCTGACCACTCTCCTGCCTTTTCTATTCACATGAACATTCGATTGCAAGCTGTTTTGGACAACTTTCTTTCTCTTCTTGCAAAACACTCGGCAGACCTCCGTGCAGCCTCTAGAACACGATGGGAGATGTTTTTTGTGCTGGCACAGTTTCTCCTTGCCAGACAGAGTGGAAAAGCTTTTTGCTAAGATGTAGACGAGAAGAGAGGCTAAAGACGAAGGTACGGTGCTCTGCAGAGCTAAGGACCGCTCCCGTGCCTCTTTCGGCAGAAGGCGCACACCGCAGAGCACAGTGAGCGGCAGAATCGTCTTTGCGCGAAGAAGCAGCTTCTTCGTCTCCGGGAGCCGGAGAGAGCGGCAACTTCGCAAAGGTGATGAAACAAGCTGTACAACACTGCGATTGTGTGCGCAGCTTGCCAACTGAGAGAAAACAGTACCTGACCACTCTCCTGCCTTTTCTATTCACTTGAACATTCGATTGCGAGCTGTTTTGGACAACTTTCTTTCTCTTCTTGCAAAACACTCGGCAGACCTCCGTGCAGCCTCTAGAAGACGATGGGAGATGTTTTCTGTGCTGGCACAGTTTCTCCTTGCCAGACAGAGTGGAAAAGCTTTTTGCTAAGATGTAGACGAGAAGAGAGGCTAAAGAAGCACGTATGGTACTCTGCAGAGCTAAGCACCGCTCCCGGACCTCTTTCGGCATAAGGCGCACACCGCAGAGCACTGTGAGCGGCAGAATCGTCTTTGCGCGAAGAAGCAGCTTCTTCGTCTCCGGCAGCCGGAGAGAGCGGCAACTTCGCAGAGGTGATGAAATAAGCTGTACAACACTGCGATTGTGTGCGCAGCTTGCCAACTGAGAGAAAATAGTACCTGACCACTCTCCTGCCTTTTCTATTCACATGAACATTCGATTGCAAGCTGTTTTGGACAACTTTCTTTCTCTTCTTGCAAAACACTCGGCAGACCTCCGTGCAGCCTCTAGAACACGATGGGAGATGTTTTTTGTGCTGGCACAGTTTCTCTTTGCCAGACAGAGTGGAAAAGCTTTTTGCTAAGATGTAGACGAGAAGAGAGGCTAAAGACGAAGGTACGGTGCTCTGCAGAGCTAAGCACCGCTCCCGGACCTCTTTCGGCAGAAGGCGCACACCGCAGAGCACTGTGAGCGGCAGAATCGTCTTTGCGCGAAGAAGCAGCTTCTTCGTCTCCGGGAGCCGGAGAGAGCGGCAACTTCGCAAAGGTGATGAAACAAGCTGTACAACACTGCGATTGTGTGCGCAGCTTGCCAACTGAGAGAAAACAGTACCTGACCACTCTCCTGCCTTTTTTATTCATATGAACATTCGATTGCAAGCTGTTTTGGACAACTTTCTTTCTCTTCTTGCAAAACACTCGGCAGACCTCCGTGCAGCCTCTAGAACACGATGGGATGATGTTTTCTGTGCAGGCACAGTTTCTCCTTGCCAGACAGAGTGGAAAAGCTTTTTGCTAAGATGTAGACGAGAAGAGAGGCTAAAGACGAAGGTACGGTGCTCTGCAGAGCTAAGCACCGCTCCCGGACGTCTTTCGGCAGAAGGCGCACACCGCAGAGCACTGTGAGCGGCAGAATCGTCTTTGCGCGAAGAAGCAGCTTCTTCGTCTCCGGGAGCCGGAGAGAGCGGCAACTTCGCAAAGGTGATGAAACAAGCTGTACAACACTGCGATTGTGTGCGCAGCTTGCCAACTGAGAGAAAACAGTACCTGACCACTCTCCTGCCTTTTCTATTCACATGAACATTCGATTGCAAGCTGTTTTGGACAACTTTCTTTCTCTTCTTGCAAAACACTCGGCAGACCTCCGTGCAGCCTCTAGAACACGATGGGAGATGTTTTCTGTGCTGGCACAGTTTCTCCTTGCCAGACAGAGTGGAAAAGCTTTTTGCTAAGATGTAGATGAGAAAAGAGGCTAAAGACGAAGGTACGGTGCTCTGCAGAGCTAAGCACCGCTCCCGGACCTCTTTCGGCAGAAGGCGTACACCGCAGAGCACTGTGAGCGGCAGAATCGTCTTTGCGCGAAGAAGCAGCTTCTTCGTCTCCGGGAGCCGGAGAGAGCGGCAACTTTGCAAAGGTGATGAAACAAGCTGTACAACACTGCGATTGTGTGCGCAGCTTGCCAACTGAGAGAAAACAGTACCAGACCACTCTCCTGCCTTTTCTATTCACATGAACATTCGATTGCAAGCTGTTTTGGACAACTTTCTTTCTCTTCTTGCAAAACACTCGGCAGACCTCCGTGCAGCCTCTAGAACACGATGGGAGATGTTTTTTGTGCAGGCACAGTTTCTCCTTGCCAGACAGAGTGGAAAAGCTTTTTGCTAAGATGTAGACGAGAAGAGAGGCTAAAGACGAAGGTACGGTGCTCTGCAAAGCTAAGCACCGCTCCCGTGCCTCTTTCGGCAGAAGGCGCACACCGCAGAGCACTGTGAGCGGCAGAATCGTCTTTGCGCGAAGAAGCAGCTTCTTCGTCTCCGGGAGCCGGAGAGAGCGGCAACTTGGCAAAGGTGATGAAACAAGCTGTTCAAAACTGCGATTGTGTGCGCAGCTTGCCAAGTGAGAGAAAACAGTACCTGACCACTCTCCTGCCTTTTCTATTCACTTGAACATTCGATTGGAAGCTGTTTTGGACAACTTTCTTTCTCTTCTTGCAAAACACTCGGCAGTCCTCCGTTCAGCCTCTAGAAGACGATGGGAGGTGTTTTCTGTGCTGGCACAGTTTCTCCTTGCCAGACAGAGTGGAAAAGCTTTTTGCTAAGATGTAGACGAGAAGAGAGGCTAAAGAAGCACGTATGGTACTCTGCAGAGCTAAGCATCGCTCCCGGACTTCTTTCGGCAGAAGGCGCACACCGCAGAGCACAGTGAGCGGCAGAATCGTCTTTGCGCGAAGAAGCAGCTTCTTCGTCTCCGGCAGCCGGAGAGAGCGGCAACTTCGCAAAGGTGATGAAACAAGCTGTACAACACTGCGATTGTGTGCGCAGCTTGCCAACTGAGAGAAAACAGTACCTGACCACTCTCCTGCCTTTTCTATTCACATGAACATTCGATTGCAAGCTGTTTTGGACAACTTTCTTTCTCTTCTTGCAAAACACTCGGCAGACCTCCGTGCAGCCTCTAGAACACGATGGGAGATGTTTTCTGTGCTGGCACAGTTTCTCCATGCCAGACAGAGTGGAAAAGCTTTTTGCTAAGATGTAGACGAGAAGCGAGGCTAAAGAAGCACGTATGGTACTCTGCAGAGCTAAGCATCGCTCCCGGACTTCTTTCGGCAGAAGGCGCACACCGCAGAGCACTGTGAGCGGCAGAATCGTCTTTGCGCGAAGAAGCAGCTTCTTCGTCTCCGGGAGCCGGAGAGAGCGGCAGCTTCGCAAAGGTGATGAAACAAGCTGTACAACACTGCGATTGTGTGCGCAGCTTGCCAACTGAGAGAAAACAGTACCTGACCACTCTCCTGCCTTTTGTAATCACATGAACATTCGATTGTAAGCTGTTTGTGACAACTTTCTTTCTCTTCTTGCAAAACACTCGGCAGACCTCCGTGCAGCCTCTAGAACACGATGGGAGATGTTTTTTGTGCAGGCACAGTTTCTCCTTGCCAGACAGAGTGGAAAAGCTTTTTGCTAAGATGTAGACGAGATGCGAGGCTAAAGACGAAGGTACGGTGCTCTGCAGAGCTAAGCACCGCTCCCGTGCGTCTTTCGGCAGAAGGCGCACACCGCAGAGCACTGTGAGCGGCAGAATCGTCTTTGCGCGAAGAAGCAGCTTCCTCGTCTCCGGCAGCCGGAGAGAGCGGCAGCTTCGCAAAGGTGATGAAACAAGCTGTACAACACTGCGATTGTGTGCGCAGCTTGCCAAGTGAGAGAAAACAGTACCTGACCACTCTCCTGCCTTTTCTATTCACATGAACATTCGATTGCAAGCTGTTTTGGACAACTTTCCTTCTCTTCTTGCAAAACACTCGCCAGACCTCCGTGCAGCCTCTAGAACACGATGGGAGATGTTTTCTGTGCTGGCACAGTTTCTCCTTGCCAGACAGAGTGGAAAAGCTTTTTGCTAAGATGTAGACGAGAAGAGAGGCTAAAGAAGCAGGTATGGTGCTCAGCAGAGCTAAGCACCGCTCCCGGACGTCTTTCGGCAGAAGGCGCACACCGCAGAGCACTGTGAGCGGCAGAATCGTCTTTCCGCGAAGAAGCAGCTACTTCGTCTCCGGGAGCCGGAGAGAGCGGCAGCTTCGCAAAGGTGATGAAACAAGCTGTACAACACTGCGATTGTGTGCGCAGCTTGCCAACTGAGAGAAAACAGTACCTGACCACTCTCCTGCCTTTTGTAATCACATGAACATTCGATTGTAAGCTGTTTTGGACAACTTTCTTTCTCTTCTTGCAAAACACTCGGCAGACCTCCGTGCAGCCTCTAGAACACGATGGGATGATGTTTTCTGTGCAGGCACAGTTTCTCCTTGCCAGACAGAGTGGAAAAGCTTTTTGCTAAGATGTAGACGAGAAGAGAGGCTAAAGACGAAGGTACGGTGCTCTGCAGAGCTAAGCACCGCTCCCGGACCTCTTTCGGCAGAAGGCGCACACCGCAGAGCACTGTGAGCGGCAGAATCGTCTTTGCGCGAAGAAGCAGCTTCTTCGTCTCCGGGAGCCGGAGAGAGCGGCAACTTCGCAAAGGTGATGAAACAAGCTGTACAACACTGCGATTGTGTGCGCAGCTTGCCAACTGAGAGAAAACAGTACCTGACCACTCTCCTGCCTTTTCTATTCACATGAACATTCGATTGCAAGCTGTTTTGGACAACTTTCTTTCTCTTCTTGCAAAACACTCGGCAGACCTCCGTGCAGCCTCTAGAACACGATGGGAGATGTTTTCTGTGCTGGCACAGTTTCTCCTTGCCAGACAGAGTGGAAAAGCTTTTTGCTAAGATGTAGATGAGAAAAGAGGCTAAAGACGAAGGTACGGTGCTCTGCAGAGCTAAGCACCGCTCCCGGAACTCTTTCGGCAGAAGGCGTACACCGCAGAGCACTGTGAGCGGCAGAATCGTCTTTGCGCGAAGAAGCAGCTTCTTCGTCTCCGGGAGCCGGAGAGAGCGGCAACTTTGCAAAGGTGATGAAACAAGCTGTACAACACTGCGATTGTGTGCGCAGCTTGCCAACTGAGAGAAAACAGTACCTGACCACTCTCCTGCCTTTTCTATTCACATGAACATTCGATTGCAAGCTGTTTTGGACAACTTTCTTTCTCTTCTTGCAAAACACTCGGCAGACCTCCGTGCAGCCTCTAGAACACGATGGGAGATGTTTTTTTTGCAGGCACAGTTTCTCCTTGCCAGACAGAGTGGAAAAGCTTTTTGCTAAGATGTAGACGAGAAGAGAGGCTAAAGACGAAGGTACGGTGCTCTGCAAAGCTAAGCACCGCTCCCGTGCCTCTTTCGGCAGAAGGCGCACACCGCAGAGCACTGTGAGCGGCAGAATCGTCTTTGCGCGAAGAAGCAGCTTCTTCGTCTCCGGGAGCCGGAGAGAGCGGCAACTTGGCAAAGGTGATGAAACAAGCTGTTCAAAACTGCGATTGTGTGCGCAGCTTGCCAAGTGAGAGAAAACAGTACCTGACCACTCTCCTGCCTTTTCTATTCACTTGAACATTCGATTGGAAGCTGTTTTGGACAACTTTCTTTCTCTTCTTGCAAAACACTCGGCAGTCCTCCGTTCAGCCTCTAGAAGACGATGGGAGGTGTTTTCTGTGCTGGCACAGTTTCTCCTTGCCAGACAGAGTGGAAAAGCTTTTTGCTAAGATGTAGACGAGAAGAGAGGCTAAAGAAGCACGTATGGTACTCTGCAGAGCTAAGCATCGCTCCCGGACTTCTTTCGGAAGAAGGCGCACACCGCAGAGCACAGTGAGCGGCAGAATCGTCTTTGCGCGAAGAAGCAGCTTCTTCGTCTCCGGGAGCCGGAGAGAGCGGCAACTTGGCAAAGGTGATGAAACAAGCTGTACAACACTGCGATTGTGTGCGCAGCTTGCCAACTGAGAGAAAACAGTACCTGACCACTCTCCTGCCTTTTCTATTCACATGAACATTCGATTGCAAGCTGTTTTGGACAACTTTCTTTCTCTTCTTGCAAAACACTCGGCAGACCTCCGTGCAGCCTCTAGAACACGATGGGAGATGTTTTCTGTGCTGGCACAGTTTCTCCATGCCAGACAGAGTGGAAAAGCTTTTTGCTAAGATGTAGACGAGAAGCGAGGCTAAAGAAGCACGTATGGTACTCTGCAGAGCTAAGCATCGCTCCCGGACTTCTTTCGGCAGAAGGCGCACACCGCAGAGCACTGTGAGCGGCAGAATCGTCTTTGCGCGAAGAAGCAGCTTCTTCGTCTCCGGGAGCCGGAGAGAGCGGCAGCTTCGCAAAGGTGATGAAACAAGCTGTACAACACTGCGATTGTGTGCGCAGCTTGCCAACTGAGAGAAAACAGTACCTGACCACTCTCCTGCCTTTTGCAATCACATGAACATTCGATTGTAAGCTGTTTGTGACAACTTTCTTTCTCTTCTTGCAAAACACTCGGCAGACCTCCGTGCAGCCTCTAGAACACGATGGGAGATGTTTTTTGTGCTGGCACAGTTTCTCCTTGCCAGACAGAGTGGAAAAGCTTTTTGCTAAGATGTAGACGAGAAGCGAGGCTAAAGACGAAGGTACGGTGCTCTGCAGAGCTAAGCACCGCTCCCGTGCGTCTTTCGGCAGAAGGCGCACACCGCAGAGCACTGTGAGCGGCAGAATCGTCTTTGCGCGAAGAAGCAGCTTCCTCGTCTCCGGCAGCCGGAGAGAGCGGCAGCTTCGCAAAGGTGATGAAACAAGCTGTACAACACTGCGATTGTGTGCGCAGCTTGCCAAGTGAGAGAAAACAGTACCTGACCACTCTCCTGCCTTTTCTATTCACATGAACATTCGATTGCAAGCTGTTTTGGACAACTTTCCTTCTCTTCTTGCAAAACACTCGCCAGACCTCCGTGCAGCCTCTAGAACACGATGGGAGATGTTTTCTGTGCTGGCACAGTTTCTCCTTGCCAGACAGAGTGGAAAAGCTTTTTGCTAAGATGTAGACGAGAAGAGAGGCTAAAGAAGCAGGTATGGTGCTCAGCAGAGCTAAGCACCGCTCCCGGACGTCTTTCGGCAGAAGGCGCACACCGCAGAGCACTGTGAGCGGCAGAATCGTCTTTCCGCGAAGAAGCAGCTACTTCGTCTCCGGGAGCCGGAGAGAGCGGCAGCTTCGCAAAGGTGATGAAACAAGCTGTACAACACTGCGACTGTGTGCGCAGCTTGCCAAGTGAGAGAAAACAGTACCTGACCACTCTCCTGACTTTTGTAATCACATGAACATTCGATTGTAAGCTGTTTTGGACAACTTTCTTTCTCTTCTTGCAAAACACTCGGCAGACCTCCGTGCAGCCTCTAGAACACGATGGGAGATGTTTTCTGTGCTGGCACAGTTTCTCTTTGCCAGACAGAGTGGAAAAGCTTTTTGCTAAGATGTAGACGAGAAGAGAGGCTAAAGACGAAGGTACGGTGCTCTGCAGAGCTAAGCACCGCTCCCGGACCTCTTTGGGCAGAAGGCGCACACCGCAGAGCACAGTGAGCGGCAGAATCGTCTTTGCGCGAAGAAGCAGCTTCTTCGTCTCCGGGAGCCGGAGAGAGCGGCAGCTTCGCAAAGGTGATGAAACAAGCTGTACAACACTGCGATTGTGTGCGCAGCTTGCCAACTGATAGAAAACAGTACCTGACCACTCTCCTGACTTTTCTATTCACTTGAACATTCGATTGGAAGCTGTTTTGGACAACTTTCTTTCTCTTCTTGCAAAACACACGGCAGTCCTCCGTTCAGCCTCTAGAAGACGATGGGAGGTGTTTTCTGTGCAGGCACAGTTTCTCCTTGCCAGACAGAGTGGAAAAGCTTTTTGCTAAGATGTAGACGAGAAGCGAGGCTAAAGAAGCACGTATGGTACTCTGCAGAGCTAAGCATCGCTCCCGGACTTCTTTCGGCAGAAGGCGCACACCGCAGAGCACTGTGAGCGGCAGAATCGTCTTTGCGCGAAGAAGCAGCTTCTTCGTCTCCGGCAGCCGGAGATAGCGGCAACTTCGCAAAGGTGATGAAACAAGCTGTACAACACTGCGATTGTGTGCGCAGCTTGCCAAGTGAGAGAAAACAGTACCTGACCACTCTCCTGCCTTTTCTATTCACATGAACATTCGATTGCAAGCTGTTTTGGACAACTTTCTTTCTCTTCTTGCAAAACACTCGGCAGACCTCCGTGCAGCCTCTAGAACACGATGGGAGATGTTTTCTGTGCTGGCACAGTTTCTCCTTGCCAGACAGAGTGGAAAAGCTTTTTGCTAAGATGTAGACGAGAAGCGTGGCTAAAGAAGCACGTATGGTACTCTGCAGAGCTAAGCATCGCTCCCGGACTTCTTTCGGCAGAAGGCGCACACCGCAGAGCACAGTGAGCGGCAGAATCGTCTTTGCGCGAAGAAGCAGCTTCTTCGTCTCCGGCAGCCGGAGATAGCGGCAACTTCGCAAAGGTGATGAAACAAGCTGTACAACACTGCGATTGTGTGCGCAGCTTGCCAACTGAGAGAAAACAGTACCTGACCACTCTCCTGCCTTTTCTATTCACATGAACATTCGATTGCAAGCTGTTTTGGACAACTTTCTTTCTCTTCTTGGAAAACACTCGGCAGACCTCCGTGCAGCCTCTAGAACACGATGGGAGATGTTTTTTGTGCTGGCACAGTTTCTCCTTGCCAGACAGAGTGGAAAAGCTTTTTGCTAAGATGTAGACGAGAAGAGAGGCTAAAGACGAAGGTACGGTGCTCTGCAGAGCTAAGCACAGCTCCCGGACCTCTTCGGCAGAAGGCGCACACCGCAGAGCACTGTGAGCGGCACAATCGTCTTTGCGCGAAGAAGCAGCTTCTTCGTCTCCGTGAGCCGGAGACAGCGGTAACTTCGCAAAGGTGATGAAACAAGCTGTACAACACTGCGATTGTGTGCGCAGCTTGCCAACTGAGAGAAAACAGTACCAGACCACTCTCCTGCCTTTTCTATTCACATGAACATTCGATTGCAAGCTGTTTTGGACAACTTTCTTTCTCTTCTTGCAAAACACTCGGCAGACCTCCGTGCAGCCTCTAGAACACGATGGGAGATGTTTTTTGTGCAGGCACAGTTTCTCCTTGCCAGACAGAGTGGAAAATCTTTTTGCTAAGATGTAGACGAGAAGAGAGGCTAAAGACGAAGGTACGGTGCTCTGCAAAGCTAAGCACCGCTCCCGTGCCTCTTTCGGCAGAAGGCGCACACCGCAGAGCACTGTGAGCGGCAGAATCGTCTTTGCGCGAAGAAGCAGCTTCTTCGTCTCCGGGAGCCGGAGAGAGCGGCAACTTGGCAAAGGTGATGAAACAAGCTGTTCAAAACTGCGATTGTGTGCGCAGCTTGCCAAGTGAGAGAAAACAGTACCTGACCACTCTCCTGCCTTTTCTATTCACATGAACATTCGATTGCAAGCTGTTTTGGACAACTTTCTTTCTCTTCTTGCAAAACACTCGGCAGACCTCCGTGCAGCCTCTAGAACACGATGGGAGATGTTTTCTGTGCTGGCACAGTTTCTCCTTGCCAGACAGAGTGGAAAAGCTTTTAGCTAAGATGTAGACGAGAAGAGAGGCTAAAGAAGCACGTATGGTACTCTGCAGAGCTAAGCATCGCTCCCGGACCTCTTTCGGCAGAAGGCGTACACCGCAGAGCACTGTGAGCGGCAGAATCGTCTTTGCGCGAAGAAGCAGCTTCTTCGTCTCCGGCAGCCGGAGAGAGCGGCAGCTTCGCAAAGGTGATGAAACAAGCTGTACAAAACTGCGATTGTGTGCGCAGCTTGCCAACTGAGAGAAAACAGTACCTGACCACTCTCCTGCCTTTTCTATTCACATGAACATTCGATTGCAAGCTGTTTTGGACAACTTTCTTTCTCTTCTTGCAGAACACTCGGCAGACCTCCGTGCAGCTTCTAGAACACGATGGGAGATGTTTTCTGTTCTGGCAAAGTTTCTCCTTGCCAGACAGAGTGGAAAAGCTTTTTGCTAAGATGTAGACGAGAAGAGAGGCTAAAGACGAAGGTACGGTGCTCTGCAGAGCTAAGCACCGCTCCCGGGCCTCTTTCGGTAGAAGGCGCACACCGCAGAGCACTGTGAGCGGCAGAATCGTCTTTGCGCGAAGAAGCAGCTTCTTCGTCTCCGGGAGCCGGAGAGAGCGGCAACTTGGCAAAGGTGATGAAACAAGCCGTACAACACTGCGATTGTGTGCGCAGCTTGCCAACTGAGAGAAAACAGTACCTGACCACTCTCCTGCCTTTTCCATTCACATGAACATTCGATTGCAAGCTGTTTTGGACAACTTTCTTTCTCTTCTTGCAAAACACTCGGCAGACCTCCGTGCAGCCTCTAGAACACGATGGGAGATGTTTTTTGTGCTGGCACAGTTTCTCCTTGCCAGACAGAGTGGAAAAGCTTTTTGCTAAGATGTAGACGAGAAGCGTGGCTAAAGAAGCACGTATGGTACTCTGCAGAGCTAAGCATCGCTCCCGGACTTCTTTCGGCAGAAGGCGACCACCGCAGAGCACAGTGAGCGGCAGAATCGTCTTTGCGCGAATAAGCAGCTTCTTCGTCTCCGGCAGCCGGAGATAGCGGCAACTTCGCAAAGGTGATGAAACAAGCTGTACAACACTGCGATTGTGTGCGCAGCTTGCCAAGTGAGAGAAAACAGTACCTGACCACTCTCCTGCCTTTTCTATTCACATGAACATTCGATTGCAAGCTGTTTTGGACAACTTTCTTTCTCTTCTTGGAAAACACTCGGCAGACCTCCGTGCAGCCTCTAGAACACGATGGGAGATGTTTTTTGTGCTGGCAAAGTTTCTCCTTGCCAGACAGAGTGGAAAAGCTTTTTGCTAAGATGTAGACGAGAAGCGTGGCTAAAGAAGCACGTATGGTACTCTGCAGAGCTAAGCATCGCTCCCGGACTTCTTTCGGCAGAAGGCGCACACCGCAGAGCACAGTGAGCGGCAGAATCGTCTTTGCGCGAAGAAGCAGCTTCTTCGTCTCCGGCAGCCGGAGATAGCGGCAACTTCGCAAAGGTGATGAAACAAGCTGTACAACACTGCGATTGTGTGCGCAGCTTGCCAAGTGAGAGAAAACAGTACCTGACCACTCTCCTGCCTTTTCTATTCACATGAACATTCGATTGCAAGCTGTTTTGGACAACTTTCTTTCTCTTCTTGGAAAACACTCGGCAGACCTCCGTGCAGCCTCTAGAACACGATGGGAGATGTTTTTTGTGCTGGCACAGTTTCTCCTTGCCAGACAGAGTGGAAAAGCTTTTTGCTAAGATGTAGACGAGAAGAGAGGCTAAAGACGAAGGTACGGTGCTCTGCAGAGCTAAGCACAGCTCCCGGACCTCTTCGGCAGAAGGCGCACACCGCAGAGCACTGTGAGCGGCACAATCGTCTTTGCGCGAAGAAGCAGCTTCTTCGTCTCCGTGAGCCGGAGACAGCGGTAACTTCGCAAAGGTGATGAAACAAGCTGTACAACACTGCGATTGTGTGCGCAGCTTGCCAACTGAGAGAAAACAGTACCAGACCACTCTCCTGCCTTTTCTATTCACATGAACATTCGATTGCAAGCTGTTTTGGACAACTTTCTTTCTCTTCTTGCAAAACACTCGGCAGACCTCCGTGCAGCCTCTAGAACACGATGGGAGATGTTTTTTGTGCAGGCACAGTTTCTCCTTGCCAGACAGAGTGGAAAATCTTTTTGCTAAGATGTAGACGAGAAGAGAGGCTAAAGACGAAGGTACGGTGCTCTGCAAAGTTAAGCACCGCTCCCGTGCCTCTTTCGGCAGAAGGCGCACACCGCAGAGCACTGTGAGCGGCAGAATCGTCTTTGCGCGAAGAAGCAGCTTCTTCGTCTCCGGGAGCCGGAGAGAGCGGCAACTTGGCAAAGGTGATGAAACAAGCTGTTCAAAACTGCGATTGTGTGCGCAGCTTGCCAAGTGAGAGAAAACAGTACCTGACCACTCTCCTGCCTTTTCTATTCACATGAACATTCGATTGCAAGCTGTTTTGGACAACTTTCTTTCTCTTCTTGCAAAACACTCGGCAGACCTCCGTGCAGCCTCTAGAACACGATGGGAGATGTTTTCTGTGCTGGCACAGTTTCTCCTTGCCAGACAGAGTGGAAAAGCTTTTAGCTAAGATGTAGACGAGAAGAGAGGCTAAAGAAGCACGTATGGTACTCTGCAGAGCTAAGCATCGCTCCCGGACCTCTTTCGGCAGAAGGCGTACACCGCAGAGCACTGTGAGCGGCAGAATCGTCTTTGCGCGAAGAAGCAGCTTCTTCGTCTCCGGCAGCCGGAGAGAGCGGCAGCTTCGCAAAGGTGATGAAACAAGCTGTACAAAACTGCGATTGTGTGCGCAGCTTGCCAACTGAGAGAAAACAGTACCTGACCACTCTCCTGCCTTTTCTATTCACATGAACATTCGATTGCAAGCTGTTTTGGACAACTTTCTTTCTCTTCTTGCAGAACACTCGGCAGACCTCCGTGCAGCTTCTAGAACACGATGGGAGATGTTTTCTGTTCTGGCAAAGTTTCTCCTTGCCAGACAGAGTGGAAAAGCTTTTTGCTAAGATGTAGACGAGAAGAGAGGCTAAAGACGAAGGTACGGTGCTCTGCAGAGCTAAGCACCGCTCCCGGGCCTCTTTCGGTAGAAGGCGCACACCGCAGAGCACTGTGAGCGGCAGAATCGTCTTTGCGCGAAGAAGCAGCTTCTTCGTCTCCGGGAGCCGGAGAGAGCGGCAACTTTGCAAAGGTGATGAAACAAGCCGTACAACACTGCGATTGTGTGCGCAGCTTGCCAACTGAGAGAAAACAGTACCTGACCACTCTCCTGCCTTTTCCATTCACATGAACATTCGATTGCAAGCTGTTTTGGACAACTTTCTTTCTCTTCTTGCAAAACACTCGGCAGACCTCCGTGCAGCCTCTAGAACACGATGGGAGATGTTTTTTGTGCTGGCACAGTTTCTCCTTGCCAGACAGAGTGGAAAAGCTTTTTGCTAAGATGTAGACGAGAAGCGTGGCTAAAGAAGCACGTATGGTACTCTGCAGAGCTAAGCATCGCTCCCGGACTTCTTTCGGCAGAAGGCGACCACCGCAGAGCACAGTGAGCGGCAGAATCGTCTTTGCGCGAATAAGCAGCTTCTTCGTCTCCGGCAGCCGGAGATAGCGGCAACTTCGCAAAGGTGATGAAACAAGCTGTACAACACTGCGATTGTGTGCGCAGCTTGCCAAGTGAGAGAAAACAGTACCTGACCACTCTCCTGCCTTTTCTATTCACATGAACATTCGATTGCAAGCTGTTTTGGACAACTTTCTTTCTCTTCTTGGAAAACACTCGGCAGACCTCCGTGCAGCCTCTAGAACACGATGGGAGATGTTTTTTGTGCTGGCAAAGTTTCTCCTTGCCAGACAGAGTGGAAAAGCTTTTTGCTAAGATGTAGACGAGAAGCGTGGCTAAAGAAGCACGTATGGTACTCTGCAGAGCTAAGCATCGCTCCCGGACTTCTTTCGGCAGAAGGCGCACACCGCAGAGCACAGTGAGCGGCAGAATCGTCTTTGCGCGAAGAAGCAGCTTCTTCGTCTCCGGGAGCTGGAGAGAGCGGCAACTTTGCAAAGGTGATGAAACAAGCTGTACAACACTGCGATTGTGTGCGCAGCTTGCCAACTGAGAGAAAACAGTACCTGACCACTCTCCTGCCTTTTCTATTCACATGAACATTCGATTGCAAGCTGTTTTGGACAACTTTCTTTCTCTTCTTGCAAAACACTCGGCAGACCTCCGTGCAGCGTCTAGAACACGATGGGAGATGTTTTCTGTGCTGGCACAGTTTCTCCTTGCCAGACAGAGTGGAAAAGCTTTTTGCTAAGATGTAGATGAGAAAAGAGGCTAAAGACGAAGGTACGGTGCTCTGCAGAGCTAAGCACCGCTCCCGGACCTCTTTCGGCAGAAGGCGCACATCGCAGAGCACTGTGAGCGGCAGAATCGTCTTTGCGCGAAGAAGCAGCTTCTTCGTCTCCGGGAGCCGGAGAGAGCGGCAGCTTCGCAAAGGTGATGAAACAAGCTGTACAACACTGCGATTGTGTGCGCAGCTTTCCAAGTGAGAGAAAACAGTACCTGACCACTCTCCTGCCTTTTCTATTCACTTGAACATTCGATTGCAAGCTGTTTTGGACAACTTTCTTTCTCTTCTTGCAAAACACTCGGCAGACCTCCGTGCAGCTTCTAGAACACGATGGGATGATGTTTTCTGTGCTGGCAAAGTTCCTCCTTGCCAGACAGAGTTGAAAAGCTTTTTGCTAAGATGTAGACGAGAAGAGAGGCTAAAGACGAAGGTACGGTGCTCTGCAGAGCTAAGCACCGCTCCCGGACCTCTTTGGGCAGAAGGCGCACACCGCAGAGCACAGTGAGCGGCAGAATCGTCTTTGCGCGAAGAATCAGCTTCTTCGTCTCCGGGAGCCGGAGAGAGCGGCAGCTTCGCAAAGGTGATGAAACAAGCTGTACAACACTGCGATTGTGTGCGCAGCTTGCCAACTGATAGAAAACAGTACCTGACCACTCTCCTGACTTTTCTATTCACTTGAACATTCGATTGGAAGCTGTTTTGGACAACTTTCTTTCTCTTCTTGCAAAACACACGGCAGTCCTCCGCTCAGCCTCTAGAAGACGATGGGAGGTGTTTTCTGTGCTGGCACAGTTTCTCCTTGCCAGACAGAGTGGAAAAGCTTTTTGCTAAGATGTAGACGAGAAGCGAGGCTAAAGAAGCACGTATGGTACTCTGCAGAGCTAAGCATCGCTCCCGGACTTCTTTCGGCAGAAGGCGCACACCGCAGAGCACAGTGAGCGGCAGAATCGTCTTTGCGCGAAGAAGCAGCTTCTTCGTCTCCGGGAGCCGGAGAGAGCGGCAACTTCGCAAAGGTGATGAAACAATCTGTACAACACTGCGATTGTGTGCGCAGCTTGCCAACTGAGAGAAAACAGTACCTGACCACTCTCCTGCCTTTTCTATTCACATGAACATTCGATTGCAAGCTGTTTTGGACAACTTTCTTTCTCTTCTTGCAAAACACTCGGCAGACCTCCGTGCAGCCTCTAGAACACGATGGGAGATGTTTTCTGTGCTGGCACAGTTTCTCCTTGCCAGACAGAGTGGAAAAGCTTTTTGCTAAGATGTAGACGAGAAGAGAGGCTAAAGACGATGGTACGGTGCTCTGCAGAGCTAAGCACAGCTCCCGGACTTCTTTCGGCAGAAGGCGCACACCGCAGAGCACTGTGAGCGGCAGAATCGTCTTTGCGCGAAGAAGCAGCTTCTTCGTCTCCGGGAGCCGGAGAGAGCGGCAACTTTGCAAAGGTGATGAAACAAGCTGTACAACACTGCGATTGTGTGCGCAGCTTGCCAACTGAGAGAAAACAGTACCTGACGACTCTCCTGCCTTTTCTATTCACATGAACATTCGATTGCAAGCTGTTTTGGACAACTTTCTTTCTCTTCTTGCAAAACACTCGGCAGACCTCCGTGCAGCGTCTAGAACACGATGGGAGATGTTTTCTGTGCTGGCACAGTTTCTCCTTGCCAGACAGAGTGGAAAAGCTTTTTGCTAAGATGTAGATGAGAAAAGAGGCTAAAGACGAAGGTACGGTGCTCTGCAGAGCTAAGCACCGCTCCCGGACCTCTTTCGGCAGAAGGCGCACATCGCAGAGCACTGTGAGCGGCAGAATCGTCTTTGCGCGAAGAAGCAGCTTCTTCGTCTCCGGCAGCCGGAGAGAGCGGCAGCTTCGCAAAGGTGATGAAACAAGCTGTACAACACTGCGATTGTGTGCGCAGCTTTCCAAGTGAGAGAAAACAGTACCTGACCACTCTCCTGCCTTTTCTATTCACTTGAACATTCGATTGCAAGCTGTTTTGGACAACTTTCTTTCTCTTCTTGCAAAACACTCGGCAGACCTCCGTGCAGCTTCTAGAACACGATGGGATGATGTTTTCTGTGCTGGCAAAGTTCCTCCTTGCCAGACAGAGTTGAAAAGCTTTTTGCTAAGATGTAGACGAGAAGAGAGGCTAAAGACGAAGGTACGGTGCTCTGCAGAGCTAAGCACCGCTCCCGGACCTCTTTGGGCAGAAGGCGCACACCGCAGAGCACAGTAAGCGGCAGAATCGTCTTTGCGCGAAGAATCAGCTTCTTCGTCTCCGGGAGCCGGAGAGAGCGGCAGCTTCGCAAAGGTGATGAAACAAGCTGTACAACACTGCGATTGTGTGCGCAGCTTGCCAACTGATAGAAAACAGTACCTGACCACTCTCCTGACTTTTCTATTCACTTGAACATTCGATTGGAAGCTGTTTTGGACAACTTTCTTTCTCTTCTTGCAAAACACACGGCAGTCCTCCGCTCAGCCTCTAGAAGACGATGGGAGGTGTTTTCTGTTCTGGCAAAGTTTCTCCTTGCCAGACAGAGTGGAAAAGCTTTTTGCTAAGATGTAGACGAGAAGCGAGGCTAAAGAAGCACGTATGGTACTCTGCAGAGCTAAGCATCGCTCCCGGACTTCTTTCGGCAGAAGGCGCACACCGCAGAGCACTGTGAGCGGCAGAATCGTCTTTGCGCGAAGAAGCAGCTTCTTCGTCTCCGGGAGCCGGAGAGAGCGGCAACTTCGCAAAGGTGATGAAACAATCTGTACAACACTGCGATTGTGTGCGCAGCTTGCCAACTGAGAGAAAACAGTACCTGACCACTCTCCTGCCTTTTCTATTCACATGAACATTCGATTGCAAGCTGTTTTGGACAACTTTCTTTCTCTTCTTGCAAAACACTCGGCAGACCTCCGTGCAGCCTCTAGAACACGATGGGAGATGTTTTCTGTGCTGGCACAGTTTCTCCTTGCCAGACAGAGTGGAAAAGCTTTTTGCTAAGATGTAGACGAGAAGAGAGGCTAAAGACGATGGTACGGTGCTCTGCAGAGCTAAGCACAGCTCCCGGACTTCTTTCGGCAGAAGGCGCACACCGCAGAGCACAGTGAGCGGCAGAATCGTCTTTGCGCGAAGAAGCAGCTTCTTCGTCTCCGGGAGCCGGAGAGAGCGGCAACTTCGCAAAGGTGATGAAACAAGCTGTACAACACTGCGATTGTGTGCGCAGCTTGGCAACTGAGAGAAAACAGTACCTGACCACTCTCCTGCCTTTTCTATTCACATGAACATTCGATTGGAAGCTGTTTTGGACAACTTTCTTTCTCTTCTTGCAAAACACTCGGCAGACCTCCGTGCAGCCTCTAGAACACGATGGGAGATGTTTTCTGTGCTGGCAAAGTTTCTCCTTGCCAGACAGAGTGGAAAAGGTTTTTGCTAAGATGTAGACGAGAAGAGAGGCTAAAGACGAAGGTACGGTGCTCTGCAGAGCTAAGCACCGCTCCCGGACCTCTTTGGGCAGAAGGCGCACACCGCAGAGCACTGTGAGCGGCAGAATCGTCTTTGCGCGAAGAAGCAGCTTCTTCGTCTCCGGGAGCCGGAGAGACCAGTAACTTCGCAAAGGTGATAAAACAAGCTGTACAACACTGCGATTGTGTGCGCAGCTTGGCAACTGAGAGAAAACAGTACCTGACCACTCTCCTGCCTTTTCTATTCACATGAACATTCGATTGCAAGCTGTTTTGGACAACTTTCTTTCTCTTCTTGGAAAACACTCGGCAGACCTCCGTGCAGCCTCTAGAACACGATGGGAGATGTTTTTTGTGCTGGCACAGTTTCTCCTTGCCAGACAGAGTGGAAAAGCTTTTTGCTAAGATGTAGACGAGAAGAGAGGCTAAAGACGAAGGTACGGTGCTCTGCAGAGCTAAGCACAGCTCCCGGACCTCTTTCGGCAGAAGGCGCACACCGCAGAGCACTGTGAGCGGCACAATCGTCTTTGCGCGAAGAAGCAGCTTCTTCGTCTCCGGGAGCCGGAGACAGCGGTAACTTCGCAAAGGTGATGAAACAAGCTGTACAACACTGCGATTGTGTGCGCAGCTTGCCAACTGAGAGAAAACAGTACCTGACCACTCTCCTGCCTTTTCTATTCACATGAACATTCGATTGCACGCTGTTTTGGACAACTTTCTTTCTCTTCTTGCAAAACACTCGGCAGACCTCCGTGCAGCCTCTAGAACACGATGGGAGATGTTTTCTGTGCTGGCACAGTTTCTCCTTGCCAGACAGAGTGGAAAAGCTTTTTGCTAAGATGTAGACGAGAAGAGAGGCTAAAGACGAAGGTACGGTGCTCTGCAGAGCTAAGCACAGCTCCCGGACCTCTTTCGGCAGAAGGCGCACACCGCAGAGCACTGTGAGCGGCACAATCGTCTTTGCGCGAAGAAGCAGCTTCTTCGTCTCCGGGAGCCGGAGACAGCGGTAACTTCGCAAAGGTGATGAAACAAGCTGTACAACACTGCGATTGTGTGCGCAGCTTGCCAACTGAGAGAAAACAGTACCTGACCACTCTCCTGCCTTTTCTATTCACATGAACATTCGATTGCAAGCTGTTTTGGACAACTTTCTTTCTCTTCTTGCAAAACACTCGGCAGACCTCCGTGCAGCCTCTAGAACACGATGGGAGATGTTTTTTGTGCAGGCACAGTTTCTCCTTGCCAGACAGAGTGGAAAAGCTTTTTGCTAAGATGTAGACGAGAAGAGAGGCTAAAGACGATGGTACGGTGCTCTGCAAAGCTAAGCACCGCCCCCGTGCCTCTTTCGGCAGAAGGCGCACACCGCAGAGCACTGTGAGCGGCAGAATCGTCTTTGCGCGAAGAAGCAGCTTCTTCGTCTCCGGGAGCCGGAGAGAGCGGCAACCTCGCAAAGGTGATGAAACAAGCTGTTCAAAACTGCGATTGTGTGCGCAGCTTGCCAAGTGAGAGAAAACAGTACCTGACCACTCTCCTGCCTTTTCTATTCACATGAACATTCGATTGCAAGCTGTTTTGGACAACTTTCTTTCTCTTCTTGCAAAACACTCGGCAGACCTCCGTGCAGCCTCTAGAACACGATGGGAGATGTTTTCTGTGCTGGCACAGTTTCTCCTTGCCAGACAGAGTGGAAAAGCTTTTAGCTAAAATGTAGACGAGAAGAGAGGCTAAAGAAGCACGTATGGTACTCTGCAGAGCTAAGCATCGCTCCCGGACCTCTTTCGGCAGAAGGCGTACACCGCAGAGCACATTGAGCGGCAGAATCGTCTTTGCGCGAAGAAGCAGCTTCTTCGTCTCCGGCAGCCGGAGAGAGCGGCAGCTTCGCAAAGGTGATGAAACAAGCTGTACAAAACTGCGATTGTGTGCGCAGCTTGCCAACTGAGAGAAAACAGTACCTGACCACTCTCCTGCCTTTTCTATTCACATGAACATTCGATTGGAAGCTGTTTTGGACAACTTTCTTTCTCTTCTTGCAGAACACTCGGCAGACCTCCGTGCAGCCTCTAGAACACGATGGGAGATGTTTTCTGTTCTGGCAAAGTTTCTCCTTGCCAGACAGAGTGGAAAAGCTTTTTGCTAAGATGTAGACGAGAAGAGAGGCTAAAGACGAAGGTACGGTGCTCTGCAGAGCTAAGCACCGCTCCCGTGCCTCTTTCGGTAGAAGGCGCACACCGCAGAGCACTGTGAGCGGCAGAATCGTCTTTGCGCGAAGAAGCAGCTTCTTCGTCTCCGGGAGCCGGAGAGAGCGGCAACTTGGCAAAGGTGATGAAACAAGCTGTACAACACTGCGATTGTGTGCGCAGCTTGCCAACTGAGAGAAAACAGTACCTGACCACTCTCCTGCCTTTTCCATTCACATGAACATTCGATTGCAAGCTGTTTTGGACAACTTTCTTTCTCTTCTTGCAAAACACTCGGCAGACCTCCGTGCAGCCTCTAGAACACGATGGGAGATGTTTTCTGTGCTGGCACAGTTTCTCCTTGCCAGACAGAGTGGAAAAGCTTTTTGCTAAGATGTAGACGAGAAGCGTGGCTAAAGAAGCACGTATGGTACTCTGCAGAGCTAAGCATCGCTCCCGGACTTCTTTCGGCAGAAGGCGCACACCGCAGAGCACAGTGAGCGGCAGAATCGTCTTTGCGCGAAGAAGCAGCTTCTTCGTCTCCGGCAGCCGGAGATAGCGGCAACTTCGCAAAGGTGATGAAACAAGCTGTACAACACTGCGATTGTGTGCGCAGCTTGCCAACTGAGAGAAAACAGTACCTGACCACTCTCCTGCCTTTTCTATTCACTTGAACATTCGATTGCAAGCTGTTTTGGACAACTTTCTTTCTCTTCTTGCAAAACACTCGGCAAACCTCCGTGCAGCCTCTAGAACACGATGGGAGAAGTTTTCTGTGCTGGCAAAGTTTCTCCTTGCCAGACAGAGTGGAAAAGCTTTTTGCTAAGATGTAGACGAGAAGAGAGGCTAAAGACGAAGGTACGGTGCTCTGCAGAGCTAAGCACCGCTCCCGGACCTCTTTCAGCAGAAGGCGCACACCGCAGAGCACTGTGAGCGGCAGAATCGTCTTTGCGCGAAGAAGCAGCTTCTTCGTCTCCGGGAGCCGGAGAGAGCGGCAACTTCGCAAAGGTGATGAAACAAGCTGTACAAAACTGCGATTGTGTGCGCAGCTTGGCAACTGAGAGAAAACAGTACCTGACCACTCTCCTGCCTTTTCTATTCATATGAACATTCGATTGCAAGCTGTTTTGGACAACTTTCTTTCTCTTCTTGCAAAACACTCGGCAGACCTCCGTGCAGCCTCTAGAACACGATGGGAGATGTTTTCTGTGCTGGCACAGTTTCTCCTTGCCAGACAGAGTGGAAAAGCTTTTTGCTAAGATGTAGACGAGACGCGAGGCTAAGGAAGCACGTATGGTACTCTGCAGAGCTAAGCATCGCTCCCGGACCTCTTTCGGCAGAAGGCGCACACCGCAGAGCACAGTGAGCGGCAGAATCGTCTTTGCGCGAAGAAGCAGCTTCTTCGTCTCCGGGAGCCGGAGAGAGCGGCAACTTCGCAAAGGTGATGCAATAAGCTGTACAAGACTGCGATTGTGTGCGCAGCTTGCCAAGTGAGAGAAAATAGTACCTGACCACTCTCCTGCCTTTTCTATTCACTTGAACATTCGATTGCAAGCTGTTTTGGACAACTTTCTTTCTCTTCTTGCAAAACACTCGGCAGACCTCCGTGCAGCCTCTAGAACACGATGGGAGATGTTTTCTGTGCTGGCACAGTTTCTCCTTGCCAGACAGAGTGGAAAAGCTTTTTGCTAAGATGTAGACGAGAAGAGAGGCTAAAGACGAAGGTACGGTGCTCTGCAGAGCTAAGCACCGCTCCCGGGCGTCTTTCGGCAGAAGGCGCACACCGCAGAGCACTGTGAGCGGCACAATCGTCTTTGCGCGAAGAAGCAGCTTCTTCGTCTCCGGGAGCCGGAGAGAGCGGCAACTTCGCAAAGGTGATGAAACAAGCTGTACAACACTGCGATTGTGTGCGCAGCTTGCCAACTGAGAGAAAACAGTACCTGACCACTCTCCTGCCTTTTCTATTCACATGAACATTCGATTGCAAGCTGTTTTGGACAACTTTCTTTCTCTTCTTGCAAAACACTCGGCAGACCTCCGTGCAGCCTCTAGAACACGATGGGAGATGTTTTCTGTGCTGGCACAGTTTCTCCTTGCCAGACAGAGTGGAAAAGCTTTTTGCTAAGATGTAGATGAGAAAAGAGGCTAAAGACGAAGGTACGGTGCTCTGCAGAGCTAAGCACCGCTCCCGGACCTCTTTGGGCAGAAGGCGCACACCGCAGAGCACTGTGAGCGGCAGAATCGTCTTTGCGCGAAGAAGCAGCTTCTTCGTCTCCGGGAGCCGGAGAGAGCGGCAACTTCGCAAAGGTGATGAAACAAGCTGTACAACACTGCGATTGTGTGCGCAGCTTGCCAACTGAGAGAAAACAGTACCTGACCACTCTCCTGCCTTTTCTAGTCACATGAACATTCGATTCAAGCTGTTTTGGACACCTTCCTTCTCTTCTTGCAAAACACTCGGCAGACCTCCGTGCAGCCTCTAGAACACGATGGGAGATGTTTTCTGTGCTGGCACAGTTTGTCCTTGCCAGACAGAGTGGAAAAGCTTTTTGCTAAGATGTAGACGAGAAGAGAGGCTAAAGACGAAGGTACGGTGCTCTGCAGAGCTAAGCACCGCTCCCGGACCTCTTTGGGCAGAAGGCGCACACCGCAGAGCACAGTGAGCGGCAGAATCGTCTTTGCGCGAAGAATCAGCATCTTCGTCTCCGGGAGCCGGAGAGAGCGGCAGCTTCGCAAAGGTGATGAAACAATCTGTACAACACTGCGATTGTGTGCGCAGCTTGCCAACTGAGAGAAAACAGTACCTGACCACTCTCCTGCCTTTTCTATTCACATGAACATTCGATTGCAAGCTGTTTTGGACAACTTTCTTTCTCTTCTTGCAAAACACTCGGCAGACCTCCGTGCAGCCTCTAGAACACGATGGGAGATGTTTTCTGTGCTGGCACAGTTTCTCCTTGCCAGACAGAGTGGAAAAGCTTTTTGCTAAGATGTAGACGAGAAGAGAGGCTAAAGACGATGGTACGGTGCTCTGCAGAGCTAAGCATCGCTCCCGGACTTCTTTCGGCAGAAGGCGCACACCGCAGAGCACTGTGAGCGGCAGAATCGTCTTTGCGCGAAGAAGCAGCTTCTTCGTCTCCGGGAGCCGGAGAGAGCGGCAACTTCGCAAAGGTGATGAAACAATCTGTACAACACTGCGATTGTGTGCGCAGCTTGCCAACTGAGAGAAAACAGTACCTGACCACTCTCCTGCCTTTTCTATTCACATGAACATTCGATTGGAAGCTGTTTTGGACAACTTTCTTTCTCTTCTTGCAAAACACTCGGCAGACCTCCGTGCAGCCTCTAGAACACGATGGGAGATGTTTTTTGTGCTGGCACAGTTTCTCCTTGCCAGACAGAGTGGAAAAGCTTTTTGCTAAGATGTAGACGAGAAGAGAGGCTAAAGACGAAGGTACGGTGCTCTGCAGAGCTAAGCACAGCTTCCGGACCTCTTTCGGCAGAAGGCGCACACCGCAGAGCACTGTGAGCGGCAGAATCGTCTTTGCGCGAAGAAGCAGCTTCTTCGTCTCCGGGAGCCGGAGAGAGCGGTAACTTCGCAAAGGTGATAAAACAAGCTGTACAACACTGCGATTGTGTGCGCAGCTTGCCAACTGAGAGAAAACAGTACCTGACCACTCTCCTGCCTTTTCTATTCACATGAACATTCGATTGCAAGCTGTTTTGGACAACTTTCTTTCTCTTCTTGCAAAACACTCGGCAGAACTCCGTGCAGCCTCTAGAACACGATGGGAGATGTTTTCTGTGCTGGCACAGTTTCTCCTTGCCAGACAGAGTGGAAAAGCTTTTTGCTAAGATGTAGACGAGAAGAGAGGCTAAAGACGAAGGTACGGTGCTCTGCAGAGCTAAGCATCGCTCCCGGACTTCTTTCGGCAGAAGGCGCACACCGCAGAGCACAGTGAGCGGCAGAATCGTCTTTGCGCGAAGAAGCAGCTTCTTCGTCTCCGGGAGCCGGAGAGAGCGGCAACTTCGCCAAGGTGATGAAACAATCTGTACCACACTGCGATTGTGTGCGCAGCTTGCCAACTGAGAGAAAACAGTACCTGACCACTCTCCTGCCTTTTCTATTCACATGAACATTCGATTGCAAGCTGTTTTGGACAACTTTCTTTCTCTTCTTGCAAAACACTCGGCAGACCTCCGTGCAGCCTCTAGAAAACGATGGGAGATGTTTTCTGTGCTGGCACAGTTTCTCCTTGCCAGACAGAGTGGAAAAGCTTTTTGCTAAGATGTAGACGAGAAGAGAGGCTAAAGACGAAGGTACGGTGCTCTGCAGAGCTAAGCACAGCTCCCGGACCTCTTCGGCAGAAGGCGCACACCGCAGAGCACTGTGAGCGGCACAATCGTCTTTGCGCGAAGAAGCAGCTTCTTCGTCTCCGGGAGCCGGAGACAGCGGTAACTTCGCAAAGGTGATGAAACAAGCTGTACAACACTGCGATTGTGTGCGCAGCTTGGCAACTGATAGAAAACAGTACCTGACCACTCTCCTGACTTTTCTATTCACTTGAACATTCGATTGCAAGCTGTTTTGGACAACTTTCTTTCTCTTCTTGCAAAACACACGGCAGTCCTCCGTTCAGCCTCTAGAAGACGATGGGAGGTGTTTTCTGTGCAGGCACAGTTTCTCCTTGCCAGACAGAGTGGAAAAGCTTTTTGCTAAGATGTAGACGAGAAGCGAGGCTAAAGAAGCACGTATGGTACTCTGCAGAGCTAAGCATCGCTCCCGTGCCTCTTTCGGCAGAAGGCGCACACCGCAGAGCACTGTGAGCGGCAGAATCGTCTTTGCGCGAAGAAGCAGCTTCTTCGTCTCCGGGAGCCGGAGAGAGCGGCAACTTCGCAAAGGTGATGAAACAATCTGTACAACACTGCGATTGTGTGCGCAGCTTGCCAACTGAGAGAAAACAGTACCTGACCACTCTCCTGCCTTTTCTATTCACATGAACATTCGATTGCAAGCTGTTTTGGACAACTTTCTTTCTCTTCTTGCAAAACACTCGGCAGACCTCCGTGCAGCCTCTAGAACACGATGGGAGATGTTTTCTGTGCTGGCACAGTTTCTCCTTGCCAGACAGAGTGGAAAAGCTTTTTGCTAAGATGTAGACGAGAAGAGAGGCTAAAGACGATGGTACGGTGCTCTGCAGAGCTAAGCACTGCTCCCGGACTTCTTTCGGCAGAAGGCGCACACCGCAGAGCACTGTGAGCGGCAGAATCGTCTTTGCGCGAAGAAGCAGCTTCTTCGTCTCCGGGAGCCGGAGAGAGCGGCAACTTGGCAAAGGTGATGAAACAAGCTGTACAACACTGCGATTGTGTGCGCAGCTTGGCAACTGAGAGAAAACAGTACCTGACCACTCTCCTGCCTTTACTATTCACATGAACATTCGATTGCAAGCTGTTTTGGACAACTTTCTTTCTCTTCTTGCAAAACACTCGGCAGACCTCCGTGCAGCCTCTAGAACACGATGGGAGATGTTTTCTGTGCTGGCACAGTTTCTCCTTGCCAGACAGAGTGGAAAAGCTTTTTGCTAAGATGTAGACGAGAAGAGAGGCTAAAGACGAAGGTACGGTGCTCTGCAGAGCTAAGCACAGCTCCCGGACCTCTTTCGGCAGAAGGCGCACACCGCAGAGCACTGTGAGCGGCAGAATCGTCTTTGCGCGAAGAAGCAGCTTCTTCGTCTCCGGGAGCCGGAGAGACCAGTAACTTCGCAAAGGTGATAAAACAAGCTGTACAACACTGCGATTGTGTGCGCAGCTTGCCAACTGAGAGAAAACAGTACCTGACCACTCTCCTGCCTTTTCTATTCACATGAACATTCGATTGCAAGCTGTTTTGGACAACTTTCTTTCTCTTCTTGCAAAACACTCGGCAGACCTCCGTGCAGCCTCTAGAACACGATGGGAGATGTTTTCTGTGCTGGCACAGTTTCTCCTTGCCAGACAGAGTGGAAAAGCTTTTTGCTAAGATGTAGACGAGAAGAGAGGCTAAAGACGAAGGTACGGTGCTCTGCAGAGCTAAGCATCGCTCCCGGACCTCTTTCGGCAGAAGGCGCACACCGCAGAGCACAGTGAGCGGCAGAATCGTCTTTGCGCGAAGAAGCAGCTTCTTCGTCTCCGGGAGCCGGAGAGAGCGGCAACTTCGCAAAGGTGATGAAACAATCTGTACCACACTGCGATTGTGTGCGCAGCTTGCCAAGTGAGAGAAAACAGTACCTGACCACTCTCCTGCCTTTTCTATTCACATGAACATTCGATTGCAAGCTGTTTTGGACAACTTTCTTTCTCTTCTTGCAAAACACTCGGCAGACCTCCGTGCAGCCTCTAGAACACGATGGGAGATGTTTTTTGTGCTGGCACAGTTTCTCCTTGCCAGACAGAGTGGAAAAGCTTTTTGCTAAGATGTAGACGAGAAGAGAGGCTAAAGACGAAGGTACGGTGCTCTGCAGAGCTAAGCATCGCTCCCGGACTTCTTTCGGCAGAAGGCGCACACCGCAGAGCACAGTGAGCGGCAGAATCGTCTTTGCGCGAAGAAGCAGCTTCTTCGTCTCCGGGAGCCGGAGAGAGCGGCAACTTCGCCAAGGTGATGAAACAATCTGTGCCACACTGCGATTGTGTGCGCAGCTTGCCAAGTGAGAGAAAACAGTACCTGACCACTCTCCTGCCTTTTCTATTCACATGAACATTCGATTGCAAGCTGTTTTGGACAACTTTCTTTCTCTTCTTGCAAAACACTCGGCAGACCTCCGTGCAGCCTCTAGAAAACGATGGGAGATGTTTTTTGTGCTGGCACAGTTTCTCCTTGCCAGACAGAGTGGAAAAGCTTTTTGCTAAGATGTAGACGAGAAGAGAGGCTAAAGACGAAGGTACGGTGCTCTGCAGAGCTAAGCACAGCTCCCGGACCTCTTCGGCAGAAGGCGCACACCGCAGAGCACTGTGAGCGGCACAATCGTCTTTGCGCGAAGAAGCAGCTTCTTCGTCTCCGGGAGCCGGAGACAGCGGTAACTTCGCAAAGGTGATGAAACAAGCTGTACAACACTGCGATTGTGTGCGCAGCTTGCCAACTGATAGAAAACAGTACCTGACCACTCTCCTGACTTTTCTATTCACATGAACATTCGATTGCAAGCTGTTTTGGACAACTTTCTTTCTCTTCTTGCAAAACACTCGGCAGACCTCCGTGCAGCCTCTAGAACACGATGGGAGATGTTTTCTGTGCTGGCACAGTTTCTCCTTGCCAGACAGAGTGGAAAAGCTTTTTGCTAAGATGTAGACGAGAAGAGAGGCTAAAGACGATGGTACGGTGCTCTGCAGAGCTAAGCATCGCTCCCGGACTTCTTTCGGCAGAAGGCGCACACCGCAGAGCACTGTGAGCGGCAGAATCGTCTTTGCGCGAAGAAGCAGCTTCTTCGTCTCCGGGAGCCGGAGAGAGCGGCAACTTCGCCAAGGTGATGAAACAATCTGTACAACACTGCGATTGTGTGCGCAGCTTGCCAACTGAGAGAAAACAGTACCTGACCACTCTCCTGCCTTTTCTATTCACATGAACATTCGATTGGAAGCTGTTTTGGACAACTTTCTTTCTCTTCTTGCAAAACACTCGGCAGACCTCCGTGCAGCCTCTAGAACACGATGGGAGATGTTTTTTGTGCTGGCACAGTTTCTCCTTGCCAGACAGAGTGGAAAAGCTTTTTGCTAAGATGTAGACGAGAAGAGAGGCTAAAGACGAAGGTACGGTGCTCTGCAGAGCTAAGCACAGCTTCCGGACCTCTTTCGGCAGAAGGCGCACACCGCAGAGCACTGTGAGCGGCAGAATCGTCTTTGCGCGAAGAAGCAGCTTCTTCGTCTCCGGGAGCCGGAGAGAGCGGTAACTTCGCAAAGGTGATAAAACAAGCTGTACAACACTGCGATTGTGTGCGCAGCTTGCCAACTGAGAGAAAACAGTACCTGACCACTCTCCTGCCTTTTCTATTCACATGAACATTCGATTGCAAGCTGTTTTGGACAACTTTCTTTCTCTTCTTGCAAAACACTCGGCAGACCTCCGTGCAGCCTCTAGAACACGATGGGAGATGTTTTCTGTGCTGGCACAGTTTCTCCTTGCCAGACAGAGTGGAAAAGCTTTTTGCTAAGATGTAGACGAGAAGAGAGGCTAAAGACGAAGGTACGGTGCTCTGCAGAGCTAAGCATCGCTCCCGGACTTCTTTCGGCAGAAGGCGCACACCGCAGAGCACAGTGAGCGGCAGAATCGTCTTTGCGCGAAGAAGCAGCTTCTTCGTCTCCGGGAGCCGGAGAGAGCGGCAACTTCGCCAAGGTGATGAAACAATCTGTACCACACTGCGATTGTGTGCGCAGCTTGCCAACTGAGAGAAAACAGTACCTGACCACTCTCCTGCCTTTTCTATTCACATGAACATTCGATTGCAAGCTGTTTTGGACAACTTTCTTTCTCTTCTTGCAAAACACTCGGCAGACCTCCGTGCAGCCTCTAGAAAACGATGGGAGATGTTTTCTGTGCTGGCACAGTTTCTCCTTGCCAGACAGAGTGGAAAAGCTTTTTGCTAAGATGTAGACGAGAAGAGAGGCTAAAGACGAAGGTACGGTGCTCTGCAGAGCTAAGCACAGCTCCCGGACCTCTTCGGCAGAAGGCGCACACCGCAGAGCACTGTGAGCGGCACAATCGTCTTTGCGCGAAGAAGCAGCTTCTTCGTCTCCGGGAGCCGGAGACAGCGGTAACTTCGCAAAGGTGATGAAACAAGCTGTACAACACTGCGATTGTGTGCGCAGCTTGGCAACTGATAGAAAACAGTACCTGACCACTCTCCTGACTTTTCTATTCACTTGAACATTCGATTGCAAGCTGTTTTGGACAACTTTCTTTCTCTTCTTGCAAAACACACGGCAGTCCTCCGTTCAGCCTCTAGAAGACGATGGGAGATGTTTTCTGTGCAGGCACAGTTTCTCCTTGCCAGACAGAGTGGAAAAGCTTTTTGCTAAGATGTAGACGAGAAGCGAGGCTAAAGAAGCACGTATGGTACTCTGCAGAGCTAAGCATCGCTCCCGTGCCTCTTTCGGCAGAAGGCGCACACCGCAGAGCACTGTGAGCGGCAGAATCGTCTTTGCGCGAAGAAGCAGCTTCTTCGTCTCCGGGAGCCGGAGAGAGCGGCAACTTCGCAAAGGTGATGAAACAATCTGTACAACACTGCGATTGTGTGCGCAGCTTGCCAACTGAGAGAAAACAGTACCTGACCACTCTCCTGCCTTTTCTATTCACATGAACATTCGATTGCAAGCTGTTTTGGACAACTTTCTTTCTCTTCTTGCAAAACACTCGGCAGACCTCCGTGCAGCCTCTAGAACACGATGGGAGATGTTTTCTGTGCTGGCACAGTTTCTCCTTGCCAGACAGAGTGGAAAAGCTTTTTGCTAAGATGTAGACGAGAAGAGAGGCTAAAGACGATGGTACGGTGCTCTGCAGAGCTAAGCACTGCTCCCGGACTTCTTTCGGCAGAAGGCGCACACCGCAGAGCACTGTGAGCGGCAGAATCGTCTTTGCGCGAAGAAGCAGCTTCTTCGTCTCCGGGAGCCGGAGAGAGCGGCAACTTGGCAAAGGTGATGAAACAAGCTGTACAACACTGCGATTGTGTGCGCAGCTTGGCAACTGAGAGAAAACAGTACCTGACCACTCTCCTGCCTTTACTATTCACATGAACATTCGATTGCAAGCTGTTTTGGACAACTTTCTTTCTCTTCTTGCAAAACACTCGGCAGACCTCCGTGCAGCCTCTAGAACACGATGGGAGATGTTTTCTGTGCTGGCACAGTTTCTCCTTGCCAGACAGAGTGGAAAAGCTTTTTGCTAAGATGTAGACGAGAAGAGAGGCTAAAGACGAAGGTACGGTGCTCTGCAGAGCTAAGCACAGCTCCCGGACCTCTTTTGGCAGAAGGCGCACACCGCAGAGCACTGTGAGCGGCAGAATCGTCTTTGCGCGAAGAAGCAGCTTCTTCGTCTCCGGGAGCCGGAGAGACCAGTAACTTCGCAAAGGTGATAAAACAAGCTGTACAACACTGCGATTGTGTGCGCAGCTTGCCAACTGAGAGAAAACAGTACCTGACCACTCTCCTGCCTTTTCTATTCACATGAACATTCGATTGCAAGCTGTTTTGGACAACTTTCTTTCTCTTCTTGCAAAACACTCGGCAGACCTCCGTGCAGCCTCTAGAACACGATGGGAGATGTTTTCTGTGCTGGCACAGTTTCTCCTTGCCAGACAGAGTGGAAAAGCTTTTTGCTAAGATGTAGACGAGAAGAGAGGCTAAAGACGAAGGTACGGTGCTCTGCAGAGCTAAGCATCGCTCCCGGACCTCTTTCGGCAGAAGGCGCACACCGCAGAGCACAGTGAGCGGCAGAATCGTCTTTGCGCGAAGAAGCAGCTTCTTCGTCTCCGGGAGCCGGAGAGAGCGGCAACTTCGCAAAGGTGATGAAACAATCTGTACCACACTGCGATTGTGTGCGCAGCTTGCCAAGTGAGAGAAAACAGTACCTGACCACTCTCCTGCCTTTTCTATTCACATGAACATTCGATTGCAAGCTGTTTTGGACAACTTTCTTTCTCTTCTTGCAAAACACTCGGCAGACCTCCGTGCAGCCTCTAGAACACGATGGGAGATGTTTTTTGTGCTGGCACAGTTTCTCCTTGCCAGACAGAGTGGAAAAGCTTTTTGCTAAGATGTAGACGAGAAGAGAGGCTAAAGACGAAGGTACGGTGCTCTGCAGAGCTAAGCATCGCTCCCGGACTTCTTTCGGCAGAAGGCGCACACCGCAGAGCACAGTGAGCGGCAGAATCGTCTTTGCGCGAAGAAGCAGCTTCTTCGTCTCCGGGAGCCGGAGAGAGCGGCAACTTCGCCAAGGTGATGAAACAATCTGTGCCACACTGCGATTGTGTGCGCAGCTTGCCAAGTGAGAGAAAACAGTACCTGACCACTCTCCTGCCTTTTCTATTCACATGAACATTCGATTGCAAGCTGTTTTGGACAACTTTCTTTCTCTTCTTGCAAAACACTCGGCAGACCTCCGTGCAGCCTCTAGAAAACGATGGGAGATGTTTTTTGTGCTGGCACAGTTTCTCCTTGCCAGACAGAGTGGAAAAGCTTTTTGCTAAGATGTAGACGAGAAGAGAGGCTAAAGACGAAGGTACGGTGCTCTGCAGAGCTAAGCACAGCTCCCGGACCTCTTCGGCAGAAGGCGCACACCGCAGAGCACTGTGAGCGGCACAATCGTCTTTGCGCGAAGAAGCAGCTTCTTCGTCTCCGGGAGCCGGAGACAGCGGTAACTTCGCAAAGGTGATGAAACAAGCTGTACAACACTGCGATTGTGTGCGCAGCTTGCCAACTGATAGAAAACAGTACCTGACCACTCTCCTGACTTTTCTATTCACTTGAACATTCGATTGCAAGCTGTTTTGGACAACTTTCTTTCTCTTCTTGCAAAACACACGGCAGTCCTCCGTTCAGCCTCTAGAAGACGATGGGAGGTGTTTTCTGTGCAGGCACAATTTCTCCTTGCCAGACAGAGTGGAAAAGCTTTTTGCTAAGATGTAGACGAGAAGCGAGGCTAAAGAAGCACGTATGGTACTCTGCAGAGCTAAGCATCGCTCCCGTGCCTCTTTCGGCAGAAGGCGCACACCGCAGAGCACTGTGAGCGGCACAATCGTCTTTGCGCGAAGAAGCAGCTTCTTCGTCTCCGGGAGCCGGAGAGAGCGGCAACTTCGCAAAGGTGATGAAACAATCTGTACAACACTGCGATTGTGTGCGCAGCTTGCCAACTGAGAGAAAACAGTACCTGACCACTCTCCTGCCTTTTCTATTCACATGAACATTCGATTGCAAGCTGTTTTGGACAACTTTCCTTCTCTTCTTGCAAAACACTCGCCAGACCTCCGTGCAGCCTCTAGAACACGATGGGAGATGTTTTCTGTGCTGGCACAGTTTCTCCTTGCCAGACAGAGTGGAAAAGCTTTTTGCTAAGATGTAGACGAGAAGAGAGGCTAAAGACGAAGGTACGGTGCTCTGCAGAGCTAAGCACCGCTCCCGTGCCTCTTTCGGTAGAAGGCGCACACCGCAGAGCACTGTGAGCGGCAGAATCGTCTTTGCGCGAAGAAGCAGCTTCTTCGTCTCCGGGAGCCGGAGAGAGCGGCAACTTGGCAAAGGTGATGAAACAAGCTGTACAACACTGCGATTGTGTGCGCAGCTTGCCAACTGAGAGAAAACAGTACCAGACCACTCTCCTGCCTTTTCCATTCACATGAACATTCGATTGCAAGCTGTTTTGGACAACTTTCTTTCTCTTCTTGCAAAACACTCGGCAGACCTCCGTGCAGCCTCTAGAACACGATGGGAGATGTTTTCTGTGCTGGCACAGTTTCTCCTTGCCAGACAGAGTGGAAAAGCTTTTTGCTAAGATGTAGACGAGAAGCGTGGCTAAAGAAGCACGTATGGTACTCTGCAGAGCTAAGCATCGCTCCCGGACTTCTTTCGGCAGAAGGCGCACACCGCAGAGCACAGTGAGCGGCAGAATCGTCTTTGCGCGAAGAAGCAGCTTCTTCGTCTCCGGCAGCCGGAGATAGCGGCAACTTCGCAAAGGTGATGAAACAAGCTGTACAACACTGCGATTGTGTGCGCAGCTTGCCAACTGAGAGAAAACAGTACCTGACCACTCTCCTGCCTTTTCTATTCACTTGAACATTCGATTGCAAGCTGTTTTGGACAACTTTCTTTCTCTTCTTGCAAAACACTCGGCAAACCTCCGTGCAGCCTCTAGAACACGATGGGAGAAGTTTTCTGTGCTGGCAAAGTTTCTCCTTGCCAGACAGAGTGGAAAAGCTTTTTGCTAAGATGTAGACGAGAAGAGAGGCTAAAGACGAAGGTACGGTGCTCTGCAGAGCTAAGCACCGCTCCCGGACCTCTTTCAGCAGAAGGCGCACACCGCAGAGCACTGTGAGCGGCAGAATCGTCTTTGCGCGAAGAAGCAGCTTCTTCGTCTCCGGGAGCCGGAGAGAGCGGCAACTTCGCAAAGGTGATGAAACAAGCTGTACAAAACTGCGATTGTGTGCGCAGCTTGCCAAGTGAGAGAAAACAGTACCTGACCACTCTCCTGCCTTTTCTATTCATATGAACATTCGATTGCAAGCTGTTTTGGACAACTTTCTTTCTCTTCTTGCAAAACACTCGGCAGACCTCCGTGCAGCCTCTAGAACACGATGGGAGATGTTTTCTGTGCTGGCACAGTTTCTCCTTGCCAGACAGAGTGGAAAAGCTTTTTGCTAAGATGTAGACGAGACGCGAGGCTAAGGAAGCACGTATGGTACTCTGCAGAGCTAAGCATCGCTCCCGGACCTCTTTCGGCAGAAGGCGCACACCGCAGAGCACAGTGAGCGGCAGAATCGTCTTTGCGCGAAGAAGCAGCTTCTTCGTCTCCGGGAGCCGGAGAGAGCGGCAACTTCGCAAAGGTGATGCAATAAGCTGTACAAGACTGCGATTGTGTGCGCAGCTTGCCAAGTGAGAGAAAATAGTACCTGACCACTCTCCTGCCTTTTCTATTCACTTGAACATTCGATTGCAAGCTGTTTTGGACAACTTTCTTTCTCTTCTTGCAAAACACTCGGCAGACCTCCGTGCAGCCTCTAGAACACGATGGGAGATGTTTTCTGTGCTGGCACAGTTTCTCCTTGCCAGACAGAGTGGAAAAGCTTTTTGCTAAGATGTAGACGAGAAGAGAGGCTAAAGACGAAGGTACGGTGCTCTGCAGAGCTAAGCACCGCTCCCGGACCTCTTTCGGCAGAAGGCGCACACCGCAGAGCACTGTGAGCGGCAGAATCGTCTTTGCGCGAAGAAGCAGCTTCTTCGTCTCCGGGAGCCGGAGAGAGCGGCAACTTCGCAAAGGTGATGAAACAATCTGTACAACACTGCGATTGTGTGCGCAGCTTGCCAACTGAGAGAAAACAGTACCTGACCACTCTCCTGCCTTTTCTATTCACATGAACATTCGATTGCAAGCTGTTTTGGACAACTTTCTTTCTCTTCTTGCAAAACACTCGGCAGACCTCCGTGCAGCCTCTAGAACACGATGGGAGATGTTTTCTGTGCTGGCACAGTTTCTCCTTGCCAGACAGAGTGGAAAAGCTTTTTGCTAAGATGTAGATGAGAAAAGAGGCTAAAGACGAAGGTACGGTGCTCTGCAGAGCTAAGCACCGCTCCCGGACCTCTTTGGGCAGAAGGCGCACACCGCAGAGCACTGTGAGCGGCAGAATCGTCTTTGCGCGAAGAAGCAGCTTCTTCGTCTCCGGGAGCCGGAGAGAGCGGCAACTTCGCAAAGGTGATGAAACAAGCTGTACAACACTGCGATTGTGTGCGCAGCTTGCCAACTGAGAGAAAACAGTACCTGACCACTCTCCTGCCTTTTCTAGTCACATGAACATTCGATTCAAGCTGTTTTGGACAACTTTCCTTCTCTTCTTGCAAAACACTCGGCAGACCTCCGTGCAGCCTCTAGAACACGATGGGAGATGTTTTCTGTGCTGGCACAGTTTGTCCTTGCCAGACAGAGTGGAAAAGCTTTTTGCTAAGATGTAGACGAGAAGAGAGGCTAAAGACGAAGGTACGGTGCTCTGCAGAGCTAAGCACCGCTCCCGGACCTCTTTGGGCAGAAGGCGCACACCGCAGAGCACAGTGAGCGGCAGAATCGTCTTTGCGCGAAGAATCAGCATCTTCGTCTCCGGGAGCCGGAGAGAGCGGCAGCTTCGCAAAGGTGATGAAACAATCTGTACAACACTGCGATTGTGTGCGCAGCTTGCCAACTGAGAGAAAACAGTACCTGACCACTCTCCTGCCTTTTCTATTCACATGAACATTCGATTGCAAGCTGTTTTGGACAACTTTCTTTCTCTTCTTGCAAAACACTCGGCAGACCTCCGTGCAGCCTCTAGAACACGATGGGAGATGTTTTCTGTGCTGGCACAGTTTCTCCTTGCCAGACAGAGTGGAAAAGCTTTTTGCTAAGATGTAGACGAGAAGAGAGGCTAAAGACGATGGTACGGTGCTCTGCAGAGCTAAGCATCGCTCCCGGACTTCTTTCGGCAGAAGGCGCACACCGCAGAGCACTGTGAGCGGCAGAATCGTCTTTGCGCGAAGAAGCAGCTTCTTCGTCTCCGGGAGCCGGAGAGAGCGGCAACTTCGCAAAGGTGATGAAACAATCTGTACAACACTGCGATTGTGTGCGCAGCTTGCCAACTGAGAGAAAACAGTACCTGACCACTCTCCTGCCTTTTCTATTCACATGAACATTCGATTGGAAGCTGTTTTGGACAACTTTCTTTCTCTTCTTGCAAAACACTCGGCAGACCTCCGTGCAGCCTCTAGAACACGATGGGAGATGTTTTTTGTGCTGGCACAGTTTCTCCTTGCCAGACAGAGTGGAAAAGCTTTTTGCTAAGATGTAGACGAGAAGAGAGGCTAAAGACGAAGGTACGGTGCTCTGCAGAGCTAAGCACAGCTTCCGGACCTCTTTCGGCAGAAGGCGCACACCGCAGAGCACTGTGAGCGGCAGAATCGTCTTTGCGCGAAGAAGCAGCTTCTTCGTCTCCGGGAGCCGGAGAGAGCGGTAACTTCGCAAAGGTGATAAAACAAGCTGTACAACACTGCGATTGTGTGCGCAGCTTGCCAACTGAGAGAAAACAGTACCTGACCACTCTCCTGCCTTTTCTATTCACATGAACATTCGATTGCAAGCTGTTTTGGACAACTTTCTTTCTCTTCTTGCAAAACACTCGGCAGAACTCCGTGCAGCCTCTAGAACACGATGGGAGATGTTTTCTGTGCTGGCACAGTTTCTCCTTGCCAGACAGAGTGGAAAAGCTTTTTGCTAAGATGTAGACGAGAAGCGTGGCTAAAGAAGCACGTATGGTACTCTGCAGAGCTAAGCATCGCTCCCGGACTTCTTTCGGCAGAAGGCGCACACCGCAGAGCACAGTGAGCGGCAGAATCGTCTTTGCGCGAAGAAGCAGCTTCTTCGTCTCCGGGAGCCGGAGAGAGCGGCAACTTCGCCAAGGTGATGAAACAATCTGTACCACACTGCGATTGTGTGCGCAGCTTGCCAAGTGAGAGAAAACAGTACCTGACCACTCTCCTGCCTTTTCTATTCACATGAACATTCGATTGCAAGCTGTTTTGGACAACTTTCTTTCTCTTCTTGCAAAACACTCGGCAGACCTCCGTGCAGCCTCTAGAAAACGATGGGAGATGTTTTCTGTGCTGGCACAGTTTCTCCTTGCCAGACAGAGTGGAAAAGCTTTTTGCTAAGATGTAGACGAGAAGAGAGGCTAAAGACGAAGGTACGGTGCTCTGCAGAGCTAAGCACAGCTCCCGGACCTCTTCGGCAGAAGGCGCACACCGCAGAGCACTGTGAGCGGCACAATCGTCTTTGCGCGAAGAAGCAGCTTCTTCGTCTCCGGGAGCCGGAGACAGCGGTAACTTCGCAAAGGTGATGAAACAAGCTGTACAACACTGCGATTGTGTGCGCAGCTTGGCAACTGATAGAAAACAGTACCTGACCACTCTCCTGACTTTTCTATTCACTTGAACATTCGATTGCAAGCTGTTTTGGACAACTTTCTTTCTCTTCTTGCAAAACACACGGCAGTCCTCCGTTCAGCCTCTAGAAGACGATGGGAGGTGTTTTCTGTGCAGGCACAGTTTCTCCTTGCCAGACAGAGTGGAAAAGCTTTTTGCTAAGATGTAGACGAGAAGCGAGGCTAAAGAAGCACGTATGGTACTCTGCAGAGCTAAGCATCGCTCCCGTGCCTCTTTCGGCAGAAGGCGCACACCGCAGAGCACTGTGAGCGGCAGAATCGTCTTTGCGCGAAGAAGCAGCTTCTTCGTCTCCGGGAGCCGGAGAGAGCGGCAACTTCGCAAAGGTGATGAAACAATCTGTACAACACTGCGATTGTGTGCGCAGCTTGCCAACTGAGAGAAAACAGTACCTGACCACTCTCCTGCCTTTTCTATTCACATGAACATTCGATTGCAAGCTGTTTTGGACAACTTTCTTTCTCTTCTTGCAAAACACTCGGCAGACCTCCGTGCAGCCTCTAGAACACGATGGGAGATGTTTTCTGTGCTGGCACAGTTTCTCCTTGCCAGACAGAGTGGAAAAGCTTTTTGCTAAGATGTAGACGAGAAGAGAGGCTAAAGACGATGGTACGGTGCTCTGCAGAGCTAAGCACTGCTCCCGGACTTCTTTCGGCAGAAGGCGCACACCGCAGAGCACTGTGAGCGGCAGAATCGTCTTTGCGCGAAGAAGCAGCTTCTTCGTCTCCGGGAGCCGGAGAGAGCGGCAACTTGGCAAAGGTGATGAAACAAGCTGTACAACACTGCGATTGTGTGCGCAGCTTGGCAACTGAGAGAAAACAGTACCTGACCACTCTCCTGCCTTTACTATTCACATGAACATTCGATTGCAAGCTGTTTTGGACAACTTTCTTTCTCTTCTTGCAAAACACTCGGCAGACCTCCGTGCAGCCTCTAGAACACGATGGGAGATGTTTTCTGTGCTGGCACAGTTTCTCCTTGCCAGACAGAGTGGAAAAGCTTTTTGCTAAGATGTAGACGAGAAGAGAGGCTAAAGACGAAGGTACGGTGCTCTGCAGAGCTAAGCACAGCTCCCGGACCTCTTTCGGCAGAAGGCGCACACCGCAGAGCACTGTGAGCGGCAGAATCGTCTTTGCGCGAAGAAGCAGCTTCTTCGTCTCCGGGAGCCGGAGAGACCAGTAACTTCGCAAAGGTGATAAAACAAGCTGTACAACACTGCGATTGTGTGCGCAGCTTGCCAACTGAGAGAAAACAGTACCTGACCACTCTCCTGCCTTTTCTATTCACATGAACATTCGATTGCAAGCTGTTTTGGACAACTTTCTTTCTCTTCTTGCAAAACACTCGGCAGACCTCCGTGCAGCCTCTAGAACACGATGGGAGATGTTTTCTGTGCTGGCACAGTTTCTCCTTGCCAGACAGAGTGGAAAAGCTTTTTGCTAAGATGTAGACGAGAAGAGAGGCTAAAGACGAAGGTACGGTGCTCTGCAGAGCTAAGCATCGCTCCCGGACCTCTTTCGGCAGAAGGCGCACACCGCAGAGCACAGTGAGCGGCAGAATCGTCTTTGCGCGAAGAAGCAGCTTCTTCGTCTCCGGGAGCCGGAGAGAGCGGCAACTTCGCAAAGGTGATGAAACAATCTGTACCACACTGCGATTGTGTGCGCAGCTTGCCAAGTGAGAGAAAACAGTACCTGACCACTCTCCTGCCTTTTCTATTCACATGAACATTCGATTGCAAGCTGTTTTGGACAACTTTCTTTCTCTTCTTGCAAAACACTCGGCAGACCTCCGTGCAGCCTCTAGAACACGATGGGAGATGTTTTTTGTGCTGGCACAGTTTCTCCTTGCCAGACAGAGTGGAAAAGCTTTTTGCTAAGATGTAGACGAGAAGAGAGGCTAAAGACGAAGGTACGGTGCTCTGCAGAGCTAAGCATCGCTCCCGGACTTCTTTCGGCAGAAGGCGCACACCGCAGAGCACAGTGAGCGGCAGAATCGTCTTTGCGCGAAGAAGCAGCTTCTTCGTCTCCGGGAGCCGGAGAGAGCGGCAACTTCGCCAAGGTGATGAAACAATCTGTGCCACACTGCGATTGTGTGCGCAGCTTGCCAAGTGAGAGAAAACAGTACCTGACCACTCTCCTGCCTTTTCTATTCACATGAACATTCGATTGCAAGCTGTTTTGGACAACTTTCTTTCTCTTCTTGCAAAACACTCGGCAGACCTCCGTGCAGCCTCTAGAAAACGATGGGAGATGTTTTTTGTGCTGGCACAGTTTCTCCTTGCCAGACAGAGTGGAAAAGCTTTTTGCTAAGATGTAGACGAGAAGAGAGGCTAAAGACGAAGGTACGGTGCTCTGCAGAGCTAAGCACAGCTCCCGGACCTCTTCGGCAGAAGGCGCACACCGCAGAGCACTGTGAGCGGCACAATCGTCTTTGCGCGAAGAAGCAGCTTCTTCGTCTCCGGGAGCCGGAGACAGCGGTAACTTCGCAAAGGTGATGAAACAAGCTGTACAACACTGCGATTGTGTGCGCAGCTTGCCAACTGATAGAAAACAGTAACTGACCACTCTCCTGACTTTTCTATTCACTTGAACATTCGATTGCAAGCTGTTTTGGACAACTTTCTTTCTCTTCTTGCAAAACACACGGCAGTCCTCCGTTCAGCCTCTAGAAGACGATGGGAGGTGTTTTCTGTGCAGGCACAATTTCTCCTTGCCAGACAGAGTGGAAAAGCTTTTTGCTAAGATGTAGACGAGAAGCGAGGCTAAAGAAGCACGTATGGTACTCTGCAGAGCTAAGCATCGCTCCCGTGCCTCTTTCGGCAGAAGGCGCACACCGCAGAGCACTGTGAGCGGCACAATCGTCTTTGCGCGAAGAAGCAGCTTCTTCGTCTCCGGGAGCCGGAGAGAGCGGCAACTTCGCAAAGGTGATGAAACAATCTGTACAACACTGCGATTGTGTGCGCAGCTTGCCAACTGAGAGAAAACAGTACCTGACCACTCTCCTGCCTTTTCTATTCACATGAACATTCGATTGCAAGCTGTTTTGGACAACTTTCCTTCTCTTCTTGCAAAACACTCGCCAGACCTCCGTGCAGCCTCTAGAACACGATGGGAGATGTTTTCTGTGCTGGCACAGTTTCTCCTTGCCAGACAGAGTGGAAAAGCTTTTTGCTAAGATGTAGACGAGAAGAGAGGCTAAAGAAGCACGTATGGTACTCTGCAGAGCTAAGCATCGCTCCCGGACCTCTTTCGGCAGAAGGCGTACACCGCAGAGCACAGTGAGCGGCAGAATCGTCTTTGCGCGAAGAAGCAGCTTCTTCGTCTCCGGCAGCCGGAGAGAGCGGCAGCTTCGCCAAGGTGATGAAACAATCTGTGCCACACTGCGATTGTGTGCGCAGCTTGCCAACTGAGAGAAAACAGTACCTGACCACTCTCCTGCCTTTTCCATTCACATGAACATTCGATTGCAAGCTGTTTTGGACAACTTTCTTTCTCTTCTTGCAAAACACTCGCCAGACCTCCGTGCAGACTCTAGAAAACGATGGGAGATGTTTTTTGTGCTGGCACAGTTTCTCCTTGCCAGACAGAGTGGAAAAGCTTTTTGCTAAGATGTAGACGAGAAGAGAGGCTAAAGACGAAGGTACGGTGCTCTGCAGAGCTAAGCACAGCTCCCGGACCTCTTCGGCAGAAGGCGCACACCGCAGAGCACTGTGAGCGGCACAATCGTCTTTGCGCGAAGAAGCAGCTTCTTCGTCTCCGGGAGCCGGAGACAGCGGTAACTTCGCAAAGGTGATGAAACAAGCTGTACAACACTGCGATTGTGTGCGCAGCTTGCCAACTGATAGAAAACAGTACCTGACCACTCTCCTGACTTTTCTATTCACTTGAACATTCGATTGCAAGCTGTTTTGGACAACTTTCTTTCTCTTCTTGCAAAACACACGGCAGTCCTCCGTTCAGCCTCTAGAAGACGATGGGAGGTGTTTTCTGTGCAGGCACAATTTCTCCTTGCCAGACAGAGTGGAAAAGCTTTTTGCTAAGATGTAGACGAGAAGCGAGGCTAAAGAAGCACGTATGGTACTCTGCAGAGCTAAGCATCGCTCCCGTGCCTCTTTCGACAGAAGGCGCACACCGCAGAGCACTGTGAGCGGCAGAATCGTCTTTGCGCGAAGAAGCAGCTTCTTCGTCTCCGGGAGCCGGAGAGAGCGGCAACTTCGCAAAGGTGATGAAACAATCTGTACAACACTGCGATTGTGTGCGCAGCTTGCCAACTGAGAGAAAACAGTACCTGACCACTCTCCTGCCTTTTCTATTCACATGAACATTCGATTGCAAGCTGTTTTGGACAACTTTCTTTCTCTTCTTGCAAAACACTCGGCAGACCTCCGTGCAGCCTCTAGAACACGATGGGAGATGTTTTCTGTGCTGGCACAGTTTCTCCTTGCCAGACAGAGTGGAAAAGCTTTTTGCTAAGATGTAGACGAGAAGAGAGGCTAAAGACGATGGTACGGTGCTCTGCAGAGCTAAGCACAGCTCCCGGACTTCTTTCGGCAGAAGGCGCACACCGCAGAGCACTGTGAGCGGCAGAATCGTCTTTGCGCGAAGAAGCAGCTTCTTCGTCTCCGGGAGCCGGAGAGAGCGGCAACTTCGCAAAGGTGATGAAACAAGCTGTACAACACTGCGATTGTGTGCGCTGCTTGGCAACTGAGAGAAAACAGTACCTGACAACTCTCCTGCCTTTTCTATTCACATGAACATTCGATTGCAAGCTGTTTTGGACAACTTTCTTTCTCTTCTTGCAAAACACTCGGCAGACCTCCGTGCAGCCTCTAGAACACGATGGGAGATGTTTTTTGTGCAGGCACAGTTTCTCCTTGCCAGACAGAGTGGAAAAGCTTTTTGCTAAGATGTAGACGAGAAGAGAGGCTAAAGACGAAGGTACGGTGCTCTGCAGAGCTAAGCACAGCTCCCGGACCTCTTTCGGCAGAAGGCGCACACCGCAGAGCACAGTGAGCGGCAGAATCGTCTTTGCGCGAAGAAGCAGCTTCTTCGTCTCCGGGAGCCGGAGAGAGCGGTAACTTCGCAAAGCTGATAAAACAAGCTGTACAACACTGCGATTGTGTGCGCAGCTTGCCAACTGAGAGAAAACAGTACCTGACCACTCTCCTGCCTTTTCTATTCACATGAACATTCGATTGCAAGCTGTTTTGGACAACTTTCTTTCTCTTCTTGCAAAACACTCGGCAGACCTCCGTGCAGCCTCTAGAACACGATGGGAGATGTTTTCTGTGCTGGCACAGTTTCTCCTTGCCAGACAGAGTGGAAAAGCTTTTTGCTAAGATGTAGACGAGAAGAGAGGCTAAAGACGATGGTACGGTGCTCTGCAGAGCTAAGCATCGCTCCCGGACCTCTTTCGGCAGAAGGCGCACACCGCAGAGCACAGTGAGCGGCAGAATCGTCTTTGCGCGAAGAAGCAGCTTCTTCGTCTCCGGGAGCCGGAGAGAGCGGCAACTTCGCAAAGGTGATGAAACAATCTGTACCACACTGCGATTGTGTGCGCAGCTTTCCAAGTGAGAGAAAACAGTACCTGACCACTCTCCTGCCTTTTCTATTCACATGAACATTCGATTGCAAGCTGTTTTGGACAACTTTCTTTCTCTTCTTGCAAAACACTCGGCAGACCTCCGTGCAGCCTCTAGAACACGATGGGAGATGTTTTTTGTGCTGGCACAGTTTCTCCTTGCCAGACAGAGTGGAAAAGCTTTTTGCTAAGATGTAGACGAGAAGAGAGGCTAAAGACGAAGGTACGGTGCTCTGCAGAGCTAAGCACAGCTCCCGGACCTCTTCGGCAGAAGGCGCACACCGCAGAGCACTGTGAGCGGCAGAATCGTCTTTGCGCGAAGAAGCAGCTTCTTCGTCTCCGGGAGCCGGAGAGAGCGGTAACTTCGCAAAGGTGATGAAACAAGCTGTACAAAACTGCGATTGTGTGCGCAGCTTGCCAACTGAGAGAAAACAGTACCTGACAACTCTCCTGCCTTTTCTATTCACATGAACATTCGATTGCAAGCTGTTTTGGACAACTTTCTTTCTCTTCTTGCAAAACACTCGGCAGACCTCCGTGCAGCCTCTAGAACACGATGGGAGATGTTTTTTGTGCAGGCACAGTTTTCCTTGCCAGACAGAGTGGAAAAGCTTTTTGCTAAGATGTAGACGAGAAAAGAGGCTAAAGACGAAGGTACGGTGCTCTGCAGAGCTAAGCACCGCTCCCGGACCTCTTTCGGCAGAAGGCGCACACCGCAGAGCACTGTGAGCGGCAGAATCGTCTTTGCGCGAAGAAGCAGCTTCTTCGTCTCCGGGAGCCGGAGAGAGCGGCAACCTCGCAAAGGTGATGAAACAAGCTGTACAACACTGCGATTGTGTGCGCAGCTTGCCAAGTGAGAGAAAACAGTACTTGACCACTCTCCCGCCTTTTCTATTCACATGAACATTCGATTGCAAGCTGTTTTGGACAACTTTCTTTCTCTTCTTGCAAAACACTCGGCAGACCTCCGTGCAGCCTCTAGAACACGATGGGAGATGTTTTCTGTGCTGGCACAGTTTCTCCTTGCCAGACAGAGTGGAAAAGCTTTTTGCTAAGATGTAGACGAGAAGAGAGGCTAAAGAAGCACGTATGGTACTCTGCAGAGCTAAGCATCGCTCCCGGACCTCTTTCGGCAGAAGGCGTACACCGCAGAGCACAGTGAGCGGCAGAATCGTCTTTGCGCGAAGAAGCAGCTTCTTCGTCTCCGGCAGCCGGAGAGAGCGGCAGCTTCGCAAGGTGATGAAACAAGCTGTACAAAACTGCGATTGTGTGCGCAGCTTGCCAACTGAGAGAAAACAGTACCTGACCACTCTCCTGCCTTTTCTATTCACATGAACATTCGATTGCAAGCTGTTTTGGACAACTTTCTTTCTCTTCTTGCAGAACACTCGGCAGACCTCCGTGCAGCTTCTAGAACACGATGGGAGATGTTTTCTGTTCTGGCAAAGTTTCTCCTTGCCAGACAGAGTGGAAAAGCTTTTTGCTAAGATGTAGACGAGAAGAGAGGCTAAAGACGAAGGTACGGTGCTCTGCAGAGCTAAGCACCGCTCCCGTGCCTCTTTCGGTAGAAGGCGCACACCGCAGAGCACTGTGAGCGGCAGAATCGTCTTTGCGCGAAGAAGCAGCTTCTTCGTCTCCGGGAGCCGGAGAGAGCGGCAACTTCGCAAAGGTGATGAAACAAGCTGTACAAAACTGCGATTGTGTGCGCAGCTTGCCAACTGAGAGAAAACAGTACCTGACCACTCTCCTGCCTTTTCTATTCATATGAACATTCGATTGCAAGCTGTTTTGGACAACTTTCTTTCTCTTCTTGCAAAACACTCGGCAGACCTCCGTGCAGCCTCTAGAACACGAGGGGAGATGTTTTGTGTGCTGGCACAGTTTCTCCTTGCCAGACAGAGTGGAAAAGCTTTTTGCTAAGATGTAGACGAGACGCGAGGCTAAGGAAGCACGTATGGTACTCTGCAGAGCTAAGCATCGCTCCCGGACCTCTTTCGGCAGAAGGCGCACACCGCAGAGCACAGTGAGCGGCAGAATCGTCTTTGCGCGAAGAAGCAGCTTCTACGTCTCCGGGAGCCGGAGAGAGCGGCAACTTCGCAAAGGTGATGCAATAAGCTGTACAACACTGCGATTGTGTGCGCAGCTTGCCAAGTGAGAGAAAATAGTACCTGACCACTCTCCTGCCTTTTCTATTCACTTGAACATTCGATTGCAAGCTATTTTGGACAACTTTCTTTCTCTTCTTGCAAAACACTCGGCAGACCTCCGTGCAGCCTCTAGAACACGATGGGAGATGTTTTCTGTGCTGGCACAGTTTCTCCTTGCCAGACAGAGTGGAAAAGCTTTTTGCTAAGATGTAGACGAGAAGAGAGGCTAAAGACGAAGGTACGGTGCTCTGCAGAGCTAAGGACCGCTCCCGTGCCTCTTTCGGCAGAAGGCGCACACCGCAGAGCACTGTGAGCGGAAGAATCGTCTTTGCGCGAAGAAGCAGCTTCTTCGTCTCCGGGAGCCGGAGAGAGCGGCAACTTCGCAAAGGTGATGAAACAAGCTGTACAACACTGCGATTGTGTGCGCAGCTTGCCAACTGAGAGAAAACAGTACCTGACCACTCTCCTGCCTTTTTTATTCATATGAACATTCGATTGCAAGCTGTTTTGGACAACTTTCTTTCTCTTCTTGCAAAACACTCGGCAGACCTCCGTTCAGCCTCTAGAACACGATGGGAGATGTTTTCTGTGCTGGCAAAGTTTCTCCTTGCCAGACAGAGTGGAAAAGCTTTTTGCTAAGATGTAGACGAGAAGAGAGGCTAAAGACGAAGGTACGGTGCTCTGAAGAGCTAAGCACCGCTCCCGGACCTCTTTCGGCAGAAGGCGCACACCGCAGAGCACAGTGAGCGGCAGAATCGTCTTTGCGCGAAGAAGCAGCTTCTTCGTCTCCGGGAGCCGGAGAGAGCGGCAACTTCGCAAAGGTGATGAAACAAGCTGTACAACACTGCGATTGTGTGCGCAGCTTGCCAACTGAGAGAAAACAGTACCTGACCACTCTCCTGCCTTTTCTATTCACATGAACATTCGATTGCAAGCTGTTTTGGACAACTTTCTTTCTCTTCTTGGAAAACACTCGGCAGACCTCCGTGCAGCCTCTAGAACACGATGGGAGATGTTTTTTGTGCTGGCACAGTTTCTCCTTGCCAGACAGAGTGGAAAAGCTTTTTGGTAAGATGTAGACGAGAAGCGTGGCTAAAGAAGCACGTATGGTACTCTGCAGAGCTAAGCATCGCTCCCGGACTTCTTTCGGCAGAAGGCGCACACCGCAGAGCACAGTGAGCGGCAGAATCGTCTTTGCGCGAAGAAGCAGCTTCTTCGTCTCCGGGAGCCGGAGAGAGCGGCAACTTGGCAAAGGTGATGAAACAAGCTGTACAACACTGCGATTGTGTGCGCAGCTTGCCAAGTGAGAGAAAACAGTACCTGACCACTCTCCTGCCTTTTCTATTCACATGAACATTCGATTGCAAGCTGTTTTGGACAACTTTCTTTCTCTTCTTGCAAAACACTCGGCAGACCTCCGTGCAGCGTCTAGAACACGATGGGAGATGTTTTCTGTGCTGGCACAGTTTCTCCTTGCCAGACAGAGTGGAAAAGCTTTTTGCTAAGATGTAGACGAGAAAAGAGGCTAAAGACGAAGGTACGGTGCTCTGCAGAGCTAAGCACCGCTCCCGGACCTCTTTCGGCAGAAGGCGCACACCGCAGAGCACTGTGAGCGGCAGAATCGTCTTTGCGCGAAGAAGCAGCTTCTTCGTCTCCGGCAGCCGGAGAGAGCGGCAGCTTCGCAAAGGTGATGAAACAAGCTGTACAACACTGCGATTGTGTGCGCAGCTTGCCAACTGAGAGAAAACAGTACCTGACCACTCTCCTGCCTTTTCTATTCACTTGAACATTCGATTGGAAGCTGTTTTGGACAACTTTCTTTCTCTTCTTGCAAAACACTCGGCAGACCTCCGTGCAGCTTCTAGAACACGATGGGATGATGTTTTCTGTGCTGGCAAAGTTTCTCCTTGCCAGACAGAGTGGAAAAGCTTTTTGCTAAGATGTAGACGAGAAGAGAGGCTAAAGACAAAGGTACGGTGCTCTGCAGAGCTAAGCACCGCTCCCGGACCTCTTTCGGCAGAAGGCGCACACCGCAGAGCACTGTGAGCGGCAGAATCGTCTTTGCGCAAAGAAGCAGCTTCTTCGTCTCCGGGAGCCGGAGAGAGCGGCAAGTTCGCAAAGGTGATGAAACAATCTGTACAACACTGCGATTGTGTGCGCAGCTTGGCAACTGAGAGAAAACAGTACCTGACCACTCTCCTGCCTTTTCTATTCACATGAACATTCGATTGCAAGCTGTTTTGGACAACTTTCTTTCTCTTCTTGCAAAACACTCGGCAGACCTCCGTGCAGCCTCTAGAACACGATGGGAGATGTTTTCTGTGCTGGCACAGTTTGTCCTTGCCAGACAGAGTGGAAAAGCTTTTTGCTAAGATGTAGATGAGAAAAGAGGCTAAAGACGAAGGTACGGTGCTCTGCAGAGCTAAGCACCGCTCCCGGACCTCTTTCGGCAGAAGGCGCACACCGCAGAGCACTGTGAGCGGCAGAATCGTCTTTGCGCGAAGAAGCAGCTTCTTCGTCTCCGGGAGCCGGAGAGAGCGGCAACTTCGCAAAGGTGATGAAACAAGCTGTACAACACTGCGATTGTGTGCGCAGCTTGCCAACTGAGAGAAAACAGTACCTGACCACTCTCCTGCCTTTTCTAGTCACATGAACATTCGATTGCAAGCTGTTTTGGACAACTTTCCTTCTCTTCTTGCAAAACACTCGGCAGACCTCCGTGCAGCCTCTAGAAAACGATGGGAGATGTTTTCTGTGCTGGCACAGTTTCTCCTTGCCAGACAGAGTGGAAAAGCTTTTTGCTAAGATGTAGACGAGAAGAGAGGCTAAAGACGAAGGTACGGTGCTCTGTAGAGCTAAGCACAGCTCCCGGACCTCTTTCGGCAGAAGGCGCACACCGCAGAGCACTGTGAGCGGCAGAATCGTCTTTGCGCGAAGAAGCAGCTTCATCGTCTCCGGGAGCCGGAGAGAGCGGTAACTTCGCAAAGGTGATAAAACAAGCTGTACAACACTGCGATTGTGTGCGCAGCTTGCCAAGTGAGAGAAAACAGTACCTGACCACTCTCCTGCCTTTTCTATTCACATGAACATTCGATTGCAAGCTGTTTTGGACAACTTTCTTTCTGTTCTTGCAAAACACTCGGCAGACCTCCGTGCAGCGTCTAGAACACGATGGGAGATGTTTTCTGTGCTGGCACAGTTTCTCCTTGCCAGACAGAGTGGAAAAGCTTTTTGCTAAGATGTAGATGAGAAAAGAGGCTAAAGACGAAGGTACGGTGCTCTGCAGAGCTAAGCACCGCTCCCGGACCTCTTTCGGCAGAAGGCGCACACCGCAGAGCACTGTGAGCGGCAGAATCGTCTTTGCGCGAAGAAGCAGCTTCTTCGTCTCCGGCAGCCGGAGAGAGCGGCAGCTTCGCAAAGGTGATGAAACAAGCTGTACAACACTGCGATTGTGTGCGCAGCTTGCCAAGTGAGAGAAAACAGTACCTGACCACTCTCCTGCCTTTTCTATTCACTTGAACATTCGATTGGAAGCTGTTTTGGACAACTTTCTTTCTCTTCTTGCAAAACACTCGGCAGACCTCCGTGCAGCTTCTAGAACACGATGGGATGATGTTTTCTGTGCTGGCAAAGTTTCTCCTTGCCAGACAGAGTGGAAAAGCTTTTTGCTAAGATGTAGACGAGAAGAGAGGCTAAAGACAAAGGTACGGTGCTCTGCAGAGCTAAGCACCGCTCCCGGACCTCTTTCGGCAGAAGGCGCACACCGCAGAGCACTGTGAGCGGCACAATCGTCTTTGCGCGAAGAAGCAGCTTCTTCGTCTCCGGGAGCCGGAGAGAGCGGCAACTTCGCAAAGGTGATGAAACAAGCTGTACAACACTGCGATTGTGTGCGCAGCTTGCCAACTGAGAGAAAACAGTACCTGACCACTCTCCTGCCTTTTCTATTCACATGAACATTCGATTGCAAGCTGTTTTGGACAACTTTCTTTCTCTTCTTGCAAAACACTCGGCAGACCTCCGTGCAGCCTCTAGAACACGATGGGAGATGTTTTCTGTGCTGGCACAGTTTGTCCTTGCCAGACAGAGTGGAAAAGCTTTTTGCTAAGATGTAGATGAGAAAAGAGGCTAAAGACGAAGGTACGGTGCTCTGCAGAGCTAAGCACCGCTCCCGGACGTCTTTCGGCAGAAGGCGCACACAGCAGAGCACTGTGAGCGGCAGAATCGTCTTTGCGCGAAGAAGCAGCTTCTTCGTCTCCGGGAGCCGGAGAGAGCGGCAACTTCGCAAAGGTGATGAAACAAGCTGTACAACACTGCGATTGTGTGCGCAGCTTGCCAACTGAGAGAAAACAGTACCTGACCACTCTCCTGCCTTTTCTATTCACATGAACATTCGATTGCAAGCTGTTTTGGACAACTTTCCTTCTCTTCTTGCAAAACACTCGGCAGACCTCCGTGCAGCCTCTAGAACACGATGGGAGATGTTTTCTGTGCTGGCACAGTTTCTCCTTGCCAGACAGAGTGGAAAAGCTTTTTGCTAAGATGTAGACGAGAAGAGAGGCTAAAGACGAAGGTACGGTGCTCTGTAGAGCTAAGCACAGCTCCCGGACCTCTTTCGGCAGAAGGCGCACACCGCAGAGCACTGTGAGCGGCAGAATCGTCTTTGCGCGAAGAAGCAGCTTCTTCGTCTCCGGGAGCCGGAGAGAGCGGTAACTTCGCAAAGGTGATAAAACAAGCTGTACAACACTGCGATTGTGTGCGCAGCTTGCCAACTGAGAGAAAACAGTACCTGACCACTCTCCTGCCTTTTCTATTCACATGAACATTCGATTGCAAGCTGTTTTGGACAACTTTCTTTCTCTTCTTGCAAAACACTCGGCAGACCTCCGTGCAGCCTCTAGAACACGATGGGAGATGTTTTGTGTGCTGGCACAGTTTGTCCTTGCCAGACAGAGTGGAAAAGGTTTTTGCTAAGATGTAGACGAGTAGAGAGGCTAAAGAAGCACGTACGGTGCTCTGCAGAGCTAAGCATCGCTCCCGGACTTCTTTCGGCAGAAGGCGCACACCGCAGAGCACAGTGAGCGGCAGAATCGTCTTTGCGCGAAGAAGCAGCTTCTTCGTCTCCGGGAGCCGGAGAGAGCGGCAACTTCGCAAAGGTGATGAAACAATCTGTACCACACTCGATTGTGTGCGCAGCTTGCCAAGTGAGAGAAAACAGTACCTGACCACTCTCCTGCCTTTTCTATTCACATGAACATTCGATTGCAAGCTGTTTTGGACAACTTTCTTTCTCTTCTTGGAAAACACTCGGCAGACCTCCGTGCAGCCTCTAGAACACGATGGGAGATGTTTTTTGTGCTGGCACAGTTTCTCCTTGCCAGACAGAGTGGAAAAGCTTTTTGCTAAGATGTAGACGAGAAGAGAGGCTAAAGACGAAGGTACGGTGCTCTGCAGAGCTAAGCATCGCTCCCGGACCTCTTTCGGCAGAAGGCGCACACCGCAGAGCACAGTGAGCGGCAGAATCGTCTTTGCGCGAAGAAGCAGCTTCTTCGTCTCCGGGAGCCGGAGAGAGCGGCAACTTCGCAAAGGTGATGAAACAATCTGTACCACACTGCGATTGTGTGCGCAGCTTGCCAACTGAGAGAAAACAGTACCTGACCACTCTCCTGCCTTTTCTATTCACATGAACATTCGATTGCAAGCTGTTTTGGACAACTTTCTTTCTCTTCTTGCAAAACACTCGGCAGACCTCCGTGCAGCCTCTAGAACACGATGGGAGATGTTTTTTGTGCTGGCACAGTTTCTCATTGCCAGACAGAGTGGAAAAGCTTTTTGCTAAGATGTAGACGAGAAGAGAGGCTAAAGACGAAGGTACGGTGCTCTGCAAAGCTAAGCACCGCCCCCGTGCCTCTTTCGGCAGAAGGCGCACACCGCAGAGCACTGTGAGCGGCAGAATCGTCTTTGCGCGAAGAAGCAGCTTCTTCGTCTCCGGGAGCCGGAGAGAGCGGCAACCTCGCAAAGGTGATGAAACAAGCTGTTCAAAACTGCGATTGTGTGCGCAGCTTGCCAAGTGAGAGAAAACAGTACCTGACCACTCTCCTGCCTTTTCTATTCACATGAACATTCGATTGCAAGCTGTTTTGGACAACTTTCTTTCTCTTCTTGCAAAACACTCGGCAGACCTCCGTGCAGCCTCTAGAACACGATGGGAGATGTTTTCTGTGCTGGCACAGTTTCTCCTTGCCAGACAGAGTGGAAAAGCTTTTAGCTAAGATGTAGACGAGAAGAGAGGCTAAAGAAGCACGTATGGTACTCTGCAGAGCTAAGCATCGCTCCCGGACCTCTTTCGGCAGAAGGCGTACACCGCAGAGCACAGTGAGCGGCAGAATCGTCTTTGCGGGAAGAAGCAGCTTCTTGGTCTCCGGGAGCCGGAGAGAGCGGCAACTTGGCAAAGGTGATGAAACAAGCTGTACAAAACTGCGATTGTGTGCGCAGCTTGCCAACTGAGAGAAAACAGTACCTGACCACTCTCCTGCCTTTTCTATTCACATGAACATTCGATTGGAAGCTGTTTTGGACAACTTTCTTTCTCTTCTTGCAGAACACTCGGCAGACCTCCGTGCAGCTTCTAGAACACGATGGGAGATGTTTTCTGTTCTGGCAAAGTTTCTCCTTGCCAGACAGAGTGGAAAAGCTTTTTGCTAAGATGTAGACGAGAAGAGAGGCTAAAGACGAAGGTACGGTGCTCTGCAGAGCTAAGCACCGCTCCCGTGCCTCTTTCGGTAGAAGGCGCACACCGCAGAGCACTGTGAGCGGCAGAATCGTCTTTGCGCGAAGAAGCAGCTTGTTCGTCTCCGGGAGCCGGAGAGAGCGGCAACTTGGCAAAGGTGATGAAACAAGCTGTACAACACTGCGATTGTGTGCGCAGCTTGCCAAGTGAGAGAAAACAGTACCTGACCACTCTCCTGCCTTTTCCATTCACATGAACATTCGATTGCAAGCTGTTTTGGACAACTTTCTTTCTCTTCTTGCAAAACACTCGGCAGACCTCCGTTCAGCCTCTAGAACACGATGGGAGATGTTTTTTGTGCTGGCACAGTTTCTCCTTGCCAGACAGAGTGGAAAAGCTTTTTGCTAAGATGTAGACGAGAAGCGTGGCTAAAGAAGCACGTATGATACTCTGCAGAGCTAAGCATCGCTCCCGGACTTCTTTCGGCAGAAGGCGCACACCGCAGAGCACAGTGAGCGGCAGAATCGTCTTTGCGCGAAGAAGCAGCTTCTTCGTCTCCGGCAGCCGGAGAGAGCGGCAACTTCGCAAAGGTGATGAAACAATCTGTACAACACTGCGATTGTGTGCGCAGCTTGCCAACTGAGAGAAAACAGTACCTGACCACTCTCCTGCCTTTTCTATTCACATGAACATTCGATTGCAAGCTGTTTTGGACAACTTTCTTTCTCTTCTTGCAAAACACTCGGCAGACCTCCGTGCAGCCTCTAGAACACGATGGGAGATGTTTTTTGTGCTGGCACAGTTTCTCCTTGCCAGACAGAGTGGAAAAGCTTTTTGCTAAGATGTAGACGAGAAGAGAGGCTAAAGACGAAGGTACGGTGCTCTGCAGAGCTAAGCACAGCTTCCGGACCTCTTTCGGCAGAAGGAGCACACCGAAGAGCACTGTGAGCGGCAGAATCGTCTTTGCGCGAAGAAGCAGCTTCTTCGTCTCCGGGAGCCGGAGAGAGCGGTAATTTCGCAAAGGTGATAAAACAAGCTGTACAACACTGCGATTGTGTGCGCAGCTTGCCAACTGAGAGAAAACAGTACCTGACCACTCTCCTGCCTTTTCTATTCACATGAACATTCGATTGCAAGCTGTTTTGGACAACTTTCTTTCTCTTCTTGCAAAACACTCGGCAGACCTCCGTGCAGCCTCTAGAACACGATGGGAGATGTTTTTTGTGCTGGCACAGTTTCTCCTTGCCAGACAGAGTGGAAAAGCTTTTTGCTAAGATGTAGACGAGAAGAGAGGCTAAAGACGAAGGTACGGTGCTCTGCAGAGCTAAGCATCGCTCCCGGACTTCTTTCGGCAGAAGGCGCACACCGCAGAGCACTGTGAGCGGCAGAATCGTCTTTGCGCGAAGAAGCAGCTTCTTCGTCTCCGGGAGCCGGAGAGAGCGGCAACTTCGCAAAGGTGATGAAACAATCTGTACCACACTGCGATTGTGTGCGCAGCTTGCCAAGTGAGAGAAAACAGTACCTGACCACTCTCCTGCCTTTTCTATTCACATGAACATTCGATTGCAAGCTGTTTTGGACAACTTTCTTTCTCTTCTTGCAAAACACTCGGCAGACCTCCGTGCAGCCTCTAGAACACGATGGGAGATGTTTTTTGTGCTGGCACAGTTTCTCCTTGCCAGACAGAGTGGAAAAGCTTTTTGCTAAGATGTAGACGAGAAGAGAGGCTAAAGACGAAGGTACGGTGCTCTGCAGAGCTAAGGACCGCTCCCGTGCCTCTTTCGGCAGAAGGCGCACACCGCAGAGCACTGTGAGCGGCAGAATCGTCTTTGCGCGAAGAAGCAGCTTCTTCGTCTCCGGGAGCCGGAGAGAGCGGCAACTTCGCAAAGGTGATGAAACAAGCTGTACAACACTGCGATTGTGTGCGCAGCTTGCCAACTGAGAGAAAACAGTACCTGACCACTCTCCTGCCTTTTCCATTCACATGAACATTCGATTGCAAGCTGTTTTGGACAACTTTCTTTCTCTTCTTGCAAAACACTCGGCAGACCTCCGTGCAGCCTCTAGAACACGATGGGAGATGTTTTTTGTGCTGGCACAGTTTCTCCTTGCCAGACAGAGTGGAAAAGCTTTTTGCTAAGATGTAGACGAGAAGCGTGGCTAAAGAAGCACGTATGGTACTCTGCAGAGCTAAGCATCGCTCCCGGACCTCTTTCGGCAGAAGGCGCACACCGCAGAGCACTGTGAGCGGCAGAATCGTCTTTGCGCGAAGAAGCAGCTTCTTCGTCTCCGGCAGCCGGAGATAGCGGCAACTTCGCAAAGGTGATGAAACAAGCTGTACAACACTGCGATTGTGTGCGCAGCTTGCCAACTGAGAGAAAACAGTACCTGACCACTCTCCTGCCTTTTCTATTCACTTGAACATTCGATTGCAAGCTGTTTTGGACAACTTTCTTTCTCTTCTTGCAAAACACTCGGCAGACCTCCGTGCAGCCTCTAGAAGACCATGGGAGATGTTTTCTGTGCTGGCACAGTTTCTCCTTGCCAGACAGAGTGGAAAAGCTTTTTGCTAAGATGTAGACGAGAAGCGTGGCTAAAGAAGCACGTATGGTACTCTGCAGAGCTAAGCACCGCTCCCGGACGTCTTTCGGCATAAGGCGCACACCGCAGAGCACTGTGAGCGGCAGAATCGTCTTTGCGCGAAGAAGCAGCTTCTTCGTCTCCGGGAGCCGGAGAGAGCGGCAACTTCGCAAAGGTGATGAAACAAGCTGTACAACACTGCGATTGTGTGCGCAGCTTGCCAACTGAGAGAAAACAGTACCTGACCACTCTCCTGCCTTTTCTATTCACATGAACATTCGATTGCAAGCTGTTTTGGACAACTTTCTTTCTCTTCTTGCAAAACACTCGGCAGACCTCCGTGCAGCCTCTAGAACACGATGGGAGATGTTTTTTGTGCAGGCACAGTTTCTCCTTGCCAGACAGAGTGGAAAAGCTTTTTGCTAAGATGTAGACGAGAAGAGAGGCTAAAGACGAAGGTACGGTGCTCTGCAAAGCTAAGCACCGCTCCCGTGCCTCTTTCGGCAGAAGGCGCACACCGCAGAGCACTGTGAGCGGCAGAATCGTCTTTGCGCGAAGAAGCAGCTTCTTCGTCTCCGGGAGCCGGAGAGAGCGGCAACTTCGCAAAGGTGATGAAACAAGCTGTTCAAAACTGCGATTGTGTGCGCAGCTTGCCAAGTGAGAGAAAACAGTACCTGACCACTCTCCTGCCTTTTCTATTCACTTGAACATTCGATTGCAAGCTGTTTTGGACAACTTTCTTTCTCTTCTTGCAAAACACTCGGCAGTCCTCCGTTCAGCCTCTAGAAGACGATGGGAGATGTTTTCTGTGCTGGCACAGTTTCTCCTTGCCAGACAGAGTGGAAAAGCTTTTTGCTAAGATGTAGACGAGAAGAGAGGCTAAAGAAGCACGTATGGTACTCTGCAGAGCTAAGCACCGCCCCCGTGCCTCTTTCGGCAGAAGGCGCACACCGCAGAGCACTGTGAGCGGCAGAATCGTCTTTGCGCGAAGAAGCAGCTTCTTCGTCTCCGGGAGCCGGAGAGAGCGGCAACCTCGCAAAGGTGATGAAACAAGCTGTTCAAAACTGCGATTGTGTGCGCAGCTTGCCAAGTGAGAGAAAACAGTACCTGACCACTCTCCTGCCTTTTCTATTCACATGAACATTCGATTGCAAGCTGTTTTGGACAACTTTCTTTCTCTTCTTGCAAAACACTCGGCAGACCTCCGTGCAGCCTCTAGAACACGATGGGAGATGTTTTCTGTGCTGGCACAGTTTCTCCTTGCCAGACAGAGTGGAAAAGCTTTTAGCTAAGATGTAGACGAGAAGAGAGGCTAAAGAAGCACGTATGGTACTCTGCAGAGCTAAGCATCGCTCCCGGACCTCTTTCGGCAGAAGGCGTACACCGCAGAGCACAGTGAGCGGCAGAATCGTCTTTGCGGGAAGAAGCAGCTTCTTGGTCTCCGGGAGCCGGAGAGAGCGGCAACTTGGCAAAGGTGATGAAACAAGCTGTACAAAACTGCGATTGTGTGCGCAGCTTGCCAACTGAGAGAAAACAGTACCTGACCACTCTCCTGCCTTTTCTATTCACATGAACATTCGATTGGAAGCTGTTTTGGACAACTTTCTTTCTCTTCTTGCAGAACACTCGGCAGACCTCCGTGCAGCTTCTAGAACACGATGGGAGATGTTTTCAGTTCTGGCAAAGTTTCTCCTTGCCAGACAGAGTGGAAAAGCTTTTTGCTAAGATGTAGACGAGAAGAGAGGCTAAAGACGAAGGTACGGTGCTCTGCAGAGCTAAGCACCGCTCCCGTGCCTCTTTCGGTAGAAGGCGCACACCGCAGAGCACTGTGAGCGGCAGAATCGTCTTTGCGCGAAGAAGCAGCTTGTTCGTCTCCGGGAGCCGGAGAGAGCGGCAACTTGGCAAAGGTGATGAAACAAGCTGTACAACACTGCGATTGTGTGCGCAGCTTGCCAAGTGAGAGAAAACAGTACCTGACCACTCTCCTGCCTTTTCCATTCACATGAACATTCGATTGCAAGCTGTTTTGGACAACTTTCTTTCTCTTCTTGCAAAACACTCGGCAGACCTCCGTTCAGCCTCTAGAACACGATGGGAGATGTTTTTTGTGCTGGCACAGTTTCTCCTTGCCAGACAGAGTGGAAAAGCTTTTTGCTAAGATGTAGACGAGAAGCGTGGCTAAAGAAGCACGTATGATACTCTGCAGAGCTAAGCATCGCTCCCGGACGTCTTTCGGCAGAAGGCGCACACCGCAGAGCACAGTGAGCGGCAGAATCGTCTTTGCGCGAAGAAGCAGCTTCTTCGTCTCCGGCAGCCGGAGAGAGCGGCAACTTCGCAAAGGTGATGAAACAATCTGTACAACACTGCGATTGTGTGCGCAGCTTGCCAACTGAGAGAAAACAGTACCTGACCACTCTCCTGCCTTTTCTATTCACATGAACATTCGATTGCAAGCTGTTTTGGACAACTTTCTTTCTCTTCTTGCAAAACACTCGGCAGACCTCCGTGCAGCCTCTAGAACACGATGGGAGATGTTTTTTGTGCTGGCACAGTTTCTCCTTGCCAGACAGAGTGGAAAAGCTTTTTGCTAAGATGTAGACGAGAAGAGAGGCTAAAGACGAAGGTACGGTGCTCTGCAGAGCTAAGCACAGCTTCCGGACCTCTTTCGGCAGAAGGAGCACACCGAAGAGCACTGTGAGCGGCAGAATCGTCTTTGCGCGAAGAAGCAGCTTCTTCGTCTCCGGGAGCCGGAGAGAGCGGTAATTTCGCAAAGGTGATGAAACAAGCTGTACAACACTGCGATTGTGTGCGCAGCTTGCCAACTGAGAGAAAACAGTACCTGACCACTCTCCTGCCTTTTCTATTCACATGAACATTCGATTGCAAGCTGTTTTGGACAACTTTCTTTCTCTTCTTGCAAAACACTCGGCAGACCTCCGTGCAGCCTCTAGAACACGATGGGAGATGTTTTTTGTGCTGGCACAGTTTCTCCTTGCCAGACAGAGTGGAAAAGCTTTTTGCTAAGATGTAGACGAGAAGAGAGGCTAAAGACGAAGGTACGGTGCTCTGCAGAGCTAAGCATCGCTCCCGGACTTCTTTCGGCAGAAGGCGCACACCGCAGAGCACAGTGAGCGGCAGAATCGTCTTTGCGCGAAGAAGCAGCTTCTTCGTCTCCGGGAGCCGGAGAGAGCGGCAACTTCGCAAAGGTGATGAAACAATCTGTACCACACTGCGATTGTGTGCGCAGCTTGCCAAGTGAGAGAAAACAGTACCTGACCACTCTCCTGCCTTTTCTATTCACATGAACATTCGATTGCAAGCTGTTTTGGACAACTTTCTTTCTCTTCTTGCAAAACACTCGGCAGACCTCCGTGCAGCCTCTAGAACACGATGGGAGATGTTTTTTGTGCTGGCACAGTTTCTCCTTGCCAGACAGAGTGGAAAAGCTTTTTGCTAAGATGTAGACGAGAAGAGAGGCTAAAGACGAAGGTACGGTGCTCTGCAGAGCTAAGGACCGCTCCCGTGCCTCTTTCGGCAGAAGGCGCACACCGCAGAGCACTGTGAGCGGCAGAATCGTCTTTGCGCGAAGAAGCAGCTTCTTCGTCTCCGGGAGCCGGAGAGAGCGGCAACTTCGCAAAGGTGATGAAACAAGCTGTACAACACTGCGATTGTGTGCGCAGCTTGCCAACTGAGAGAAAACAGTACCTGACCACTCTCCTGCCTTTTCCATTCACATGAACATTCGATTGCAAGCTGTTTTGGACAACTTTCTTTCTCTTCTTGGAAAACACTCGGCAGACCTCCGTGCAGCCTCTAGAACACGATGGGAGATGTTTTTTGTGCTGGCACAGTTTCTCCTTGCCAGACAGAGTGGAAAAGCTTTTTGCTAAGATGTAGACGAGAAGCGTGGCTAAAGAAGCACGTATGGTACTCTGCAGAGCTAAGCATCGCTCCCGGACCTCTTTCGGCAGAAGGCGCACACCGCAGAGCACTGTGAGCGGCAGAATCGTCTTTGCGCGAAGAAGCAGCTTCTTCGTCTCCGGCAGCCGGAGATAGCGGCAACTTCGCAAAGGTGATGAAACAAGCTGTACAACACTGCGATTGTGTGCGCAGCTTGCCAACTGAGAGAAAACAGTACCTGACCACTCTCCTGCCTTTTCTATTCACTTGAACATTCGATTGCAAGCTGTTTTGGACAACTTTCTTTCTCTTCTTGCAAAACACTCGGCAGACCTCCGTGCAGCCTCTAGAAGACCATGGGAGATGTTTTCTGTGCTGGCACAGTTTCTCCTTGCCAGACAGAGTGGAAAAGCTTTTTGCTAAGATGTAGACGAGAAGCGTGGCTAAAGAAGCACGTATGGTACTCTGCAGAGCTAAGCACCGCTCCCGGACGTCTTTCGGCATAAGGCGCACACCGCAGAGCACTGTGAGCGGCAGAATCGTCTTTGCGCGAAGAAGCAGCTTCTTCGTCTCCGGGAGCCGGAGAGAGCGGCAACTTCGCAAAGGTGATGAAACAAGCTGTACAACACTGCGATTGTGTGCGCAGCTTGCCAACTGAGAGAAAACAGTACCTGACCACTCTCCTGCCTTTTCTATTCACATGAACATTGGATTGCAAGCTGTTTTGGACAACTTTCTTTCTCTTCTTGCAAAACACTCGGCAGACCTCCGTGCAGCCTCTAGAACACGATGGGAGATGTTTTTTGTGCAGGCACAGTTTCTCCTTGCCAGACAGAGTGGAAAAGCTTTTTGCTAAGATGTAGACGAGAAGAGAGGCTAAAGACGAAGGTACGGTGCTCTGCAAAGCTAAGCACCGCTCCCGTGCCTCTTTCGGCAGAAGGCGCACACCGCAGAGCACTGTGAGCGGCAGAATCGTCTTTGCGCGAAGAAGCAGCTTCTTCGTCTCCGGGAGCCGGAGAGAGCGGCAACTTCGCAAAGGTGATGAAACAAGCTGTTCAAAACTGCGATTGTGTGCGCAGCTTGCCAAGTGAGAGAAAACAGTACCTGACCACTCTCCTGCCTTTTCTATTCACTTGAACATTCGATTGGAAGCTGTTTTGGACAACTTTCTTTCTCTTCTTGCAAAACACTCGGCAGTCCTCCGTTCAGCCTCTAGAAGACGATGGGAGATGTTTTCTGTGCTGGCACAGTTTCTCCTTGCCAGACAGAGTGGAAAAGCTTTTTGCTAAGATGTAGACGAGAAGAGAGGCTAAAGAAGCACGTATGGTACTCTGCAGAGCTAAGCATCGCTCCCGGACTTCTTTCGGTAGAAGGCGCACACCGCAGAGCACTGTGAGCGGCAGAATCGTCTTTGCGCGAAGAAGCAGCTTCTTCGTCTCCGGCAGCCGGAGAGAGCGGCAACTTCGCAAAGGTGATGAAACAAGCTGTACAACACTGCGATTGTGTGCGCAGCTTGCCAACTGAGAGAAAACAGTACCTGACCACTCTCCTGCCTTTTCTATTCACATGAACATTCGATTGTAAGCTGTTTGTGACAACTTTCTTTCTCTTCTTGCAAAACACTCGGCAGACCTCCGTGCAGCCTCTAGAACACGATGGGAGATGTTTTTTGTGCTGGCACAGTTTCTCCTTGCCAGACAGAGTGGAAAAGCTTTTTGCTAAGATGTAGACGAGAAGCGAGGCTAAAGACGAAGGTACGGTGCTCTGCAGAGCTAAGCACCGCTCCCGTGCGTCTTTCGGCAGAAGGCGCACACCGCAGAGCACTGTGAGCGGCAGAATCGTCTTTGCGCGAAGAAGCAGCTTCCTCGTCTCCGGCAGCCGGAGAGAGCGGCAGCTTCGCAAAGGTGATGAAACAAGCTGTACAACACTGCGATTGTGTGCGCAGCTTGCCAAGTGAGAGAAAACAGTACCTGACCACTCTCCTGCCTTTTCTATTCACATGAACATTCGATTGCAAGCTGTTTTGGACAACTTTCCTTCTCTTCTTGCAAAACACTCGCCAGACCTCCGTGCAGCCTCTAGAACACGATGGGAGATGTTTTCTGTGCTGGCACAGTTTCTCCTTGCCAGACAGAGTGGAAAAGCTTTTTGCTAAGATGTAGACGAGAAGAGAGGCTAAAGAAGCAGGTATGGTGCTCTGCAGAGCTAAGCACCGCTCCCGGACGTCTTTCGGCAGAAGGCGCACACCGCAGAGCACAGTGAGCGGCAGAATCGTCTTTGCGCGAAGAAGCAGCTACTTCGTCTCCGGGAGCCGGAGAGAGCGGCAACTTCGCAAAGGTGATGAAACAAGCTGTACAACACTGCGATTGTGTGCGCAGCTTGCCAACTGAGAGAAAACAGTACCTGACCACTCTCCTGCCTTTTGTAATCACATGAACATTCGATTGTAAGCTGTTTTGGACAACTTTCTTTCTCTTCTTGGAAAACACTCGGCAGACCTCCGTGCAGCCTCTAGAACACGATGGGAGATGTTTTCTGTGCTGGCACAGTTTCTCCTTGCCAGACAGAGTGGAAAAGCTTTTAGCTAAGATGTAGACGAGAAGAGAGGCTAAAGAAGCACGTATGGTACTCTGCAGAGCTAAGCATCGCTCCCGGACCTCTTTCGGCAGAAGGCGTACACCGCAGAGCACAGTGAGCGGCAGAATCGTCTTTGCGCGAAGAAGCAGCTTCTTGGTCTCCGGGAGCCGGAGAGAGCGGCAACTTGGCAAAGGTGATGAAACAAGCTGTACAAAACTGCGATTGTGTGCGCAGCTTGCCAACTGAGAGAAAACAGTACCTGACCACTCTCCTGCCTTTTCTATTCACATGAACATTCGATTGGAAGCTGTTTTGGACAACTTTCTTTCTCTTCTTGCAGAACACTCGGCAGACCTCCGTGCAGCTTCTAGAACACGATGGGAGATGTTTTCTGTTCTGGCAAAGTTTCTCCTTGCCAGACAGAGTGGAAAAGCTTTTTGCTAAGATGTAGACGAGAAGAGAGGCTAAAGACGAAGGTACGGTGCTCTGCAGAGCTAAGCACCGCTCCCGTGCCTCTTTCGGTAGAAGGCGCACACCGCAGAGCACTGTGAGCGGCAGAATCGTCTTTGCGCGAAGAAGCAGCTTGTTCGTCTCCGGGAGCCGGAGAGAGCGGCAACTTGGCAAAGGTGATGAAACAAGCTGTACAACACTGCGATTGTGTGCGCAGCTTGCCAAGTGAGAGAAAACAGTACCTGACCACTCTCCTGCCTTTTCCATTCACATGAACATTCGATTGCAAGCTGTTTTGGACAACTTTCTTTCTCTTCTTGCAAAACACTCGGCAGACCTCCGTTCAGCCTCTAGAACACGATGGGAGATGTTTTTTGTGCTGGCACAGTTTCTCCTTGCCAGACAGAGTGGAAAAGCTTTTTGCTAAGATGTAGACGAGAAGCGTGGCTAAAGAAGCACGTATGATACTCTGCAGAGCTAAGCATCGCTCCCGGACTTCTTTCGGCAGAAGGCGCACACCGCAGAGCACAGTGAGCGGCAGAATCGTCTTTGCGCGAAGAAGCAGCTTCTTCGTCTCCGGCAGCCGGAGAGAGCGGCAACTTCGCAAAGGTGATGAAACAATCTGTACAACACTGCGATTGTGTGCGCAGCTTGCCAACTGAGAGAAAACAGTACCTGACCACTCTCCTGCCTTTTCTATTCACATGAACATTCGATTGCAAGCTGTTTTGGACAACTTTCTTTCTCTTCTTGCAAAACACTCGGCAGACCTCCGTGCAGCCTCTAGAACACGATGGGAGATGTTTTTTGTGCTGGCACAGTTTCTCCTTGCCAGACAGAGTGGAAAAGCTTTTTGCTAAGATGTAGACGAGAAGAGAGGCTAAAGACGAAGGTACGGTGCTCTGCAGAGCTAAGCACAGCTTCCGGACCTCTTTCGGCAGAAGGAGCACACCGAAGAGCACTGTGAGCGGCAGAATCGTCTTTGCGCGAAGAAGCAGCTTCTTCGTCTCCGGGAGCCGGAGAGAGCGGTAATTTCGCAAAGGTGATAAAACAAGCTGTACAACACTGCGATTGTGTGCGCAGCTTGCCAAGTGAGAGAAAACAGTACCTGACCACTCTCCTGCCTTTTCTATTCACATGAACATTCGATTGCAAGCTGTTTTGGACAACTTTCTTTCTCTTCTTGCAAAACACTCGGCAGACCTCCGTGCAGCCTCTAGAACACGATGGGAGATGTTTTTTGTGCTGGCACAGTTTCTCCTTGCCAGACAGAGTGGAAAAGCTTTTTGCTAAGATGTAGACGAGAAGAGAGGCTAAAGACGAAGGTACGGTGCTCTGCAGAGCTAAGGACCGCTCCCGTGCCTCTTTCGGCAGAAGGCGCACACCGCAGAGCACTGTGAGCGGCAGAATCGTCTTTGCGCGAAGAAGCAGCTTCTTCGTCTCCGGGAGCCGGAGAGAGCGGCAACTTCGCAAAGGTGATGAAACAAGCTGTACAACACTGCGATTGTGTGCGCAGCTTGCCAACTGAGAGAAAACAGTACCTGACCACTCTCCTGCCTTTTCCATTCACATGAACATTCGATTGCAAGCTGTTTTGGACAACTTTCTTTCTCTTCTTGCAAAACACTCGGCAGACCTCCGTGCAGCCTCTAGAACACGATGGGAGATGTTTTTTGTGCTGGCACAGTTTCTCCTTGCCAGACAGAGTGGAAAAGCTTTTTGCTAAGATGTAGACGAGAAGCGTGGCTAAAGAAGCACGTATGGTACTCTGCAGAGCTAAGCATCGCTCCCGGACCTCTTTCGGCAGAAGGCGCACACCGCAGAGCACTGTGAGCGGCAGAATCGTCTTTGCGCGAAGAAGCAGCTTCTTCGTCTCCGGCAGCCGGAGATAGCGGCAACTTCGCAAAGGTGATGAAACAAGCTGTACAACACTGCGATTGTGTGCGCAGCTTGCCAACTGAGAGAAAACAGTACCTGACCACTCTCCTGCCTTTTCTATTCACTTGAACATTCGATTGCAAGCTGTTTTGGACAACTTTCTTTCTCTTCTTGCAAAACACTCGGCAGACCTCCGTGCAGCCTCTAGAAGACCATGGGAGATGTTTTCTGTGCTGGCACAGTTTCTCCTTGCCAGACAGAATGGAAAAGCTTTTTGCTAAGATGTAGACGAGAAGCGTGGCTAAAGAAGCACGTATGGTACTCTGCAGAGCTAAGCACCGCTCCCGGATGTCTTTCGGCATAAGGCGCACACCGCAGAGCACTGTGAGCGGCAGAATCGTCTTTGCGCGAAGAAGCAGCTTCTTCGTCTCCGGGAGCCGGAGAGAGCGGCAACTTCGCAAAGGTGATGAAACAAGCTGTACAACACTGCGATTGTGTGCGCAGCTTGCCAACTGAGAGAAAACAGTACCTGACCACTCTCCTGCCTTTTCTATTCACATGAACATTCGATTGCAAGCTGTTTTGGACAACTTTCTTTCTCTTCTTGCAAAACACTCGGCAGACCTCCGTGCAGCCTCTAGAACACGATGGGAGATGTTTTTTGTGCAGGCACAGTTTCTCCTTGCCAGACAGAGTGGAAAAGCTTTTTGCTAAGATGTAGACGAGAAGAGAGGCTAAAGACGAAGGTACGGTGCTCTGCAAAGCTAAGCACCGCTCCCGTGCCTCTTTCGGCAGAAGGCGCACACCGCAGAGCACTGTGAGCGGCAGAATCGTCTTTGCGCGAAGAAGCAGCTTCTTCGTCTCCGGGAGCCGGAGAGAGCGGCAACTTCGCAAAGGTGATGAAACAAGCTGTTCAAAACTGCGATTGTGTGCGCAGCTTGCCAAGTGAGAGAAAACAGTACCTGACCACTCTCCTGCCTTTTCTATTCACTTGAACATTCGATTGGAAGCTGTTTTGGACAACTTTCTTTCTCTTCTTGCAAAACACTCGGCAGTCCTCCGTTCAGCCTCTAGAAGACGATGGGAGGTGTTTTCTGTGCTGGCACAGTTTCTCCTTGCCAGACAGAGTGGAAAAGCTTTTTGCTAAGATGTAGACGAGAAGAGAGGCTAAAGAAGCACGTATGGTACTCTGCAGAGCTAAGCATCGCTCCCGGACTTCTTTCGGTAGAAGGCGCACACCGCAGAGCACTGTGAGCGGCAGAATCGTCTTTGCGCGAAGAAGCAGCTTCTTCGTCTCCGGCAGCCGGAGAGAGCGGCAACTTCGCAAAGGTGATGAAACAAGCTGTACAACACTGCGATTGTGTGCGCAGCTTGCCAACTGAGAGAAAACAGTACCTGACCACTCTCCTGCCTTTTCTATTCACATGAACATTCGATTGCAAGCTGTTTTGGACAACTTTCTTTCTCTTCTTGCAGAACACTCGGCAGACCTCCGTGCAGCCTCTAGAACACGATGGGAGATGTTTTCTGTGCTGGCACAGTTTCTCCATGCCAGACAGAGTGGAAAAGCTTTTTGCTAAGATGTAGACGAGAAGCGAGGCTAAAGAAGCACGTATGGTACTCTGCAGAGCTAAGCATCGCTCCCGGACTTCTTTCGGCAGAAGGCGCACACCGCAGAGCACTGTGAGCGGCAGAATCGTCTTTGCGCGAAGAAGCAGCTTCTTCGTCTCCGGGAGCCGGAGAGAGCGGCAGCTTCGCAAAGGTGATGAAACAAGCTGTACAACACTGCGATTGTGTGCGCAGCTTGCCAACTGAGAGAAAACAGTACCTGACCACTCTCCTGCCTTTTCTATTCACATGAACATTCGATTGTAAGCTGTTTGTGACAACTTTCTTTCTCTTCTTGCAAAACACTCGGCAGACCTCCGTGCAGCCTCTAGAACACGATGGGAGATGTTTTTTGTGCTGGCACAGTTTCTCCTTGCCAGACAGAGTGGAAAAGCTTTTTGCTAAGATGTAGACGAGAAGCGAGGCTAAAGACGAAGGTACGGTGCTCTGCAGAGCTAAGCACCGCTCCCGTGCGTCTTTCGGCAGAAGGCGCACACCGCAGAGCACTGTGAGCGACAGAATCGTCTTTGCGCGAAGAAGCAGCTTCCTCGTCTCCGGCAGCCGGAGAGAGCGGCAGCTTCGCAAAGGTGATGAAACAAGCTGTACAACACTGCGATTGTGTGCGCAGCTTGCCAAGTGAGAGAAAACAGTACCTGACCACTCTCCTGCCTTTTCTATTCACATGAACATTCGATTGCAAGCTGTTTTGGACAACTTTCCTTCTCTTCTTGCAAAACACTCGCCAGACCTCCGTGCAGCCTCTAGAACACGATGGGAGATGTTTTCTGTGCTGGCACAGTTTCTCCTTGCCAGACAGAGTGGAAAAGCTTTTTGCTAAGATGTAGACGAGAAGAGAGGCTAAAGAAGCAGGTATGGTACTCTGCAGAGCTAAGCATCGCTCCCGGACCTCTTTCGGCAGAAGGCGTACACCGCAGAGCACAGTGAGCGGCAGAATCGTCTTTGCGGGAAGAAGCAGCTTCTTGGTCTCCGGGAGCCGGAGAGAGCGGCAACTTGGCAAAGGTGATGAAACAAGCTGTACAAAACTGCGATTGTGTGCGCAGCTTGCCAACTGAGAGAAAACAGTACCTGACCACTCTCCTGCCTTTTCTATTCACATGAACATTCGATTGGAAGCTGTTTTGGACAACTTTCTTTCTCTTCTTGCAGAACACTCGGCAGACCTCCGTGCAGCTTCTAGAACACGATGGGAGATGTTTTCAGTTCTGGCAAAGTTTCTCCTTGCCAGACAGAGTGGAAAAGCTTTTTGCTAAGATGTAGACGAGAAGAGAGGCTAAAGACGAAGGTACGGTGCTCTGCAGAGCTAAGCACCGCTCCCGTGCCTCTTTCGGTAGAAGGCGCACACCGCAGAGCACTGTGAGCGGCAGAATCGTCTTTGCGCGAAGAAGCAGCTTGTTCGTCTCCGGGAGCCGGAGAGAGCGGCAACTTGGCAAAGGTGATGAAACAAGCTGTACAACACTGCGATTGTGTGCGCAGCTTGCCAAGTGAGAGAAAACAGTACCTGACCACTCTCCTGCCTTTTCCATTCACATGAACATTCGATTGCAAGCTGTTTTGGACAACTTTCTTTCTCTTCTTGCAAAACACTCGGCAGACCTCCGTTCAGCCTCTAGAACACGATGGGAGATGTTTTTTGTGCTGGCACAGTTTCTCCTTGCCAGACAGAGTGGAAAAGCTTTTTGCTAAGATGTAGACGAGAAGCGTGGCTAAAGAAGCACGTATGATACTCTGCAGAGCTAAGCATCGCTCCCGGACGTCTTTCGGCAGAAGGCGCACACCGCAGAGCACAGTGAGCGGCAGAATCGTCTTTGCGCGAAGAAGCAGCTTCTTCGTCTCCGGCAGCCGGAGAGAGCGGCAACTTCGCAAAGGTGATGAAACAATCTGTACAACACTGCGATTGTGTGCGCAGCTTGCCAACTGAGAGAAAACAGTACCTGACCACTCTCCTGCCTTTTCTATTCACATGAACATTCGATTGCAAGCTGTTTTGGACAACTTTCTTTCTCTTCTTGCAAAACACTCGGCAGACCTCCGTGCAGCCTCTAGAACACGATGGGAGATGTTTTTTGTGCTGGCACAGTTTCTCCTTGCCAGACAGAGTGGAAAAGCTTTTTGCTAAGATGTAGACGAGAAGAGAGGCTAAAGACGAAGGTACGGTGCTCTGCAGAGCTAAGCACAGCTTCCGGACCTCTTTCGGCAGAAGGAGCACACCGAAGAGCACTGTGAGCGGCAGAATCGTCTTTGCGCGAAGAAGCAGCTTCTTCGTCTCCGGGAGCCGGAGAGAGCGGTAATTTCGCAAAGGTGATGAAACAAGCTGTACAACACTGCGATTGTGTGCGCAGCTTGCCAACTGAGAGAAAACAGTACCTGACCACTCTCCTGCCTTTTCTATTCACATGAACATTCGATTGCAAGCTGTTTTGGACAACTTTCTTTCTCTTCTTGCAAAACACTCGGCAGACCTCCGTGCAGCCTCTAGAACACGATGGGAGATGTTTTTTGTGCTGGCACAGTTTCTCCTTGCCAGACAGAGTGGAAAAGCTTTTTGCTAAGATGTAGACGAGAAGAGAGGCTAAAGACGAAGGTACGGTGCTCTGCAGAGCTAAGCATCGCTCCCGGACTTCTTTCGGCAGAAGGCGCACACCGCAGAGCACAGTGAGCGGCAGAATCGTCTTTGCGCGAAGAAGCAGCTTCTTCGTCTCCGGGAGCCGGAGAGAGCGGCAACTTCGCAAAGGTGATGAAACAATCTGTACCACACTGCGATTGTGTGCGCAGCTTGCCAAGTGAGAGAAAACAGTACCTGACCACTCTCCTGCCTTTTCTATTCACATGAACATTCGATTGCAAGCTGTTTTGGACAACTTTCTTTCTCTTCTTGCAAAACACTCGGCAGACCTCCGTGCAGCCTCTAGAACACGATGGGAGATGTTTTTTGTGCTGGCACAGTTTCTCCTTGCCAGACAGAGTGGAAAAGCTTTTTGCTAAGATGTAGACGAGAAGAGAGGCTAAAGACGAAGGTACGGTGCTCTGCAGAGCTAAGGACCGCTCCCGTGCCTCTTTCGGCAGAAGGCGCACACCGCAGAGCACTGTGAGCGGCAGAATCGTCTTTGCGCGAAGAAGCAGCTTCTTCGTCTCCGGGAGCCGGAGAGAGCGGCAACTTCGCAAAGGTGATGAAACAAGCTGTACAACACTGCGATTGTGTGCGCAGCTTGCCAACTGAGAGAAAACAGTACCTGACCACTCTCCTGCCTTTTCCATTCACATGAACATTCGATTGCAAGCTGTTTTGGACAACTTTCTTTCTCTTCTTGGAAAACACTCGGCAGACCTCCGTGCAGCCTCTAGAACACGATGGGAGATGTTTTTTGTGCTGGCACAGTTTCTCCTTGCCAGACAGAGTGGAAAAGCTTTTTGCTAAGATGTAGACGAGAAGCGTGGCTAAAGAAGCACGTATGGTACTCTGCAGAGCTAAGCATCGCTCCCGGACCTCTTTCGGCAGAAGGCGCACACCGCAGAGCACTGTGAGCGGCAGAATCGTCTTTGCGCGAAGAAGCAGCTTCTTCGTCTCCGGCAGCCGGAGATAGCGGCAACTTCGCAAAGGTGATGAAACAAGCTGTACAACACTGCGATTGTGTGCGCAGCTTGCCAACTGAGAGAAAACAGTACCTGACCACTCTCCTGCCTTTTCTATTCACTTGAACATTCGATTGCAAGCTGTTTTGGACAACTTTCTTTCTCTTCTTGCAAAACACTCGGCAGACCTCCGTGCAGCCTCTAGAAGACCATGGGAGATGTTTTCTGTGCTGGCACAGTTTCTCCTTGCCAGACAGAGTGGAAAAGCTTTTTGCTAAGATGTAGACGAGAAGCGTGGCTAAAGAAGCACGTATGGTACTCTGCAGAGCTAAGCACCGCTCCCGGACGTCTTTCGGCATAAGGCGCACACCGCAGAGCACTGTGAGCGGCAGAATCGTCTTTGCGCGAAGAAGCAGCTTCTTCGTCTCCGGGAGCCGGAGAGAGCGGCAACTTCGCAAAGGTGATGAAACAAGCTGTACAACACTGCGATTGTGTGCGCAGCTTGCCAACTGAGAGAAAACAGTACCTGACCACTCTCCTGCCTTTTCTATTCACATGAACATTGGATTGCAAGCTGTTTTGGACAACTTTCTTTCTCTTCTTGCAAAACACTCGGCAGACCTCCGTGCAGCCTCTAGAACACGATGGGAGATGTTTTTTGTGCAGGCACAGTTTCTCCTTGCCAGACAGAGTGGAAAAGCTTTTTGCTAAGATGTAGACGAGAAGAGAGGCTAAAGACGAAGGTACGGTGCTCTGCAAAGCTAAGCACCGCTCCCGTGCCTCTTTCGGCAGAAGGCGCACACCGCAGAGCACTGTGAGCGGCAGAATCGTCTTTGCGCGAAGAAGCAGCTTCTTCGTCTCCGGGAGCCGGAGAGAGCGGCAACTTCGCAAAGGTGATGAAACAAGCTGTTCAAAACTGCGATTGTGTGCGCAGCTTGCCAAGTGAGAGAAAACAGTACCTGACCACTCTCCTGCCTTTTCTATTCACTTGAACATTCGATTGGAAGCTGTTTTGGACAACTTTCTTTCTCTTCTTGCAAAACACTCGGCAGTCCTCCGTTCAGCCTCTAGAAGACGATGGGAGATGTTTTCTGTGCTGGCACAGTTTCTCCTTGCCAGACAGAGTGGAAAAGCTTTTTGCTAAGATGTAGACGAGAAGAGAGGCTAAAGAAGCACGTATGGTACTCTGCAGAGCTAAGCATCGCTCCCGGACTTCTTTCGGTAGAAGGCGCACACCGCAGAGCACTGTGAGCGGCAGAATCGTCTTTGCGCGAAGAAGCAGCTTCTTCGTCTCCGGCAGCCGGAGAGAGCGGCAACTTCGCAAAGGTGATGAAACAAGCTGTACAACACTGCGATTGTGTGCGCAGCTTGCCAACTGAGAGAAAACAGTACCTGACCACTCTCCTGCCTTTTCTATTCACATGAACATTCGATTGCAAGCTGTTTTGGACAACTTTCTTTCTCTTCTTGCAAAACACTCGGCAGACCTCCGTGCAGCCTCTAGAACACGATGGGAGATGTTTTCTGTGCTGGCACAGTTTCTCCATGCCAGACAGAGTGGAAAAGCTTTTTGCTAAGATGTAGACGAGAAGCGAGGCTAAAGAAGCACGTATGGTACTCTGCAGAGCTAAGCATCGCTCCCGGACTTCTTTCGGCAGAAGGCGCACACCGCAGAGCACTGTGAGCGGCAGAATCGTCTTTGCGCGAAGAAGCAGCTTCTTCGTCTCCGGGAGCCGGAGAGAGCGGCAGCTTCGCAAAGGTGATGAAACAAGCTGTACAACACTGCGATTGTGTGCGCAGCTTGCCAACTGAGAGAAAACAGTACCTGACCACTCTCCTGCCTTTTCTATTCACATGAACATTCGATTGTAAGCTGTTTGTGACAACTTTCTTTCTCTTCTTGCAAAACACTCGGCAGACCTCCGTGCAGCCTCTAGAACACGATGGGAGATGTTTTTTGTGCTGGCACAGTTTCTCCTTGCCAGACAGAGTGGAAAAGCTTTTTGCTAAGATGTAGACGAGAAGCGAGGCTAAAGACGAAGGTACGGTGCTCTGCAGAGCTAAGCACCGCTCCCGTGCGTCTTTCGGCAGAAGGCGCACACCGCAGAGCACTGTGAGCGGCAGAATCGTCTTTGCGCGAAGAAGCAGCTTCCTCGTCTCCGGCAGCCGGAGAGAGCGGCAGCTTCGCAAAGGTGATGAAACAAGCTGTACAACACTGCGATTGTGTGCGCAGCTTGCCAAGTGAGAGAAAACAGTACCTGACCACTCTCCTGCCTTTTCTATTCACATGAACATTCGATTGCAAGCTGTTTTGGACAACTTTCCTTCTCTTCTTGCAAAACACTCGCCAGACCTCCGTGCAGCCTCTAGAACACGATGGGAGATGTTTTCTGTGCTGGCACAGTTTCTCCTTGCCAGACAGAGTGGAAAAGCTTTTTGCTAAGATGTAGACGAGAAGAGAGGCTAAAGAAGCAGGTATGGTGCTCTGCAGAGCTAAGCACCGCTCCCGGACGTCTTTCGGCAGAAGGCGCACACCGCAGAGCACAGTGAGCGGCAGAATCGTCTTTGCGCGAAGAAGCAGCTACTTCGTCTCCGGGAGCCGGAGAGAGCGGCAACTTCGCAAAGGTGATGAAACAAGCTGTACAACACTGCGATTGTGTGCGCAGCTTGCCAACTGAGAGAAAACAGTACCTGACCACTCTCCTGCCTTTTGTAATCACATGAACATTCGATTGTAAGCTGTTTTGGACAACTTTCTTTCTCTTCTTGGAAAACACTCGGCAGACCTCCGTGCAGCCTCTAGAACACGATGGGAGATGTTTTCTGTGCTGGCACAGTTTCTCCTTGCCAGACAGAGTGGAAAAGCTTTTAGCTAAGATGTAGACGAGAAGAGAGGCTAAAGAAGCACGTATGGTACTCTGCAGAGCTAAGCATCGCTCCCGGACCTCTTTCGGCAGAAGGCGTACACCGCAGAGCACAGTGAGCGGCAGAATCGTCTTTGCGCGAAGAAGCAGCTTCTTGGTCTCCGGGAGCCGGAGAGAGCGGCAACTTGGCAAAGGTGATGAAACAAGCTGTACAAAACTGCGATTGTGTGCGCAGCTTGCCAACTGAGAGAAAACAGTACCTGACCACTCTCCTGCCTTTTCTATTCACATGAACATTCGATTGGAAGCTGTTTTGGACAACTTTCTTTCTCTTCTTGCAGAACACTCGGCAGACCTCCGTGCAGCTTCTAGAACACGATGGGAGATGTTTTCTGTTCTGGCAAAGTTTCTCCTTGCCAGACAGAGTGGAAAAGCTTTTTGCTAAGATGTAGACGAGAAGAGAGGCTAAAGACGAAGGTACGGTGCTCTGCAGAGCTAAGCACCGCTCCCGTGCCTCTTTCGGTAGAAGGCGCACACCGCAGAGCACTGTGAGCGGCAGAATCGTCTTTGCGCGAAGAAGCAGCTTGTTCGTCTCCGGGAGCCGGAGAGAGCGGCAACTTGGCAAAGGTGATGAAACAAGCTGTACAACACTGCGATTGTGTGCGCAGCTTGCCAAGTGAGAGAAAACAGTACCTGACCACTCTCCTGCCTTTTCCATTCACATGAACATTCGATTGCAAGCTGTTTTGGACAACTTTCTTTCTCTTCTTGCAAAACACTCGGCAGACCTCCGTTCAGCCTCTAGAACACGATGGGAGATGTTTTTTGTGCTGGCACAGTTTCTCCTTGCCAGACAGAGTGGAAAAGCTTTTTGCTAAGATGTAGACGAGAAGCGTGGCTAAAGAAGCACGTATGATACTCTGCAGAGCTAAGCATCGCTCCCGGACTTCTTTCGGCAGAAGGCGCACACCGCAGAGCACAGTGAGCGGCAGAATCGTCTTTGCGCGAAGAAGCAGCTTCTTCGTCTCCGGCAGCCGGAGAGAGCGGCAACTTCGCAAAGGTGATGAAACAATCTGTACAACACTGCGATTGTGTGCGCAGCTTGCCAACTGAGAGAAAACAGTACCTGACCACTCTCCTGCCTTTTCTATTCACATGAACATTCGATTGCAAGCTGTTTTGGACAACTTTCTTTCTCTTCTTGCAAAACACTCGGCAGACCTCCGTGCAGCCTCTAGAACACGATGGGAGATGTTTTTTGTGCTGGCACAGTTTCTCCTTGCCAGACAGAGTGGAAAAGCTTTTTGCTAAGATGTAGACGAGAAGAGAGGCTAAAGACGAAGGTACGGTGCTCTGCAGAGCTAAGCACAGCTTCCGGACCTCTTTCGGCAGAAGGAGCACACCGAAGAGCACTGTGAGCGGCAGAATCGTCTTTGCGCGAAGAAGCAGCTTCTTCGTCTCCGGGAGCCGGAGAGAGCGGTAATTTCGCAAAGGTGATAAAACAAGCTGTACAACACTGCGATTGTGTGCGCAGCTTGCCAAGTGAGAGAAAACAGTACCTGACCACTCTCCTGCCTTTTCTATTCACATGAACATTCGATTGCAAGCTGTTTTGGACAACTTTCTTTCTCTTCTTGCAAAACACTCGGCAGACCTCCGTGCAGCCTCTAGAACACGATGGGAGATGTTTTTTGTGCTGGCACAGTTTCTCCTTGCCAGACAGAGTGGAAAAGCTTTTTGCTAAGATGTAGACGAGAAGAGAGGCTAAAGACGAAGGTACGGTGCTCTGCAGAGCTAAGGACCGCTCCCGTGCCTCTTTCGGCAGAAGGCGCACACCGCAGAGCACTGTGAGCGGCAGAATCGTCTTTGCGCGAAGAAGCAGCTTCTTCGTCTCCGGGAGCCGGAGAGAGCGGCAACTTCGCAAAGGTGATGAAACAAGCTGTACAACACTGCGATTGTGTGCGCAGCTTGCCAACTGAGAGAAAACAGTACCTGACCACTCTCCTGCCTTTTCCATTCACATGAACATTCGATTGCAAGCTGTTTTGGACAACTTTCTTTCTCTTCTTGCAAAACACTCGGCAGACCTCCGTGCAGCCTCTAGAACACGATGGGAGATGTTTTTTGTGCTGGCACAGTTTCTCCTTGCCAGACAGAGTGGAAAAGCTTTTTGCTAAGATGTAGACGAGAAGCGTGGCTAAAGAAGCACGTATGGTACTCTGCAGAGCTAAGCATCGCTCCCGGACCTCTTTCGGCAGAAGGCGCACACCGCAGAGCACTGTGAGCGGCAGAATCGTCTTTGCGCGAAGAAGCAGCTTCTTCGTCTCCGGCAGCCGGAGATAGCGGCAACTTCGCAAAGGTGATGAAACAAGCTGTACAACACTGCGATTGTGTGCGCAGCTTGCCAACTGAGAGAAAACAGTACCTGACCACTCTCCTGCCTTTTCTATTCACTTGAACATTCGATTGCAAGCTGTTTTGGACAACTTTCTTTCTCTTCTTGCAAAACACTCGGCAGACCTCCGTGCAGCCTCTAGAAGACCATGGGAGATGTTTTCTGTGCTGGCACAGTTTCTCCTTGCCAGACAGAATGGAAAAGCTTTTTGCTAAGATGTAGACGAGAAGCGTGGCTAAAGAAGCACGTATGGTACTCTGCAGAGCTAAGCACCGCTCCCGGATGTCTTTCGGCAGAAGGCGCACACCGCAGAGCACTGTGAGCGGCAGAATCGTCTTTGCGCGAAGAAGCAGCTTCTTCGTCTCCGGGAGCCGGAGAGAGCGGCAACTTCGCAAAGGTGATGAAACAAGCTGTTCAAAACTGCGATTGTGTGCGCAGCTTGCCAAGTGAGAGAAAACAGTACCTGACCACTCTCCTGCCTTTTCTATTCACTTGAACATTCGATTGGAAGCTGTTTTGGACAACTTTCTTTCTCTTCTTGCAAAACACTCGGCAGTCCTCCGTTCAGCCTCTAGAAGACGATGGGAGGTGTTTTCTGTGCTGGCACAGTTTCTCCTTGCCAGACAGAGTGGAAAAGCTTTTTGCTAAGATGTAGACGAGAAGAGAGGCTAAAGAAGCACGTATGGTACTCTGCAGAGCTAAGCATCGCTCCCGGACTTCTTTCGGTAGAAGGCGCACACCGCAGAGCACTGTGAGCGGCAGAATCGTCTTTGCGCGAAGAAGCAGCTTCTTCGTCTCCGGCAGCCGGAGAGAGCGGCAACTTCGCAAAGGTGATGAAACAAGCTGTACAACACTGCGATTGTGTGCGCAGCTTGCCAACTGAGAGAAAACAGTACCTGACCACTCTCCTGCCTTTTCTATTCACATGAACATTCGATTGCAAGCTGTTTTGGACAACTTTCTTTCTCTTCTTGCAGAACACTCGGCAGACCTCCGTGCAGCCTCTAGAACACGATGGGAGATGTTTTCTGTGCTGGCACAGTTTCTCCATGCCAGACAGAGTGGAAAAGCTTTTTGCTAAGATGTAGACGAGAAGCGAGGCTAAAGAAGCACGTATGGTACTCTGCAGAGCTAAGCATCGCTCCCGGACTTCTTTCGGCAGAAGGCGCACACCGCAGAGCACTGTGAGCGGCAGAATCGTCTTTGCGCGAAGAAGCAGCTTCTTCGTCTCCGGGAGCCGGAGAGAGCGGCAGCTTCGCAAAGGTGATGAAACAAGCTGTACAACACTGCGATTGTGTGCGCAGCTTGCCAACTGAGAGAAAACAGTACCTGACCACTCTCCTGCCTTTTCTATTCACATGAACATTCGATTGTAAGCTGTTTGTGACAACTTTCTTTCTCTTCTTGCAAAACACTCGGCAGACCTCCGTGCAGCCTCTAGAACACGATGGGAGATGTTTTTTGTGCTGGCACAGTTTCTCCTTGCCAGACAGAGTGGAAAAGCTTTTTGCTAAGATGTAGACGAGAAGCGAGGCTAAAGACGAAGGTACGGTGCTCTGCAGAGCTAAGCACCGCTCCCGTGCGTCTTTCGGCAGAAGGCGCACACCGCAGAGCACTGTGAGCGACAGAATCGTCTTTGCGCGAAGAAGCAGCTTCCTCGTCTCCGGCAGCCGGAGAGAGCGGCAGCTTCGCAAAGGTGATGAAACAAGCTGTACAACACTGCGATTGTGTGCGCAGCTTGCCAAGTGAGAGAAAACAGTACCTGACCACTCTCCTGCCTTTTCTATTCACATGAACATTCGATTGCAAGCTGTTTTGGACAACTTTCCTTCTCTTCTTGCAAAACACTCGCCAGACCTCCGTGCAGCCTCTAGAACACGATGGGAGATGTTTTCTGTGCTGGCACAGTTTCTCCTTGCCAGACAGAGTGGAAAAGCTTTTTGCTAAGATGTAGACGAGAAGAGAGGCTAAAGAAGCAGGTATGGTGCTCTGCAGAGCTAAGCACCGCTCCCGGACGTCTTTCGGCAGAAGGCGCACACCGCAGAGCACTGTGAGCGGCAGAATCGTCTTTGCGCGAAGAAGCAGCTACTTCGTCTCCGGGAGCCGGAGAGAGCGGCAACTTCGCAAAGGTGATGAAACAAGCTGTACAACACTGCGATTGTGTGCGCAGCTTGCCAACTGAGAGAAAACAGTACCTGACCACTCTCCTGCCTTTTGTAATCACATGAACATTCGATTGTAAGCTGTTTTGGACAACTTTCTTTCTCTTCTTGGAAAACACTCGGCAGACCTCCGTGCAGCCTCTAGAACACGATGGGAGATGTTTTCTGTGCTGGCACAGTTTCTCCTTGCCAGACAGAGTGGAAAAGCTTTTAGCTAAGATGTAGACGAGAAGAGAGGCTAAAGAAGCACGTATGGTACTCTGCAGAGCTAAGCATCGCTCCCGGACCTCTTTCGGCAGAAGGCGTACACCGCAGAGCACTGTGAGCGGCAGAATCGTCTTTGCGCGAAGAAGCAGCTTCTTCGTCTCCGGCAGCCGGAGAGAGCGGCAGCTTCGCAAAGGTGATGAAACAAGCTGTACAAAACTGCGATTGTGTGCGCAGCTTGCCAACTGAGAGAAAACAGTACCTGACCACTCTCCTGCCTTTTCTATTCACATGAACATTCGATTGCAAGCTGTTTTGGACAACTTTCTTTCTCTTCTTGCAGAACACTCGGCAGACCTCCGTGCAGCTTCTAGAACACGATGGGAGATGTTTTCTGTTCTGGCAAAGTTTCTCCTTGCCAGACAGAGTGGAAAAGCTTTTTGCTAAGATGTAGACGAGAAGAGAGGCTAAAGACGAAGGTACGGTGCTCTGCAGAGCTAAGCACCACTCCCGGGCCTCTTTCGGTAGAAGGCGCACACCGCAGAGCACTGTGAGCGGCAGAATCGTCTTTGCGCGAAGAAGCAGCTTCTTCGTCTCCGGGAGCCGGAGAGAGCGGCAACTTTGCAAAGGTGATGAAACAAGCTGTACAACACTGCGATTGTGTGCGCAGCTTGCCAACTGAGAGAAAACAGTACCTGACCACTCTCCTGCCTTTTCCATTCACATGAACATTCGATTGCAAGCTGTTTTGGACAACTTTCTTTCTCTTCTTGCAAAACACTCGGCAGACCTCCGTGCAGCCTCTAGAACACGATGGGAGATGTTTTCTGTGCTGGCACAGTTTCTCCTTGCCAGACAGAGTGGAAAAGCTTTTTGCTAAGATGTAGACGAGAAGCGTGACTAAAGAAGCACGTATGGTACTCTGCAGAGCTAAGCATCGCTCCCGGACTTCTTTCGGCAGAAGGCGCACACCGCAGAGCACAGTGAGCGGCAGAATCGTCTTTGCGCGAAGAAGCAGCTTCTTCGTCTCCGGCAGCCGGAGATAGCGGCAACTTCGCAAAGGTGATGAAACAAGCTGTACAACACTGCGATTGTGTGCGCAGCGTGCCAACTGAGAGAAAACAGTACCTGACCACTCTCCTGCCTTTTCTATTCACATGAACATTCGATTGCAAGCTGTTTTGGACAACTTTCTTTCTCTTCTTGCAAAACACTCGGCAGACCTCCGTGCAGCCTCTAGAACACGATGGGAGATGTTTTTTGTGCTGGCACAGTTTCTCCTTGCCAGACAGAGTGGAAAAGCTTTTTGCTAAGATGTAGACGAGAAGCGTGGCTAAAGAAGCACGTATGGTACTCTGCAGAGCTAAGCATCGCTCCCGGACTTCTTTCGGCAGAAGGCGCACACCGCAGAGCACTGTGAGCGGCAGAATCGTCTTTGCGCGAAGAAGCAGCTTCTTCGTCTCCGGGAGCCGGAGAGAGCGGCAACTTTGCAAAGGTGATGAAACAAGCTGTACAACACTGCGATTGTGTGCGCAGCTTGCCAAGTGAGAGAAAACAGTACCTGACCACTCTCCTGCCTTTTCTATTCACATGAACATTCGATTGCAAGCTGTTTTGGACAACTTTCTTTCTCTTCTTGCAAAACACTCGGCAGACCTCCGTGCAGCCTCTAGAACACGATGGGAGATGTTTTCTGTGCTGGCACAGTTTCTCCTTGCCAGACAGAGTGGAAAAGCTTTTTGCTAAGATGTAGACGAGAAGAGAGGCTAAAGACGAAGGTACGGTGCTCTGCAGAGCTAAGCACAGCTCCCGGACCTCTTTCGGCAGAAGGCGCACACCGCAGAGCACTGTGAGCGGCACAATCGTCTTTGCGCGAAGAAGCAGCTTCTTCGTCTCCGGGAGCCGGAGACAGCGGTAACTTCGCAAAGGTGATGAAACAAGCTGTACAACACTGCGATTGTGTGCGCAGCGTGCCAACTGAGAGAAAACAGTACCTGACCACTCTCCTGCCTTTTCTATTCACATGAACATTCGATTGCAAGCTGTTTTGGACAACTTTCTTTCTCTTCTTGCAAAACACTCGGCAGACCTCCGTGCAGCCTCTAGAACACGATGGGAGATGTTTTTTGTGCTGGCACAGTTTCTCCTTGCCAGACAGAGTGGAAAAGCTTTTTGCTAAGATGTAGACGAGAAGAGAGGCTAAAGACGAAGGTACGGTGCTCTGCAGAGCTAAGCACAGCTCCCGGACCTCTTTCGGCAGAAGGCGCACACCGCAGAGCACTGTGAGCGGCAGAATCGTCTTTGCGCGAAGAAGCAGCTTCTTCGTCTCCGGGAGCCGGAGAGAGCGGTAACTTCGCAAAGGTGATAAAACAAGCTGTACAACACTGCGATTGTGTGCGCAGCTTGCCAAGTGAGAGAAAACAGTACCTGACCACTCTCCTGCCTTTTCTATTCACATGAACATTCGATTGCAAGCTGTTTTGGACAACTTTCTTTCTCTTCTTGGAAAACACTCGGCAGACCTCCGTGCAGCCTCTAGAACACGATGGGAGATGTTTTTGTGCTGGCACAGTTTCTCCTTGCCAGACAGAGTGGAAAAGCTTTTTGCTAAGATGTAGACGAGAAGAGAGGCTAAAGAGGAAGGTACGGTGCTCTGCAGAGCTAAGCACAGCTCCCGGACCTCTTTCGGCAGAAGGCGCACACCGCAGAGCACTGTGAGCGGCAGAATCGTCTTTGCGCGAAGAAGCAGCTTCTTCGTCTCCGGGAGCCGGAGACAGCGGTAACTTCGCAAAGGTGATGAAACAAGCTGTACAACACTGCGATTGTGTGCGCAGCTTGCCAACTGAGAGAAAACAGTACCAGACCACTCTCCTGCCTTTTCTATTCACATGAACATTCGATTGCAAGCTGTTTTGGACAACTTTCTTTCTCTTCTTGCAAAACACTCGGCAGACCTCCGTGCAGCCTCTAGAACACGATGGGAGATGTTTTTTGTGCAGGCACAGTTTCTCCTTGCCAGACAGAGTGGAAAAGCTTTTTGCTAAGATGTAGACGAGAAGAGAGGCTAAAGACGAAGGTACGGTGCTCTGCAAAGCTAAGCACCGCCCCCGTGCCTCTTTCGGCAGAAGGCGCACACCGCAGAGCACTGTGAGCGGCAGAATCGTCTTTGCGCGAAGAAGCAGCTTCTTCGTCTCCGGGAGCCGGAGAGAGCGGCAACCTCGCAAAGGTGATGAAACAAGCTGTTCAAAACTGCGATTGTGTGCGCAGCTTGCCAAGTGACAGAAAACAGTACCTGACCACTCTCCTGCCTTTTCTATTCACATGAACATTCGATTGCAAGCTGTTTTGGACAACTTTCTTTCTCTTCTTGCAAAACACTCGGCAGACCTCCGTGCAGACTCTAGAACACGATGGGAGATGTTTTCTGTGCTGGCACAGTTTCTCCTTGCCAGACAGAGTGGAAAAGCTTTTAGCTAAAATGTAGACGAGAAGAGAGGCTAAAGAAGCACGTATGGTACTCTGCAGAGCTAAGCATCGCTCCCGGACCACTTTCGGCAGAAGGCGTACACCGCAGAGCACAGTGAGCGGCAGAATCGTCTTTGCGCGAAGAAGCAGCTTCTTCGTCTCCGGCAGCCGGAGAGAGCGGCAGCTGAGCAAAGGTGATGAAACAAGCTGTACAAAACTGCGATTGTGTGCGCAGCTTGCCAACTGAGAGAAAACAGTACCTGACCACTCTCCTGCCTTTTCTATTCACATGAACATTCGATTGCAAGCTGTTTTGGACAACTTTCTTTCTCTTCTTGCAGAACACTCGGCAGACCTCCGTGCAGCTTCTAGAACACGATGGGAGATGTTTTCTGTTCTGGCAAAGTTTCTCCCTGCCAGACAGAGTGGAAAAGCTTTTTGCTAAGATGTAGACGAGAAGAGAGGCTAAAGACGAAGGTACGGTGCTCTGCAGAGCTAAGCACCGCTCCCGTGCCTCTTTCGGTAGAAGGCGCACACCGCAGAGCACTGTGAGCGGCAGAATCGTCTTTGCGCGAAGAAGCAGCTTCTTCGTCTCCGGGAGCCGGAGAGAGCGGCAACTTGGCAAAGGTGATGAAACAAGCTGTACAACACTGCGATTGTGTGCGCAGCTTGCCAACTGAGAGAAAACAGTACCTGACCACTCTCCTGCCTTTTCCATTCACATGAACATTCGATTGCAAGCTGTTTTGGACAACTTTCTTTCTCTTCTTGCAAAACACTCGGCAGACCTCCGTGCAGCCTCTAGAACACGATGGGAGATGTTTTCTGTGCTGGCACAGTTTCTCCTTGCCAGACAGAGTGGAAAAGCTTTTTGCTAAGATGTAGACGAGAAGCGTGGCTAAAGAAGCACGTATGGTACTCTGAAGAGCTAAGCATCGCTCCCGGACTTCTTTCGGCAGAAGGCGCACACCGCAGAGCACAGTGAGCGGCAGAATCGTCTTTGCGCGAAGAAGCAGCTTCTTCGTCTCCGGCAGCCGGAGATAGCGGCAACTTCGCAAAGGTGATGAAACAAGCTGTACAACACTGCGATTGTGTGCGCAGCTTGCCAACTGAGAGAAAACAGTACCTGACCACTCTCCTGCCTTTTCTATTCACTTGAACATTCGATTGCAAGCTGTTTTGGACAACTTTCTTTCTCTTCTTGCAAAACACTCGGCTAACCTCCGTGCAGCCTCTAGAACACGATGGGAGAAGTTTTCTGTGCTGGCAAAGTTTCTCCTTGCCAGACAGAGTGGAAAAGCTTTTTGCTAAGATGTAGACGAGAAGAGAGGCTAAAGACGAAGGTACGGTGCTCTGCAGAGCTAAGCACCGCTCCCGGACCTCTTTCAGCAGAAGGCGCACACCGCAGAGCACTGTGAGCGGCAGAATCGTCATTGCGCGAAGAAGCAGCTTCTTCGTCTCCGGGAGCCGGAGAGAGCGGCAACTTCGCAAAGGTGATGAAACAAGCTGTACAAAACTGCGATTGTGTGCGCAGCTTGCCAAGTGAGAGAAAACAGTACCTGACCACTCTCCTGCCTTTTCTATTCATATGAACATTCGATTGCAAGCTGTTTTGGACAACTTTCTTTCTCTTCTTGCAAAACACTCGGCAGACCTCCGTGCAGCCTCTAGAACACGATGGGAGATGTTTTCTGTGCTGGCACAGTTTCTCCTTGCCAGACAGAGTGGAAAAGCTTTTTGCTAAGATGTAGACGAGAAGAGAGGCTAAAGACGAAGGTACGGTGCTCTGCAGAGCTAAGCACAGCTCCCGGACTTCTTTCGGCAGAAGGCGCACACCGCAGAGCACTGTGAGCGGCAGAATCGTCTTTTCGCGAAGAAGCAGCTTCTTCGTCTCCGGGAGCCGGAGAGAGCGGCAACTTCGCAAAGGTGATGAAACAAGCTGTACAACACAGCGATTGTGTGCGCAGCTTGGCAACTGAGAGAAAACAGTACCTGACCACTCTCCTGCCTTTTCTATTCACATGAACATTCGATTGCAAGCTGTTTTGGACAACTTTCTTTCTCTTCTTGCAAAACACTCGGCAGACCTCCGTGCAGCCTCTAGAACACGATGGGAGATGTTTTCTGTGCTGGCACAGTTTCTCCTTGCCAGACAGAGTGGAAAAGCTTTTTGCTAAGATGTAGACGAGAAGAGAGGCTAAAGACGAAGGTACGGTGCTCTGCAGAGCTAAGCACAGCTCCCGGACCTCTTTCGGCAGAAGGCGCACACCGCAGAGCACTGTGAGCGGCACAATCGTCTTTGCGCGAAGAAGCAGCTTCTTCGTCTCCGGGAGCCGGAGACAGCGGTAACTTCGCAAAGGTGATGAAACAAGCTGTACAACACTGCGATTGTGTGCGCAGCTTGCCAACTGAGAGAAAACAGTACCTGACCACTCTCCTGCCTTTTCTATTCACATGAACATTCGATTGCAAGCTGTTTTGGACAACTTTCTTTCTCTTCTTGCAAAACACTCGGCAGACCTCCGTGCAGCCTCTAGAACACGATGGGAGATGTTTTCTGTGCTGGCACAGTTTCTCCTTGCCAGACAGAGTGGAAAAGCTTTTTGCTAAGATGTAGACGAGAAGAGAGGCTAAAGACGAAGGTACGGTGCTCTGCAGAGCTAAGCACAGCTCCCGGACCTCTTTCGGCAGAAGGCGCACACCGCAGAGCACTGTGAGCGGCAGAATCGTCTTTGCGCGAAGAAGCAGCTTCTTCGTCTCCGGGAGCCGGAGAGAGCGGTAACTTCGCAAAGGTGATAAAACAAGCTGTACAACACTGCGATTGTGTGCGCAGCTTGCCAACTGAGAGAAAACAGTACCTGACCACTCTCCTGCCTTTTCTATTCACTTGAACATTCGATTGCAAGCTGTTTTGGACAACTTTCTTTCTCTTCTTGCAAAACACTCGGCAAACCTCCGTGCAGCCTCTAGAACACGATGGGAGAAGTTTTCTGTGCTGGCAAAGTTTCTCCTTGCCAGACAGAGTGGAAAAGCTTTTTGCTAAGATGTAGACGAGAAGAGAGGCTAAAGACGAAGGTACGGTGCTCTGCAGAGCTAAGCACCGCTCCCGGACCTCTTTCAGCAGAAGGCGCACACCGCAGAGCACTGTAAGCGGCAGAATCGTCTTTGCGCGAAGAAGCAGCTTCTTCGTCTCCGGGAGCCGGAGAGAGCGGCAACTTCGCAAAGGTGATGAAACAAGCTGTACAAAACTGCGATTGTGTGCGCAGCTTGCCAAGTGAGAGAAAACAGTACCTGACCACTCTCCTGCCTTTTCTATTCATATGAACATTCGATTGCAAGCTGTTTTGGACAACTTTCTTTCTCTTCTTGCAAAACACTCGGCAGACCTCCGTGCAGCCTCTAGAACACGATGGGAGATGTTTTCTGTGCTGGCACAGTTTCTCCTTGCCAGACAGAGTGGAAAAGCTTTTTGCTAAGATGTAGACGAGAAGAGAGGCTAAAGACGATGGTACGGTGCTCTGCAGAGCTAAGCACAACTCCCGGACTTCTTTCGGCAGAAGGCGCACACCGCAGAGCACTGTGAGCGGCAGAATCGTCTTTTCGCGAAGAAGCAGCTTCTTCGTCTCCGGGAGCCGGAGAGAGCGGCAACTTCGCAAAGGTGATGAAACAAGCTGTACAACACTGCGATTGTGTGCGCAGCTTGGCAACTGAGAGAAAACAGTACCTGACCACTCTCCTGCCTTTTCTATTCACATGAACATTCGATTGCAAGCTGTTTTGGACAACTTTCTTTCTCTTCTTGCAAAACACTCGGCAGACCTCCGTGCAGCCTCTAGAACACGATGGGAGATGTTTTCTGTGCTGGCACAGTTTCTCCTTGCCAGACAGAGTGGAAAAGCTTTTTGCTAAGATGTAGACGAGAAGAGAGGCTAAAGACGAAGGTACGGTGCTCTGCAGAGCTAAGCACAGCTCCCGGACCTCTTTCGGCAGAAGGCGCACACCGCAGAGCACTGTGAGCGGCAGAATCGTCTTTGCGCGAAGAAGCAGCTTCTTCGTCTCCGGGAGCCGGAGACAGCGGTAACTTCGCAAAGGTGATGAAACAAGCTGTACAACACTGCGATTGTGTGCGCAGCTTGCCAACTGAGAGAAAACAGTACCAGACCACTCTCCTGCCTTTTCTATTCACATGAACATTCGATTGCAAGCTGTTTTGGACAACTTTCTTTCTCTTCTTGCAAAACACTCGGCAGACCTCCGTGCAGCCTCTAGAACACGATGGGAGATGTTTTTTGTGCAGGCACAGTTTCTCCTTGCCAGACAGAGTGGAAAAGCTTTTTGCTAAGATGTAGACGAGAAGAGAGGCTAAAGACGAAGGTACGGTGCTCTGCAAAGCTAAGCACCGCCCCCGTGCCTCTTTCGGCAGAAGGCGCACACCGCAGAGCACTGTGAGCGGCACAATCGTCTTTGCGCGAAGAAGCAGCTTCTTCGTCTCCGGGAGCCGGAGAGAGCGGCAACCTCGCAAAGGTGATGAAACAAGCTGTTCAAAACTGCGATTGTGTGCGCAGCTTGCCAAGTGAGAGAAAACAGTACCTGACCACTCTCCTGCCTTTTCTATTCACATGAACATTCGATTGCAAGCTGTTTTGGACAACTTTCTTTCTCTTCTTGCAAAACACTCGGCAGACCTCCGTGCAGACTCTAGAACACGATGGGAGATGTTTTCTGTGCTGGCACAGTTTCTCCTTGCCAGACAGAGTGGAAAAGCTTTTAGCTAAAATGTAGACGAGAAGAGAGGCTAAAGAAGCACGTATGGTACTCTGCAGAGCTAAGCATCGCTCCCGGACCACTTTCGGCAGAAGGCGTACACCGCAGAGCACAGTGAGCGGCAGAATCGTCTTTGCGCGAAGAAGCAGCTTCTTCGTCTCCGGCAGCCGGAGAGAGCGGCAGCTTCGCAAAGGTGATGAAACAAGCTGTACAAAACTGCGATTGTGTGCGCAGCTTGCCAACTGAGAGAAAACAGTACCTGACCACTCTCCTGCCTTTTCTATTCACATGAACATTCGATTGCAAGCTGTTTTGGACAACTTTCTTTCTCTTCTTGCAGAACACTCGGCAGACCTCCGTGCAGCTTCTAGAACACGATGGGAGATGTTTTCTGTTCTGGCAAAGTTTCTCCCTGCCAGACAGAGTGGAAAAGCTTTTTGCTAAGATGTAGACGAGAAGAGAGGCTAAAGACGAAGGTACGGTGCTCTGCAGAGCTAAGCACCGCTCCCGTGCCTCTTTCGGTAGAAGGCGCACACCGCAGAGCACTGTGAGCGGCAGAATCGTCTTTGCGCGAAGAAGCAGCTTCTTCGTCTCCGGGAGCCGGAGAGAGCGGCAACTTGGCAAAGGTGATGAAACAAGCTGTACAACACTGCGATTGTGTGCGCAGCTTGCCAACTGAGAGAAAACAGTACCTGACCACTCTCCTGCCTTTTCCATTCACATGAACATTCGATTGCAAGCTGTTTTGGACAACTTTCTTTCTCTTCTTGCAAAACACTCGGCAGACCTCCGTGCAGCCTCTAGAACACGATGGGAGATGTTTTCTGTGCTGGCACAGTTTCTCCTTGCCAGACAGAGTGGAAAAGCTTTTTGCTAAGATGTAGACGAGAAGCGTGGCTAAAGAAGCACGTATGGTACTCTGAAGAGCTAAGCATCGCTCCCGGACTTCTTTCGGCAGAAGGCGCACACCGCAGAGCACAGTGAGCGGCAGAATCGTCTTTGCGCGAAGAAGCAGCTTCTTCGTCTCCGGCAGCCGGAGATAGCGGCAACTTCGCAAAGGTGATGAAACAAGCTGTACAACACTGCGATTGTGTGCGCAGCTTGCCAACTGAGAGAAAACAGTACCTGACCACTCTCCTGCCTTTTCTATTCACTTGAACATTCGATTGCAAGCTGTTTTGGACAACTTTCTTTCTCTTCTTGCAAAACACTCGGCTAACCTCCGTGCAGCCTCTAGAACACGATGGGAGAAGTTTTCTGTGCTGGCAAAGTTTCTCCTTGCCAGACAGAGTGGAAAAGCTTTTTGCTAAGATGTAGACGAGAAGAGAGGCTAAAGACGAAGGTACGGTGCTCTGCAGAGCTAAGCACCGCTCCCGGACCTCTTTCAGCAGAAGGCGCACACCGCAGAGCACTGTGAGCGGCAGAATCGTCATTGCGCGAAGAAGCAGCTTCTTCGTCTCCGGGAGCCGGAGAGAGCGGCAACTTCGCAAAGGTGATGAAACAAGCTGTACAAAACTGCGATTGTGTGCGCAGCTTGCCAAGTGAGAGAAAACAGTACCTGACCACTCTCCTGCCTTTTCTATTCATATGAACATTCGATTGCAAGCTGTTTTGGACAACTTTCTTTCTCTTCTTGCAAAACACTCGGCAGACCTCCGTGCAGCCTCTAGAACACGATGGGAGATGTTTTCTGTGCTGGCACAGTTTCTCCTTGCCAGACAGAGTGGAAAAGCTTTTTGCTAAGATGTAGACGAGAAGAGAGGCTAAAGACGAAGGTACGGTGCTCTGCAGAGCTAAGCACAGCTCCCGGACTTCTTTCGGCAGAAGGCGCACACCGCAGAGCACTGTGAGCGGCAGAATCGTCTTTTCGCGAAGAAGCAGCTTCTTCGTCTCCGGGAGCCGGAGAGAGCGGCAACTTCGCAAAGGTGATGAAACAAGCTGTACAACACTGCGATTGTGTGCGCAGCTTGGCAACTGAGAGAAAACAGTACCTGACCACTCTCCTGCCTTTTCTATTCACATGAACATTCGATTGCAAGCTGTTTTGGACAACTTTCTTTCTCTTCTTGCAAAACACTCGGCAGACCTCCGTGCAGCCTCTAGAACACGATGGGAGATGTTTTCTGTGCTGGCACAGTTTCTCCTTGCCAGACAGAGTGGAAAAGCTTTTTGCTAAGATGTAGACGAGAAGAGAGGCTAAAGACGAAGGTACGGTGCTCTGCAGAGCTAAGCACAGCTCCCGGACCTCTTTCGGCAGAAGGCGCACACCGCAGAGCACTGTGAGCGGCACAATCGTCTTTGCGCGAAGAAGCAGCTTCTTCGTCTCCGGGAGCCGGAGACAGCGGTAACTTCGCAAAGGTGATGAAACAAGCTGTACAACACTGCGATTGTGTGCGCAGCTTGCCAACTGAGAGAAAACAGTACCTGACCACTCTCCTGCCTTTTCTATTCACATGAACATTCGATTGCAAGCTGTTTTGGACAACTTTCTTTCTCTTCTTGCAAAACACTCGGCAGACCTCCGTGCAGCCTCTAGAACACGATGGGAGATGTTTTCTGTGCTGGCACAGTTTCTCCTTGCCAGACAGAGTGGAAAAGCTTTTTGCTAAGATGTAGACGAGAAGAGAGGCTAAAGACGAAGGTACGGTGCTCTGCAGAGCTAAGCACAGCTCCCGGACCTCTTTCGGCAGAAGGCGCACACCGCAGAGCACTGTGAGCGGCAGAATCGTCTTTGCGCGAAGAAGCAGCTTCTTCGTCTCCGGGAGCCGGAGAGAGCGGTAACTTCGCAAAGGTGATAAAACAAGCTGTACAACACTGCGATTGTGTGCGCAGCTTGCCAACTGAGAGAAAACAGTACCTGACCACTCTCCTGCCTTTTCTATTCACTTGAACATTCGATTGCAAGCTGTTTTGGACAACTTTCTTTCTCTTCTTGCAAAACACTCGGCAGACCTCCGTGCAGCCTCTAGAACACGATGGGAGAAGTTTTCTGTGATGGCAAAGTTTCTCCTTGCCAGACAGAGTGGAAAAGCTTTTTGCTAAGATGTAGACGAGAAGAGAGGCTAAAGACGAAGGTACGGTGCTCTGCAGAGCTAAGCACCGCTCCCGGACCTCTTTCAGCAGAAGGCGCACACCGCAGAGCACTGTAAGCGGCAGAATCGTCTTTGCGCGAAGAAGCAGCTTCTTCGTCTCCGGGAGCCGGAGAGAGCGGCAACTTCGCAAAGGTGATGAAACAAGCTGTACAAAACTGCGATTGTGTGCGCAGCTTGCCAAGTGAGAGAAAACAGTACCTGACCACTCTCCTGCCTTTTCTATTCATATGAACATTCGATTGCAAGCTGTTTTGGACAACTTTCTTTCTCTTCTTGCAAAACACTCGGCAGACCTCCGTGCAGCCTCTAGAACACGATGGGAGATGTTTTCTGTGCTGGCACAGTTTCTCCTTGCCAGACAGAGTGGAAAAGCTTTTTGCTAAGATGTAGACGAGAAGAGAGGCTAAAGACGATGGTACGGTGCTCTGCAGAGCTAAGCACAACTCCCGGACTTCTTTCGGCAGAAGGCGCACACCGCAGAGCACTGTGAGCGGCAGAATCGTCTTTTCGCGAAGAAGCAGCTTCTTCGTCTCCGGGAGCCGGAGAGAGCGGCAACTTCGCAAAGGTGATGAAACAAGCTGTACAACACTGCGATTGTGTGCGCAGCTTGGCAACTGAGAGAAAACAGTACCTGACCACTCTCCTGCCTTTTCTATTCACATGAACATTCGATTGCAAGCTGTTTTGGACAACTTTCTTTCTCTTCTTGCAAAACACTCGGCAGACCTCCGTGCAGCCTCTAGAACACGATGGGAGATGTTTTCTGTGCTGGCACAGTTTCTCCTTGCCAGACAGAGTGGAAAAGCTTTTTGCTAAGATGTAGACGAGAAGAGAGGCTAAAGACGAAGGTACGGTGCTCTGCAGAGCTAAGCACAGCTCCCGGACCTCTTTCGGCAGAAGGCGCACACCGCAGAGCACTGTGAGCGGCACAATCGTCTTTGCGCGAAGAAGCAGCTTCTTCGTCTCCGGGAGCCGGAGACAGCGGTAACTTCGCAAAGGTGATGAAACAAGCTGTACAACACTGCGATTGTGTGCGCAGCTTGCCAACTGAGAGAAAACAGTACCTGACCACTCTCCTGCCTTTTCTATTCACATGAACATTCGATTGCAAGCTGTTTTGGACAACTTTCTTTCTCTTCTTGCAAAACACTCGGCAGACCTCCGTGCAGCCTCTAGAACACGATGGGAGATGTTTTCTGTGCTGGCACAGTTTCTCCTTGCCAGACAGAGTGGAAAAGCTTTTTGCTAAGATGTAGACGAGAAGAGAGGCTAAAGACGAAGGTACGGTGCTCTGCAGAGCTAAGCACAGCTCCCGGACCTCTTTCGGCAGAAGGCGCACACCGCAGAGCACTGTGAGCGGCAGAATCGTCTTTGCGCGAAGAAGCAGCTTCTTCGTCTCCGGGAGCCGGAGAGAGCGGTAACTTCGCAAAGGTGATAAAACAAGCTGTACAACACTGCGATTGTGTGCGCAGCTTGCCAAGTGAGAGAAAACAGTACCTGACCACTCTCCTGCCTTTTCTATTCACATGAACATTCGATTGCAAGCTGTTTTGGACAACTTTCTTTCTCTTCTTGGAAAACACTCGGCAGACCTCCGTGCAGCCTCTAGAACACGATGGGAGATGTTTTTTGTGCTGGCACAGTTTCTCCTTGCCAGACAGAGTGGAAAAGCTTTTTGCTAAGATGTAGACGAGAAGAGAGGCTAAAGACGAAGGTACGGTGCTCTGCAGAGCTAAGCACAGCTCCCGGACCTCTTTCGGCAGAAGGCGCACACCGCAGAGCACTGTGAGCGGCACAATCGTCTTTGCGCGAAGAAGCAGCTTCTTCGTCTCCGGGAGCCGGAGACAGCGGTAACTTCGCAAAGGTGATGAAACAAGCTGTACAACACTGCGATTGTGTGCGCAGCTTGCCAACTGAGAGAAAACAGTACCAGACCACTCTCCTGCCTTTTCTATTCACATGAACATTCGATTGCAAGCTGTTTTGGACAACTTTCTTTCTCTTCTTGCAAAACACTCGGCAGACCTCCGTGCAGCCTCTAGAACACGATGGGAGATGTTTTTTGTGCAGGCACAGTTTCTCCTTGCCAGACAGAGTGGAAAAGCTTTTTGCTAAGATGTAGACGAGAAGCGTGGCTAAAGAAGCACGTATGGTACTCTGCAGAGCTAAGCATCGCTCCCGGACTTCTTTCGGCAGAAGGCGCACACCGCAGAGCACAGTGAGCGGCAGAATCGTCTTTGCGCGAAGAAGCAGCTTCTTCGTCTCCGGCAGCCGGAGATAGCGGCAACTTCGCAAAGGTGATGAAACAAGCTGTACAACACTGCGATTGTGTGCGCAGCTTGCCAACTGAGAGAAAACAGTACCTGACCACTCTCCTGCCTTTTCTATTCACTTGAACATTCGATTGCAAGCTGTTTTGGACAACTTTCTTTCTCTTCTTGCAAAACACTCGGCAAACCTCCGTGCAGCCTCTAGAACACGATGGGAGAAGTTTTCTGTGCTGGCAAAGTTTCTCCTTGCCAGACAGAGTGGAAAAGCTTTTTGCTAAGATGTAGACGAGAAGAGAGGCTAAAGACGAAGGTACGGTGCTCTGCAGAGCTAAGCACCGCTCCCGTGCCTCTTTCGGCAGAAGGCGCACACCGCAGAGCACTGTGAGCGGCAGAATAGTCTTTGCGCGAAGAAGCAGCTTCTTCGTCTCCGGGAGCCGGAGAGAGCGGCAACTTCGCAAAGGTGATGAAACAAGCTGTACAACACTGCGATTGTGTGCGCAGCTTGCCAACTGAGAGAAAACAGTACCTGACCACTCTCCTGCCTTTTCTATTCACATGAACATTCGATTGCAAGCTGTTTTGGACAACTTTCTTTCTCTTCTTGGAAAACACTCGGCAGACCTCCGTGCAGCCTCTAGAACACGATGGGAGATGTTTTTTGTGCAGGCACAGTTTCTCCTTGCCAGACAGAGTGGAAAAGCTTTTTGCTAAGATGTAGACGAGAAGCGTGGCTAAAGAAGCACGTATGGTACTCTGCAGAGCTAAGCATCGCTCCCGGACCTCTTTCGGCAGAAGGCGCACACTGCAGAGCACTGTGAGCGGCACAATCGTCTTTGCGCAAAGAAGCAGCTTCTTCGTCTCCGGGAGCCGGAGAGAGCGGCAACTTCGCAAAGGTGATGAAACAAGCTGTACAACACTGCGATTGTGTGCGCAGCTTGCCAACTGAGAGAAAACAGTACCTGACCACTCTCCTGCCTTTTCTATTCACATGAACATTCGATTGGAAGCTGTTTTGGACAACTTTCTTTCTCTTCTTGCAAAACACTCGGCAGACCTCCGTGCAGCCTCTAGAACACGATGGGAGATGTTTTCTGTGCTGGCACAGTTTCTCCTTGCCAGACAGAGTGGAAAAGCTTTTTGCTAAGATGTAGATGAGAAAAGAGGCTAAAGACGAAGGTACGGTGCTCTGCAGAGCTAAGCACCGCTCCCGGACCTCTTTCGGCAGAAGGCGCACACCGCAGAGCACTGTGAGCGGCAGAATCGTCTTTGCGCGAAGAAGCAGCTTCTTCGTCTCCGGGAGCCGGAGAGAGCGGCAACTTCGCAAAGGTGATGAAACAAGCTGTACAACACTGCGATTGTGTGCGCAGCTTGCCAAGTGAGAGAAAACAGTACCTGACCACTCTCCTGCCTTTTCTAGGTACATGAACATTCGATTGCAAGCTGTTTTGGACAACTTTCCTTCTCTTCTTGCAAAACACTCGGCAGACCTCCGTGCAGCCTCTAGAACACGATGGGAGATGTTTTCTGTGCTGGCACAGTTTCTCCTTGCCAGACAGAGTGGAAAAGCTTTTTGCTAAGATGTAGACGAGAAGAGAGGCTAAAGACGAAGGTACGGTGCTCTGCAGAGCTAAGCACCGCTCCCGGACCTCTTTGGGCAGAAGGCGCACACCGCAGAGCACAGTGAGCGGCAGAATCGTCTTTGCGCGAAGAATCAGCATCTTCGTCTCCGGGAGCCGGAGAGAGCGGCAGCTTCGCAAAGGTGATGAAACAATCTGTACAACACTGCGATTGTGTGCGCAGCTTGCCAACTGAGAGAAAACAGTACCTGACCACTCTCCTGCCTTTTCTATTCACATGAACATTCGATTGCAAGCTGTTTTGGACAACTTTCTTTCTCTTCTTGCAAAACACTCGGCAGACCTCCGTGCAGCCTCTAGACCACGATGGGAGATGTTTTCTGTGCTGGCACAGTTTCTCCTTGCCAGACAGAGTGGAAAAGCTTTTTGCTAAGATGTAGACGAGAAGAGAGGCTAAAGACGATGGTACGGTGCTCTGCAGAGCTAAGCACAGCTCCCGGACTTCTTTCGGCAGAAGGCGAACACCGCAGAGCACTGTGAGCGGCAGAATCGTCTTTGCGCGAAGAAGCAGCTTCTTCGTCTCCGGGAGCCGGAGAGAGCGGCAACTTCGCAAAGGTGATGAAACAATCTGTACAACACTGCGATTGTGTGCGCAGCTTGCCAACTGAGAGAAAACAGTACCTGACCACTCTCCTGCCTTTTCTATTCACATGAACATTCGATTGGAAGCTGTTTTGGACAACTTTCTTTCTCTTCTTGCAAAACACTCGGCAGACCTCCGTGCAGCCTCTAGAACACGATGGGAGATGTTTTTTGTGCTGGCACAGTTTCTCCTTGCCAGACAGAGTGGAAAAGCTTTTTGCTAAGATGTAGACGAGAAGAGAGGCTAAAGACGAAGGTACGGTGCTCTGCAGAGCTAAGCATCGCTCCCGGACCTCTTTCGGCAGAAGGCGTACACCGCAGAGCACAGTGAGCGGCAGAATCGTCTTTGCGCGAAGAAGCAGCTTCTTCGTCTCCGGCAGCCGGAGAGAGCGGCAGCTTCGCAAAGGTGATGAAACAAGCTGTACAAAACTGCGATTGTGTGCGCAGCTTGCCAACTGAGAGAAAACAGTACCTGACCACTCTCCTGCCTTTTCTATTCACATGAACATTCGATTGCAAGCTGTTTTGGACAACTTTCTTTCTCTTCTTGCAGAACACTCGGCAGACCTCCGTGCAGCTTCTAGAACACGATGGGAGATGTTTTCTGTTCTGGCAAAGTTTCTCCTTGCCAGACAGAGTGGAAAAGCTTTTTGCTAAGATGTAGACGAGAAGAGAGGCTAAAGACGAAGGTACGGTGCTCTGCAGAGCTAAGCACCGCCCCCGTGCCTCTTTCGGTAGAAGGCGCACACCGCAGAGCACTGTGAGCGGAAGAATCGTCTTTGCGCGAAGAAGCAGCTTTTTCGTCTCCGGGAGCCGGAGAGAGCGGCAACTTGGCAAAGGTGATGAAACAAGCTGTACAACACTGCGATTGTGTGCGCAGCTTGCCAACTGAGAGAAAACAGTACCTGACCACTCTCCTGCCTTTTCCATTCACATGAACATTCGATTGCAAGCTGTTTTGGACAACTTTCTTTCTCTTCTTGCAAAACACTCGGCAGACCTCCGTGCAGCCTCTAGAACACGATGGGAGATGTTTTCTGTGCTGGCACAGTTTCTCCTTGCCAGACAGAGTGGAAAAGCTTTTTGCTAAGATGTAGACGAGAAGCGTGGCTAAAGAAGCACGTATGGTACTCTGCAGAGCTAAGCATCGCTCCCGGACCTCTTTCGGCAGAAGGCGCACACCGCAGAGCACTGTGAGCGGCACAATCGTCTTTGCGCGAAGAAGCAGCTTCTTCGTCTCCGGCAGCCGGAGATAGCGGCAACTTCGCAAAGGTGATGAAACAAGCTGTACAACACTGCGATTGTGTGCGCAGCTTGCCAACTGAGAGAAAACAGTACCTGACCACTCTCCTGCCTTTTCTATTCACTTGAACATTCGATTGCAAGCTGTTTTGGACAACTTTCTTTCTCTTCTTGCAAAACACTCGGCAGACCTCCGTGCAGCCTCTAGAAGACCATGGGAGATGTTTTCTGTGCTGGCACAGTTTCTCCTTGCCAGACAGAGTGGAAAAGCTTTTTGCTAAGATGTAGACGAGAAGCGAGGCTAAAGAAGCACGTATGGTACTCTGCAGAGCTAAGCACCGCTCCCGGACGTCTTTCGGCATAAGGCGCACACCGCAGAGCACTGTGAGCGGCAGAATCGTCTTTGCGCGAAGAAGCAGCTTCTTCGTCTCCGGCAGCCGGAGAGAGCGGCAACTTCGCAAAGGTGATGAAACAAGCTGTACAACACTGCGATTGTGTGCGCAGCTTGCCAACTGAGAGAAAACAGTACCTGACCACTCTCCTGCCTTTTTTATTCATATGAACATTCGATTGCAAGCTGTTTTGGACAACTTTCTTTCTCTTCTTGCAAAACACTCGGCAGACCTCCGTGCAGCCTCTAGAACACGATGGGATGATGTTTTCTGTGCTGGCACAGTTTGTCCTTGCCAGACAGAGTGGAAAAGCTTTTTGCTAAGATGTAGACGAGAAGAGAGGCTAAAGACGAAGGTACGGTGCTCTGCAGAGCTAAGCACCGCTCCCGGACGTCTTTCGGCAGAAGGCGCACACCGCAGAGCACTGTGAGCGGCAGAATCGTCTTTGCGCGAAGAAGCAGCTTCTTCGTCTCCGGGAGCCGGAGAGAGCGGCAACTTCGCAAAGGTGATGAAACAAGCTGTACAACACTGCGATTGTGTGCGCAGCTTGCCAACTGAGAGAAAACAGTACCTGACCACTCTCCTGCCTTTTCTATTCACATGAACATTCGATTGCAAGCTGTTTTGGACAACTTTCTTTCTCTTCTTGCAAAACACTCGGCAGACCTCCGTGCAGCCTCTAGAACACGATGGGAGATGTTTTCTGTGCTGGCACAGTTTCTCCTTGCCAGACAGAGTGGAAAAGCTTTTTGCTAAGATGTAGATGAGAAAAGAGGCTAAAGACGAAGGTACGGTGCTCTGCAGAGCTAAGCACCGCTCCCGGACCTCTTTCGGCAGAAGGCGTACACCGCAGAGCATTGTGAGCGGCAGAATCGTCTTTGCGCGAAGAAGCAGCTTCTTCGTCTCCGGGAGCCGGAGAGAGCGGCAACTTTGCAAAGGTGATGAAACAAGCTGTACAACACTGCGATTGTGTGCGCAGCTTGCCAACTGAGAGAAAACAGTACCTGACCACTCTCCTGCCTTTTCTATTCACATGAACATTCGATTGGAAGCTGTTTTGGACAACTTTCTTTCTCTTCTTGCAAAACACTCGGCAGACCTCCGTGCAGCCTCTAGAACACGATGGGAGATGTTTTTTGTGCAGGCACAGTTTCTCCTTGCCAGACAGAGTGGAAAAGCTTTTTGCTAAGATGTAGACGAGAAGAGAGGCTAAAGAAGCACGTATGGTACTCTGCAGAGCTAAGCATCGCTCCCGGACTTCTTTCGGCAGAAGGCGCACACCGCAGAGCACTGTGAGCGGCAGAATCGTCTTTGCGCGAAGAAGCAGCTTCTTCGTCTCCGGCAGCCGGAGAGAGCGGCAACTTCGCAAAGGTGATGAAACAAGCTGTACAACACTGCGATTGTGTGCGCAGCTTGCCAACTGAGAGAAAACAGTACCTGACCACTCTCCTGCCTTTTCTATTCACATGAACATTCGATTGCAAGCTGTTTTGGACAACTTTCTTTCTCTTCTTGCAAAACACTCGGCAGACCTCCGTGCAGCCTCTAGAACACGATGGGAGATGTTTTCTGTGCTGGCACAGTTTCTCCATGCCAGACAGAGTGGAAAAGCTTTTTGCTAAGATGTAGACGAGAAGCGAGGCTAAAGAAGCACGTATGGTACTCTGCAGAGCTAAGCATCGCTCCCGGACTTCTTTCGGCAGAAGGCGCACACCGCAGAGCACTGTGAGCGGCAGAATCGTCTTTGCGCGAAGAAGCAGCTTCTTCGTCTCCGGGAGCCGGAGAGAGCGGCAGCTTCGCAAAGGTGATGAAACAAGCTGTACAACACTGCGATTGTGTGCGCAGCTTGCCAACTGAGAGAAAACAGTACCTGACCACTCTCCTGCCTTTTGTAATCACATGAACATTCGATTGTAAGCTGTTTGTGACAACTTTCTTTCTCTTCTTGCAAAACACTCGGCAGACCTCCGTGCAGCGTCTAGAACACGATGGGAGATGTTTTTTGTGCTGGCACAGTTTCTCCTTGCCAGACAGAGTGGAAAAGCTTTTTGCTAAGATGTAGACGAGAAGCGAGGCTAAAGACGAAGGTACGGTGCTCTGCAGAGCTAAGCACCGCTCCCGTGCGTCTTTCGGCAGAAGGCGCACACCGCAGAGCACTGTGAGCGACAGAATCGTCTTTGCGCGAAGAAGCAGCTTCCTCGTCTCCGGCAGCCGGAGAGAGCGGCAGCTTCGCAAAGGTGATGAAACAAGCTGTACAACACTGCGATTGTGTGCGCAGCTTGCCAAGTGAGAGAAAACAGTACCTGACCACTCTCCTGCCTTTTCTATTCACATGAACATTCGATTGCAAGCTGTTTTGGACAACTTTCCTTCTCTTCTTGCAAAACACTCGGCAGACCTCCGTGCAGCCTCTAGAACACGATGGGAGATGTTTTCTGTGCTGGCACAGTTTCTCCTTGCCAGACAGAGTGGAAAAGCTTTTTGCTAAGATGTAGACGAGAAGAGAGGCTAAAGAAGCAGGTATGGTGCTCTGCAGAGCTAAGCACCGCTCCCGGACCTCTTTCGGCAGAAGGCGCACACCGCAGAGCACTGTGAGCGGCAGAATCGTCTTTGCGCGAAGAAGCAGCTACTTCGTCTCCGGGAGCCGGAGAGAGCGGCAGCTTCGCAAAGGTGATGAAACAAGCTGTACAACACTGCGATTGTGTGCGCAGCTTGCCAAGTGAGAGAAAACAGTACCTGACCACTCTCCTGCCTTTTGTAATCACATGAACATTCGATTGTAAGCTGTTTTGGACAACTTTCTTTCTCTTCTTGCAAAACACTCGGCAGACCTCCGTGCAGCCTCTAGAACACGATGGGAGATGTTTTCTGTGCTGGCACAGTTTCTCCTTGCCAGACAGAGTGGAAAAGCTTTTAGCTAAGATGTAGACGAGAAGAGAGGCTAAAGAAGCACGTATGGTACTCTGCAGAGCTAAGCATCGCTCCCGGACCTCTTTCGGCAGAAGGCGTACACCGCAGAGCACTGTGAGCGGCAGAATCGTCTTTGCGCGAAGAAGCAGCTTCTTCGTCTCCGGCAGCCGGAGAGAGCGGCAGCTTCGCAAAGGTGATGAAACAAGCTGTACAAAACTGCGATTGTGTGCGCAGCTTGCCAACTGAGAGAAAACAGTACCTGACCACTCTCCTGCCTTTTCTATTCACATGAACATTCGATTGCAAGCTGTTTTGGACAACTTTCTTTCTCTTCTTGCAGAACACTCGGCAGACCTCCGTGCAGCTTCTAGAACACGATGGGAGATGTTTTCTGTTCTGGCAAAGTTTCTCCTTGCCAGACAGAGTGGAAAAGCTTTTTGCTAAGATGTAGACGAGAAGAGAGGCTAAAGACGAAGGTACGGTGCTCTGCAGAGCTAAGCACCGCTCCCGGGCCTCTTTCGGTAGAAGGCGCACACCGCAGAGCACTGTGAGCGGCAGAATCGTCTTTGCGCGAAGAAGCAGCTTCTTCGTCTCCGGGAGCCGGAGAGAGCGGCAACTTTGCAAAGGTGATGAAACAAACTGTACAACACTGCGAATGTGTGCGCAGCTTGCCAACTGAGAGAAAACAGTACCTGACCACTCTCCTGCCTTTTCCATTCACATGAACATTCGATTGCAAGCTGTTTTGGACAACTTTCTTTCTCTTCTTGCAAAACACTCGGCAGACCTCCGTGCAGCCTCTAGAACACGATGGGAGATGTTTTTTGTGCTGGCACAGTTTCTCCTTGCCAGACAGAGTGGAAAAGCTTTTTGCTAAGATGTAGACGAGAAGCGTGGCTAAAGAAGCACGTAAGGTACTCTGCAGAGCTAAGCATCGCTCCCGGACTTCTTTCGGCAGAAGGCGCACACCGCAGAGCACAGTGAGCGGCAGAATCGTCTTTGCGCGAAGAAGCAGCTTCTTCGTCTCCGGCAGCCGGAGATAGCGGCAACTTCGCAAAGGTGATGAAACAAGCTGTACAACACTGCGATTGTGTGCGCAGCTTGCCAACTGAGAGAAAACAGTACCTGACCACTCTCCTGCCTTTTCTATTCACTTGAACATTCGATTGCAAGCTGTTTTGGACAACTTTCTTTCTCTTCTTGCAAAACACTCGGCAGACCTCCGTGCAGCCTCTAGAAGACCATGGGAGATGTTTTCTGTGCTGGCACAGTTTCTCCTTGCCAGACAGAGTGGAAAAGCTTTTTGCTAAGATGTAGACGAGAAGCGAGGCTAAAGAAGCACGTATGGTACTCTGCAGAGCTAAGCACCGCTCCCGGACGTCTTTCGGCATAAGGCGCACACCGCAGAGCACTGTGAGCGGCAGAATCGTCTTTGCGCGAAGAAGCAGCTTCTTCGTCTCCGGCAGCCGGAGATAGCGGCAACTTCGCAAAGGTGATGAAACAAGCTGTACAACACTGCGATTGTGTGCGCAGCTTGCCAACTGAGAGAAAACAGTACCTGACCACTCTCCTGCCTTTTTTATTCATATGAACATTCGATTGCAAGCTGTTTTGGACAACTTTCTTTCTCTTCTTGCAAAACACTCGGCAGACCTCCGTGCAGCCTCTAGAACACGATGGGATGATGTTTTCTGTGCTGGCACAGTTTGTCCTTGCCAGACAGAGTGGAAAAGCTTTTTGCTAAGATGTAGACGAGAAGAGAGGCTAAAGACGAAGGTACGGTGCTCTGCAGAGCTAAGCACCGCTCCCCTACCTCTTTCGGCAGAAGGCGCACACCGCAGAGCACTGTGAGCGGCAGAATCGTCTTTGCGCGAAGAAGCAGCTTCTTCGTCTCCGGGAGCCGGAGAGAGCGGCAACTTCGCAAAGGTGATGAAACAAGCTGTACAACACTGCGATTGTGTGCGCAGCTTGCCAACTGAGAGAAAACAGTACCTGACCACTCTCCTGCCTTTTCTATTCACATGAACATTCGATTGCAAGCTGTTTTGGACAACTTTCTTTCTCTTCTTGCAAAACACTCGGCAGACCTCCGTGCAGCCTCTAGAACACGATGGGAGATGTTTTCTGTGCTGGCACAGTTTCTCCTTGCCAGACAGAGTGGAAAAGCTTTTTGCTAAGATGTAGATGAGAAAAGAGGCTAAAGACGAAGGTACGGTGCTCTGCAGAGCTAAGCACCGCTCCCGGACCTCTTTCGGCAGAAGGCGTACACCGCAGAGCACTGTGAGCGGCAGAATCGTCTTTGCGCGAAGAAGCAGCTTCTTCGTCTCCGGGAGCCGGAGAGAGCGGCAACTTTGCAAAGGTGATGAAACAAGCTGTACAACACTGCGATTGTGTGCGCAGCTTGCCAACTGAGAGAAAACAGTACCTGACCACTCTCCTGCCTTTTCTATTCACATGAACATTCGATTGGAAGCTGTTTTGGACAACTTTCTTTCTCTTCTTGCAAAACACTCGGCAGACCTCCGTGCAGCCTCTAGAACACGATGGGAGATGTTTTTTGTGCTGGCACAGTTTCTCCTTGCCAGACAGAGTGGAAAAGCTTTTTGCTAAGATGTAGACGAGAAGAGAGGCTAAAGACGAAGGTACGGTGCTCTGCAAAGCTAAGCACCGCTCCCGTGCCTCTTTCGGCAGAAGGCGCACACCGCAGAGCACTGTGAGCGGCAGAATCGTCTTTGCGCGAAGAAGCAGCTTCTTCGTCTCCGGGAGCCGGAGAGAGCGGCAACTTCGCAAAGGTGATGAAACAAGCTGTTCAAAACTGCGATTGTGTGCGCAGCTTGCCAAGTGAGAGAAAACAGTACCTGACCACTCTCCTGCCTTTTCTATTCACTTGAACATTCGATTGGAAGCTGTTTTGGACAACTTTCTTTCTCTTCTTGCAAAACACTCGGCAGTCCTCCGTTCAGCCTCTAGAAGACGATGGGACGTGTTTTCTGTGCTGGCACAGTTTCTCCTTGCCAGACAGAGTGGAAAAGCTTTTTGCTAAGATGTAGACGAGAAGAGAGGCTAAAGAAGCACGTATGGTACTCTGCAGAGCTAAGCTTTGCTCCCGGACTTCTTTCGGCAGAAGGCGCACACCGCAGAGCACTGTGAGCGGCAGAATCGTCTTTGCGCGAAGAAGCAGCTTCTTCGTCTCCGGCAGCCGGAGAGAGCGGCAACTTCGCAAAGGTGATGAAACAAGCTGTACAACACTGCGATTGTGTGCGCAGCTTGCCAACTGAGAGAAAACAGTACCTGACCACTCTCCTGCCTTTTCTATTCACATGAACATTCGATTGCAAGCTGTTTTGGACAACTTTCTTTCTCTTCTTGCAAAACACTCGGCAGACCTCCGTGCAGCCTCTAGAACACGATGGGAGATTTTTTCTGTGCTGGCACAGTTTCTCCATGCCAGACAGAGTGGAAAAGCTTTTTGCTAAGATGTAGACGAGAAGCGAGGCTAAAGAAGCACGTATGGTACTCTGCAGAGCTAAGCATCGCTCCCGGACTTCTTTCGGCAGAAGGCGCACACCGCAGAGCACTGTGAGCGGCAGAATCGTCTTTGCGCGAAGAAGCAGCTTCTTCGTCTCCGGGAGCCGGAGAGAGCGGCAGCTTCGCAAAGGTGATGAAACAAGCTGTACAACACTGCGATTGTGTGCGCAGCTTGCCAACTGAGAGAAAACAGTACCTGACCACTCTCCTGCCTTTTGTAATCACATGAACATTCGATTGTAAGCTGTTTGTGACAACTTTCTTTCTCTTCTTGCAAAACACTCGGCAGACCTCCGTGCTTCGTCTAGAACACGATGGGAGATGTTTTTTGTGCTGGCACAGTTTCTCCTTGCCAGACAGAGTGGAAAAGCTTTTTGCTAAGATGTAGACGAGAAGCGAGGCTAAAGACGAAGGTACGGTGCTCTGCAGAGCTAAGCACCGCTCCCGTGCGTCTTTCGGCAGAAGGCGCACACCGCAGAGCACTGTGAGCGACAGAATCGTCTTTGCGCGAAGAAGCAGCTTCCTCGTCTCCGGCAGCCGGAGAGAGCGGCAGCTTCGCAAAGGTGATGAAACAAGCTGTACAACACTGCGATTGTGTGCGCAGCTTGCCAACTGAGAGAAAACAGTACCTGACCACTCTCCTGCCTTTTCTATTCACATGAACATTCGATTGCAAGCTGTTTTGGACAACTTTCCTTCTCTTCTTGCAAAACACTCGCCAGACCTCCGTGCAGCCTCTAGAACACGATGGGAGATGTTTTCTGTGCTGGCACAGTTTCTCCTTGCCAGACAGAGTGGAAAAGCTTTTTGCTAAGATGTAGACGAGAAGAGAGGCTAAAGAAGCAGGTATGGTGCTCTGCAGAGCTAAGCACCGCTCCCGGACCTCTTTCGGCAGAAGGCGCACACCGCAGAGCACTGTGAGCGGCAGAATCGTCTTTGCGCGAAGAAGCAGCTACTTCGTCTCCGGGAGCCGGAGAGAGCGGCAGCTTCGCAAAGGTGATGAAACAAGCTGTACAACACTGCGATTGTGTGCGCAGCTTGCCAAGTGAGAGAAAACAGTACCTGACCACTCTCCTGCCTTTTGTAATCACATGAACATTCGATTGTAAGCTGTTTTGGACAACTTTCTTTCTCTTCTTGCAAAACACTCGGCAGACCTCCGTGCAGCCTCTAGAACACGATGGGAGATGTTTTCTGTGCTGGCACAGTTTCTCCTTGCCAGACAGAGTGGAAAAGCTTTTAGCTAAGATGTAGACGAGAAGAGAGGCTAAAGAAGCACGTATGGTACTCTGCAGAGCTAAGCATCGCTCCCGGACCTCTTTCGGCAGAAGGCGCACACCGCAGAGCACAGTGAGCGGCAGAATCGTCTTTGCGCGAAGAAGCAGCTTCTTCGTCTCCGGGAGCCGGAGAGAGCGGCAACTTTGCAAAGGTGATGAAACAAGCTGTACAACACTGCGATTGTGTGCGCAGCTTGCCAAGTGAGAGAAAACAGTACCTGACCACTCTCCTGCCTTTTCTATTCACATGAACATTCGATTGCAAGCTGTTTTGGACAACTTTCTTTCTCTTCTTGCAAAACACTCGGCAGACCTCCGTGCAGCGTCTAGAACACGATGGGAGATGTTTTCTGTGCTGGCACAGTTTCTCCTTGCCAGACAGAGTGGAAAAGCTTTTTGCTAAGATGTAGATGAGAAAAGAGGCTAAAGACGAAGGTACGGTGCTCTGCAGAGCTAAGCACCGCTCCCGGACCTCTTTCGGCAGAAGGCGCACATCGCAGAGCACTGTGAGCGGCAGAATGGTCTTTGCGCGAAGAAGCAGCTTCTTCGTCTCCGGCAGCCGGAGAGAGCGGCAGCTTCGCAAAGGTGATGAAACAAGCTGTACAACACTGCGATTGTGTGCGCAGCTTTCCAAGTGAGAGAAAACAGTACCTGACCACTCTCCTGCCTTTTCTATTTACTTGAACATTCGATTGCAAGCTGTTTTGGACAACTTTCTTTCTCTTCTTGCAAAACACTCGGCAGACCTCCGTGCAGCTTCTAGAACACGATGGGATGATGTTTTCTGTGCTGGCAAAGTTTCTCCTTGCCAGACAGAGTTGAAAAGCTTTTTGCTAAGATGTAGACGAGAAGAGAGGCTAAAGACGAAGGTACGGTGCTCTGCAGAGCTAAGCACCGCTCCCGGACCTCTTTGGGCAGAAGGCGCACACCGCAGAGCACAGTGAGCGGCAGAATCGTCTTTGCGCGAAGAATCAGCTTCTTCGTCTCCGGGAGCCGGAGAGAGCGGCAGCTTCGCAAAGGTGATGAAACAAGCTGTACAACACTGCGATTGTGTGCGCAGCTTGCCAACTGATAGAAAACAGTACCTGACCACTCTCCTGCCTTTTCTATTCACTTGAACATTCGATTGGAAGCTGTTTTGGACAACTTTCTTTCTCTTCTTGCAAAACACACGGCAGTCCTCCGTTCAGCCTCTAGAAGACGATGGGAGGTGTTTTCTGTGCTGGCACAGTTTCTCCTTGCCAGACAGAGTGGAAAAGCTTTTTGCTAAGATGTAGACGAGAAGCGAGGCTAAAGAAGCACGTATGGTACTCTGCAGAGCTAAGCATCGCTCCCGGACTTCTTTCGGCAGAAGGCGCACACCGCAGAGCACTGTGAGCGGCAGAATCGTCTTTGCGCGAAGAAGCAGCTTCTTCGTCTCCGGGAGCCGGAGAGAGCGGCAACTTCGCAAAGGTGATGAAACAATCTGTACAACACTGCGATTGTGTGCGCAGCTTGCCAACTGAGAGAAAACAGTACCTGACCACTCTCCTGCCTTTTCTATTCACATGAACATTCGATTGCAAGCTGTTTTGGACAACTTTCTTTCTCTTCTTGCAAAACACTCGGCAGACCTCCGTGCAGCCTCTAGAACACGAAGGGAGATGTTTTCTGTGCTGGCACAGTTTCTCCTTGCCAGACAGAGTGGAAAAGCTTTTTGCTAAGATGTAGACGAGAAGAGAGGCTAAAGACGAAGGTACGGTGCTCTGCAGAGCTAAGCACAGCTCCCGGACCTCTTTCGGCAGAAGGCGCACACCGCAGAGCACTGTGAGCGGCAGAATCGTCTTTGCGCGAAGAAGCAGCTTCTTCGTCTCCGGGAGCCGGAGAGAGCGGCAACTTCGCAAAGGTGATGAAACAATCTGTACAACACTGCGATTGTGTGCGCAGCTTGCCAACTGAGAGAAAACAGTACCTGACCACTCTCCTGCCTTTTCTATTCACATGAACATTCGATTGCAAGCTGTTTTGGACAACTTTCTTTCTCTTCTTGCAAAACACTCGGCAGACCTCCGTGCAGCCTCTAGAACACGATGGGAGATGTTTTCTGTGCTGGCACAGTTTCTCCTTGCCAGACAGAGTGGAAAAGCTTTTTGCTAAGATGTAGACGAGAAGAGAGGCTAAAGACGAAGGTACGGTGCTCTGCAGAGCTAAGCACAGCTCCCGGACCTCTTTCGGCAGAAGGCGCACACCGCAGAGCACTGTGAGCGGCAGAATCGTCTTTGCGCGAAGAAGCAGCTTCTTCGTCTCCGGGAGCCGGAGAGAGCGGTAACTTCGCAAAGGTGATAAAACAAGCTGTACAACACTGCGATTGTGTGCGCAGCTTGCCAAGTGAGAGAAAACAGTACCTGACCACTCTCCTGCCTTTTCTATTCACATGAACATTCGATTGCAAGCTGTTTTGGACAACTTTCTTTCTCTTCTTGCAAAACACTCGGCAGACCTCCGTGCAGCCTCTAGAACACGATGGGAGATGTTTTTTGTGCTGGCACAGTTTCTCCTTGCCAGACAGAGTGGAAAAGCTTTTTGCTAAGATGTAGACGAGAAGAGAGGCTAAAGACGAAGGTACGGTGCTCTGCAGAGCTAAGCACAGCTCCCGGACCTCTTTCGGCAGAAGGCGCACATCGCAGAGCACTGTGAGCGGCAGAATCGTCTTTGCGCGAAGAAGCAGCTTCTTCGTCTCCGGCAGCCGGAGAGAGCGGCAGCTTCGCAAAGGTGATGAAACAAGCTGTACAACACTGCGATTGTGTGCGCAGCTTTCCAAGTGAGAGAAAACAGTACCTGACCACTCTCCTGCCTTTTCTATTTACTTGAACATTCGATTGCAAGCTGTTTTGGACAACTTTCTTTCTCTTCTTGCAAAACACTCGGCAGACCTCCGTGCAGCTTCTAGAACACGATGGGATGATGTTTTCTGTGCTGGCAAAGTTTCTCCTTGCCAGACAGAGTTGAAAAGCTTTTTGCTAAGATGTAGACGAGAAGAGAGGCTAAAGACGAAGGTACGGTGCTCTGCAGAGCTAAGCACCGCTCCCGGACCTCTTTCGGCAGAAGGCGCACACCGCAGAGCACAGTGAGCGGCAGAATCGTCTTTGCGCGAAGAATCAGCTTCTTCGTCTCCGGGAGCCGGAGAGAGCGGCAGCTTCGCAAAGGTGATGAAACAAGCTGTACAACACTGCGATTGTGTGCGCAGCTTGCCAACTGATAGAAAACAGTACCTGACCACTCTCCTGACTTTTCTATTCACTTGAACATTCGATTGGAAGCTGTTTTGGACAACTTTCTTTCTCTTCTTGCAAAACACACGGCAGTCCTCCGTTCAGCCTCTAGAAGACGATGGGAGGTGTTTTCTGTGCTGGCACAGTTTCTCCTTGCCAGACAGAGTGGAAAAGCTTTTTGCTAAGATGTAGACGAGAAGCGAGGCTAAAGAAGCACGTATGGTACTCTGCAGAGCTAAGCATCGCTCCCGGACTTCTTTCGGCAGAAGGCGCACACCGCAGAGCACTGTGAGCGGCAGAATCGTCTTTGCGCGAAGAAGCAGCTTCTTCGTCTCCGGGAGCCGGAGAGAGCGGCAACTTCGCAAAGGTGATGAAACAATCTGTACAACACTGCGATTGTGTGCGCAGCTTGCCAACTGAGAGAAAACAGTACCTGACCACTCTCCTGCCTTTTCTATTCACATGAACATTCGATTGCAAGCTGTTTTGGACAACTTTCTTTCTCTTCTTGCAAAACACTCGGCAGACCTCCGTGCAGCCTCTAGAACACGATGGGAGATGTTTTCTGTGCTGGCACAGTTTCTCCTTGCCAGACAGAGTGGAAAAGCTTTTTGCTAAGATGTAGACGAGAAGAGAGGCTAAAGACGATGGTACGGTGCTCTGCAGAGCTAAGCACAGCTCCCGGACTTCTTTCGGCAGAAGGCGCACACCGCAGAGCACTGTGAGCGGCAGAATCGTCTTTGCGCGAAGAAGCAGCTTCTTCGTCTCCGGGAGCCGGAGAGAGCGGCAACTTCGCAAAGGTGATGAAACAAGCTGTACAACACTGCGATTGTGTGCGCAGCTTGGCAACTGAGAGAAAACAGTACCTGACCACTCTCCTGCCTTTTCTATTCACATGAACATTCGATTGCAAGCTGTTTTGGACAACTTTCTTTCTCTTCTTGCAAAACACTCGGCAGACCTCCGTGCAGCCTCTAGAACACGATGGGAGATGTTTTCTGTGCTGGCACAGTTTCTCCTTGCCAGACAGAGTGGAAAAGCTTTTTGCTAAGATGTAGACGAGAAGAGAGGCTAAAGACGAAGGTACGGTGCTCTGCAGAGCTAAGCACAGCTCCCGGACCTCTTTCGGCAGAAGGCGCACACCGCAGAGCACTGTGAGCGGCACAATCGTCTTTGCGCGAAGAAGCAGCTTCTTCGTCTCCGGGAGCCGGAGACAGCGGTAACTTCGCAAAGGTGATGAAACAAGCTGTACAACACTGCGATTGTGTGCGCAGCTTGCCAACTGAGAGAAAACAGTACCTGACCACTCTCCTGCCTTTTCTATTCACATGAACATTCGATTGCAAGCTGTTTTGGACAACTTTCTTTCTCTTCTTGCAAAACACTCGGCAGACCTCCGTGCAGCCTCTAGAACACGATGGGAGATGTTTTCTGTGCTGGCACAGTTTCTCCTTGCCAGACAGAGTGGAAAAGCTTTTTGCTAAGATGTAGACGAGAAGAGAGGCTAAAGACGAAGGTACGGTGCTCTGCAGAGCTAAGCACAGCTCCCGGACCTCTTTCGGCAGAAGGCGCACACCGCAGAGCACTGTGAGCGGCAGAATCGTCTTTGCGCGAAGAAGCAGCTTCTTCGTCTCCGGGAGCCGGAGAGAGCGGCAGCTTCGCAAAGGTGATGAAACAAGCTGTACAACACTGCGATTGTGTGCGCAGCTTGCCAACTGAGAGAAAACAGTACCTGACCACTCTCCTGCCTTTTGTAATCACATGAACATTCGATTGTAAGCTGTTTGTGACAACTTTCTTTCTCTTCTTGCAAAACACTCGGCAGACCTCCGTGCAGCGTCTAGAACACGATGGGAGATGTTTTTTGTGCTGGCACAGTTTCTCCTTGCCAGACAGAGTGGAAAAGCTTTTTGCTAAGATGTAGACGAGAAGAGAGGCTAAAGAAGCAGGTATGGTGCTCTGCAGAGCTAAGCACCGCTCCCGGACCTCTTTCGGCAGAAGGCGCACACCGCAGAGCACTGTGAGCGGCAGAATCGTCTTTGCGCGAAGAAGCAGCTACTTCGTCTCCGGGAGCCGGAGAGAGCGGCAGCTTCGCGAAGGTGATGAAACAAGCTGTACAACACTGCGATTGTGTGCGCAGCTTGCCAAGTGAGAGAAAACAGTACCTGACCACTCTCCTGCCTTTTGTAATCACATGAACATTCGATTGTAAGCTGTTTTGGACAACTTTCTTTCTCTTCTTGCAAAACACTCGGCAGACCTCCGTGCAGCCTCTAGAACACGATGGGAGATGTTTTCTGTGCTGGCACAGTTTCTCCTTGCCAGACAGAGTGGAAAAGCTTTTAGCTAAGATGTAGACGAGAAGAGAGGCTAAAGAAGCACGTATGGTACTCTGCAGAGCTAAGCATCGCTCCCGGACCTCTTTCGGCAGAAGGCGTACACCGCAGAGCACTGTGAGCGGCAGAATCGTCTTTGCGCGAAGAAGCAGCTTCTTCGTCTCCGGCAGCCGGAGAGAGCGGCAGCTTCGCAAAGGTGATGAAACAAGCTGTACAAAACTGCGATTGTGTGCGCAGCTTGCCAACTGAGAGAAAACAGTACCTGACCACTCTCCTGCCTTTTCTATTCACATGAACATTCGATTGCAAGCTGTTTTGGACAACTTTCTTTCTCTTCTTGCAGAACACTCGGCAGACCTCCGTGCAGCTTCTAGAACACGATGGGAGATGTTTTCTGTTCTGGCAAAGTTTCTCCTTGCCAGACAGAGTGGAAAAGCTTTTTGCTAAGATGTAGACGAGAAGAGAGGCTAAAGACGAAGGTACGGTGCTCTGCAGAGCTAAGCACCGCTCCCGGGCCTCTTTCGGTAGAAGGCGCACACCGCAGAGCACTGTGAGCGGCAGAATCGTCTTTGCGCGAAGAAGCAGCTTCTTCGTCTCCGGGAGCCGGAGAGAGCGGCAACTTTGCAAAGGTGATGAAACAAACTGTACAACACTGCGAATGTGTGCGCAGCTTGCCAACTGAGAGAAAACAGTACCTGACCACTCTCCTGCCTTTTCCATTCACATGAACATTCGATTGCAAGCTGTTTTGGACAACTTTCTTTCTCTTCTTGCAAAACACTCGGCAGACCTCCGTGCAGCCTCTAGAACACGATGGGAGATGTTTTTTGTGCTGGCACAGTTTCTCCTTGCCAGACAGAGTGGAAAAGCTTTTTGCTAAGATGTAGACGAGAAGCGTGGCTAAAGAAGCACGTAAGGTACTCTGCAGAGCTAAGCATCGCTCCCGGACTTCTTTCGGCAGAAGGCGCACACCGCAGAGCACAGTGAGCGGCAGAATCGTCTTTGCGCGAAGAAGCAGCTTCTTCGTCTCCGGCAGCCGGAGATAGCGGCAACTTCGCAAAGGTGATGAAACAAGCTGTACAACACTGCGATTGTGTGCGCAGCTTGCCAACTGAGAGAAAACAGTACCTGACCACTCTCCTGCCTTTTCTATTCACATGAACATTCGATTGCAAGCTGTTTTGGACAACTTTCTTTCTCTTCTTGCAAAACACTCGGCAGACCTCCGTGCAGCCTCTAGAACACGATGGGAGATGTTTTTTGTGCTGGCAAAGTTTCTCCTTGCCAGACAGAGTGGAAAAGCTTTTTGCTAAGATGTAGACGAGAAGCGTGGCTAAAGAAGCACGTATGGTACTCTGCAGAGCTAAGCATCGCTCCCGGACTTCTTTCGGCAGAAGGCGCACACCGCAGAGCACAGTGAGCGGCAGAATCGTCTTTGCGCGAAGAAGCAGCTTCTTCGTCTCCGGGAGCCGGAGAGAGCGGCAACTTTGCAAAGGTGATGAAACAAGCTGTACAACACTGCGATTGTGTGCGCAGCTTGCCAAGTGAGAGAAAACAGTACCTGACCACTCTCCTGCCTTTTCTATTCACATGAACATTCGATTGCAAGCTGTTTTGGACAACTTTCTTTCTCTTCTTGCAAAACACTCGGCAGACCTCCGTGCAGCGTCTAGAACACGATGGGAGATGTTTTCTGTGCTGGCACAGTTTCTCCTTGCCAGACAGAGTGGAAAAGCTTTTTGCTAAGATGTAGATGAGAAAAGAGGCTAAAGACGAAGGTACGGTGCTCTGCAGAGCTAAGCACCGCTCCCGGACCTCTTTCGGCAGAAGGCGCACACCGCAGAGCACTGTGAGCGGCAGAATCGTCTTTGCGCGAAGAAGCAGCTTCTTCGTCTCCGGGAGCCGGAGAGAGCGGCAACTTCGCAAAGGTGATGAAACAAGCTGTACAACACTGCGATTGTGTGCGCAGCTTGCCAACTGACAGAAAACAGTACCTGACCACTCTCCTGCCTTTTCTATTCACATGAACATTCGATTGCAAGCTGTTTTGGACAACTTTCTTTCTCTTCTTGCAAAACACTCGGCAGACCTCCGTGCAGCCTCTAGAACACGAAGGGAGATGTTTTCTGTGCTGGCACAGTTTCTCCTTGCCAGACAGAGTGGAAAAGCTTTTTGCTAAGATGTAGACGAGAAGAGAGGCTAAAGACGAAGGTACGGTGCTCTGCAGAGCTAAGCACAGCTCCCGGACCTCTTTCGGCAGAAGGCGCACACCGCAGAGCACTGTGAGCGGCAGAATCGTCTTTGCGCGAAGAAGCAGCTTCTTCGTCTCCGGCAGCCGGAGAGAGCGGCAGCTTCGCAAAGGTGATGAAACAATCTGTACAACACTGCGATTGTGTGCGCAGCTTGCCAACTGAGAGAAAACAGTACCTGACCACTCTCCTGCCTTTTCTATTCACATGAACATTCGATTGCAAGCTGTTTTGGACAACTTTCTTTCTCTTCTTGCAAAACACTCGGCAGACCTCCGTGCAGCCTCTAGAACACGATGGGAGATGTTTTCTGTGCTGGCACAGTTTCTCCTTGCCAGACAGAGTGGAAAAGCTTTTTGCTAAGATGTAGACGAGAAGAGAGGCTAAAGACGAAGGTACGGTGCTCTGCAGAGCTAAGCACAGCTCCCGGACCTCTTTCGGCAGAAGGCGCACACCGCAGAGCACTGTGAGCGGCAGAATCGTCTTTGCGCGAAGAAGCAGCTTCTTCGTCTCCGGGAGCCGGAGAGAGCGGTAACTTCGCAAAGGTGATAAAACAAGCTGTACAACACTGCGATTGTGTGCGCAGCTTGCCAAGTGAGAGAAAACAGTACCTGACCACTCTCCTGCCTTTTCTATTCACATGAACATTCGATTGCAAGCTGTTTTGGACAACTTTCTTTCTCTTCTTGGAAAACACTCGGCAGACCTCCGTGCAGCCTCTAGAACACGATGGGAGATGTTTTTTGTGCTGGCACAGTTTCTCCTTGCCAGACAGAGTGGAAAAGCTTTTTGCTAAGATGTAGACGAGAAGAGAGGCTAAAGACGAAGGTACGGTGCTCTGCAGAGCTAAGCACAGCTCCCGGACCTCTTTCGGCAGAAGGCGCACATCGCAGAGCACTGTGAGCGGCAGAATCGTCTTTGCGCGAAGAATCAGCTTCTTCGTCTCCGGGAGCCGGAGAGAGCGGCAGCTTCGCAAAGGTGATGAAACAAGCTGTACAACACTGCGATTGTGTGCGCAGCTTGCCAACTGATAGAAAACAGTACCTGACCACTCTCCTGCCTTTTCTATTCACTTGAACATTCGATTGGAAGCTGTTTTGGACAACTTTCTTTCTCTTCTTGCAAAACACACGGCAGTCCTCCGTTCAGCCTCTAGAAGACGATGGGAGGTGTTTTCTGTGCTGGCACAGTTTCTCCTTGCCAGACAGAGTGGAAAAGCTTTTTGCTAAGATGTAGACGAGAAGCGAGGCTAAAGAAGCACGTATGGTACTCTGCAGAGCTAAGCATCGCTCCCGGACTTCTTTCGGCAGAAGGCGCACACCGCAGAGCACTGTGAGCGGCAGAATCGTCTTTGCGCGAAGAAGCAGCTTCTTCGTCTCCGGGAGCCGGAGAGAGCGGCAACTTCGCAAAGGTGATGAAACAATCTGTACAACACTGCGATTGTGTGCGCAGCTTGCCAACTGAGAGAAAACAGTACCTGACCACTCTCCTGCCTTTTCTATTCACATGAACATTCGATTGCAAGCTGTTTTGGACAACTTTCTTTCTCTTCTTGCAAAACACTCGGCAGACCTCCGTGCAGCCTCTAGAACACGATGGGAGATGTTTTCTGTGCTGGCACAGTTTCTCCTTGCCAGACAGAGTGGAAAAGCTTTTTGCTAAGATGTAGACGAGAAGAGAGGCTAAAGACGATGGTACGGTGCTCTGCAGAGCTAAGCACAGCTCCCGGACTTCTTTCGGCAGAAGGCGCACACCGCAGAGCACTGTGAGCGGCAGAATCGTCTTTGCGCGAAGAAGCAGCTTCTTCGTCTCCGGGAGCCGGAGAGAGCGGCAACTTCGCAAAGGTGATGAAACAAGCTGTACAACACTGCGATTGTGTGCGCAGCTTGGCAACTGAGAGAAAACAGTACCTGACCACTCTCCTGCCTTTTCTATTCACATGAACATTCGATTGCAAGCTGTTTTGGACAACTTTCTTTCTCTTCTTGCAAAACACTCGGCAGACCTCCGTGCAGCCTCTAGAACACGATGGGAGATGTTTTCTGTGCTGGCACAGTTTCTCCTTGCCAGACAGAGTGGAAAAGCTTTTTGCTAAGATGTAGACGAGAAGAGAGGCTAAAGACGAAGGTACGGTGCTCTGCAGAGCTAAGCACAGCTCCCGGACCTCTTTCGGCAGAAGGCGCACACCGCAGAGCACTGTGAGCGGCAGAATCGTCTTTGCGCGAAGAAGCAGCTTCTTCGTCTCCGGGAGCCGGAGACAGCGGTAACTTCGCAAAGGTGATGAAACAAGCTGTACAACACTGCGATTGTGTGCGCAGCTTGCCAACTGAGAGAAAACAGTACCTGACCACTCTCCTGCCTTTTCTATTCACATGAACATTCGATTGCAAGCTGTTTTGGACAACTTTCTTTCTCTTCTTGCAAAACACTCGGCAGACCTCCGTGCAGCCTCTAGAACACGATGGGAGATGTTTTCTGTGCTGGCACAGTTTCTCCTTGCCAGACAGAGTGGAAAAGCTTTTTGCTAAGATGTAGACGAGAAGAGAGGCTAAAGACGAAGGTACGGTGCTCTGCAGAGCTAAGCACAGCTCCCGGACCTCTTTCGGCAGAAGGCGCACACCGCAGAGCACTGTGAGCGGCAGAATCGTCTTTGCGCGAAGAAGCAGCTTCTTCGTCTCCGGGAGCCGGAGAGAGCGGTAACTTCGCAAAGGTGATGAAACAAGCTGTACAACACTGCGATTGTGTGCGCAGCTTGCCAACTGAGAGAAAACAGTACCTGACCACTCTCCTGCCTTTTCTATTCACATGAACATTCGATTGCAAGCTGTTTTGGACAACTTTCTTTCTCTTCTTGGAAAACACTCGGCAGACCTCCGTGCAGCCTCTAGAACACGATGGGAGATGTTTTTTGTGCTGGCACAGTTTCTCCTTGCCAGACAGAGTGGAAAAGCTTTTTGCTAAGATGTAGACGAGAAGAGAGGCTAAAGACGAAGGTACGGTGCTCTGCAGAGCTAAGCACAGCTCCCGGACCTCTTTGGGCAGAAGGCGCACATCGCAGAGCACTGTGAGCGGCAGAATCGTCTTTGCGCGAAGAAGCAGCTTCTTCGTCTCCGGCAGCCGGAGAGAGCGGCAGCTTCGCAAAGGTGATGAAACAAGCTGTACAACACTGCGATTGTGTGCGCAGCTTTCCAAGTGAGAGAAAACAGTACCTGACCACTCTCCTGCCTTTTCTATTTACTTGAACATTCGATTGCAAGCTGTTTTGGACAACTTTCTTTCTCTTCTTGCAAAACACTCGGCAGACCTCCGTGCAGCTTCTAGAACACGATGGGATGATGTTTTCTGTGCTGGCAAAGTTTCTCCTTGCCAGACAGAGTTGAAAAGCTTTTTGCTAAGATGTAGACGAGAAGAGAGGCTAAAGACGAAGGTACGGTGCTCTGCAGAGCTAAGCACCGCTCCCGGACCTCTTTGGGCAGAAGGCGCACACCGCAGAGCACAGTGAGCGGCAGAATCGTCTTTGCGCGAAGAATCAGCTTCTTCGTCTCCGGGAGCCGGAGACAGCGGCAGCTTCGCAAAGGTGATGAAACAAGCTGTACAACACTGCGATTGTGTGCGCAGCTTGCCAACTGATAGAAAACAGTACCTGACCACTCTCCTGACTTTTCTATTCACTTGAACATTCGATTGCAAGCTGTTTTGGACAACTTTCTTTCTCTTCTTGCAAAACACACGGCAGTCCTCCGTTCAGCCTCTAGAAGACGATGGGAGGTGTTTTCTGTGCTGGCACAGTTTCTCCTTGCCAGACAGAGTGGAAAAGCTTTTTGCTAAGATGTAGACGAGAAGCGAGGCTAAAGAAGCACGTATGGTACTCTGCAGAGCTAAGCATCGCTCCCGGACTTCTTTCGGCAGAAGGCGCACACCGCAGAGCACTGTGAGCGGCAGAATCGTCTTTGCGCGAAGAAGCAGCTTCTTCGTCTCCGGGAGCCGGAGAGAGCGGCAACTTCGCAAAGGTGATGAAACAATCTGTACAACACTGCGATTGTGTGCGCAGCTTGCCAAGTGAGAGAAAACAGTACCTGACCACTCTCCTGCCTTTTCTATTCACATGAACATTCGATTGCAAGCTGTTTTGGACAACTTTCTTTCTCTTCTTGCAAAACACTCGGCAGACCTCCGTGCAGCCTCTAGAACACGATGGGAGATGTTTTCTGTGCTGGCACAGTTTCTCCTTGCCAGACAGAGTGGAAAAGCTTTTTGCTAAGATGTAGACGAGAAGAGAGGCTAAAGACGAAGGTACGGTGCTCTGCAGAGCTAAGCACAGCTCCCGGACCTCTTTCGGCAGAAGGCGCACACCGCAGAGCACTGTGAGCGGCAGAATCGTCTTTGCGCGAAGAAGCAGCTTCTTCGTCTCCGGGAGCCGGAGAGAGCGGCAACTTCGCAAAGGTGATGAAACAAGCTGTACAACACTGCGATTGTGTGCGCAGCTTGGCAACTGAGAGAAAACAGTACCTGACCACTCTCCTGCCTTTTCTATTCACATGAACATTCGATTGCAAGCTGTTTTGGACAACTTTCTTTCTCTTCTTGCAAAACACTCGGCAGACCTCCGTGCAGCGTCTAGAACACGATGGGAGATGTTTTCTGTGCTGGCACAGTTTCTCCTTGCCAGACAGAGTGGAAAAGCTTTTTGCTAAGATGTAGACGAGAAGAGAGGCTAAAGACGAAGGTACGGTGCTCTGCAGAGCTAAGCACAGCTCCCGGACCTCTTTCGGCAGAAGGCGCACACCGCAGAGCACTGTGAGCGGCAGAATCGTCTTTGCGCGAAGAAGCAGCTTCTTCGTCTCCGGGAGCCGGAGAGAGCGGTAACTTCGCAAAGGTGATAAAACAAGCTGTACAACACTGCGATTGTGTGCGCAGCTTGCCAACTGAGAGAAAACAGTACCTGACCACTCTCCTGCCTTTTCTATTCACATGAATATTCGATTGCAAGCTGTTTTGGACAACTTTCTTTCTCTTCTTGCAAAACACTCGGCAGACCTCCGTGCAGCCTCTAGAACACGATGGGAGATGTTTTTTGTGCTGGCACAGTTTCTCCTTGCCAGACAGAGTGGAAAAGCTTTTTGCTAAGATGTAGACGAGAAGAGAGGCTAAAGACGAAGGTACGGTGCTCTGCAGAGCAAAGCACAGCTCCCGGACCTCTTTCGGCAGAAGGCGCACACCGCAGAGCACTGTGAGCGGCACAATCGTCTTTGCGCGAAGAAGCAGCTTCTTCGTCTCCGGGAGCCGGAGAGAGCGGTAACTTCGCAAAGGTGATGAAACAAGCTGTACAACACTGCGATTGTGTGCGCAGCTTGCCAACTGAGAGAAAACAGTACCTGACCACTCTCCTGCCTTTTGTAATCACATGAACATTCGATTGTAAGCTGTTTTGGACAACTTTCTTTCTCTTCTTGCAAAACACTCGGCAGACCTCCGTGCAGCCTCTAGAACACGATGGGAGATGTTTTCTGTGCTGGCACAGTTTCTCCTTGCCAGACAGAGTGGAAAAGCTTTTTGCTAAGATGTAGACGAGAAGAGAGGCTAAAGACGAAGGTACGGTGCTCTGCAGAGCTAAGCACAGCTCCCGGACCTCTTTCGGCAGAAGGCGCACACCGCAGAGCACTGTGAGCGGCAGAATCGTCTTTGCGCGAAGAAGCAGCTTCTTCGTCTCCGGGAGCCGGAGAGAGCGGTAACTTCGCAAAGGTGATAAAACAAGCTGTACAACACTGCGATTGTGTGCGCAGCTTGCCAAGTGAGAGAAAACAGTACCTGACCACTCTCCTGCCTTTTCTATTCACATGAACATTCGATTGCAAGCTGTTTTGGACAACTTTCTTTCTCTTCTTGGAAAACACTCGGCAGACCTCCGTGCAGCCTCTAGAACACGATGGGAGATGTTTTTTGTGCTGGCACAGTTTCTCCTTGCCAGACAGAGTGGAAAAGCTTTTTGCTAAGATGTAGACGAGAAGAGAGGCTAAAGACGAAGGTACGGTGCTCTGCAGAGCTAAGCACAGCTCCCGGACCTCTTTCGGCAGAAGGCGCACACCGCAGAGCACTGTGAGCGGCAGAATCGTCTTTGCGCGAAGAAGCAGCTTCTTCGTCTCCGGGAGCCGGAGAGAGCGGTAACTTCGCAAAGGTGATGAAACAAGCTGTACAACACTGCGATTGTGTGCGCAGCTTGCCAACTGAGAGAAAACAGTACCAGACCACTCTCCTGCCTTTTCTATTCACATGAACATTCGATTGCAAGCTGTTTTGGACAACTTTCTTTCTCTTCTTGCAAAACACTCGGCAGACCTCCGTGCAGCCTCTAGAACACGATGGGAGATGTTTTTTGTGCAGGCACAGTTTCTCCTTGCCAGACAGAGTGGAAAAGCTTTTTGCTAAGATGTAGACGAGAAGAGAGGCTAAAGACGAAGGTACGGTGCTCTGCAAAGCTAAGCACCGCCCCCGTGCCTCTTTCGGCAGAAGGCGCACACCGCAGAGCACTGTGAGCGGCAGAATCGTCTTTGCGCGAAGAAGCAGCTTCTTCGTCTCCGGGAGCCGGAGAGAGCGGCAACCTCGCAAAGGTGATGAAACAAGCTGTTCAAAACTGCGATTGTGTGCGCAGCTTGCCAAGTGAGAGAAAACAGTACCTGACCACTCTCCTGCCTTTTCTATTCACATGAACATTCGATTGCAAGCTGTTTTGGACAACTTTCTTTCTCTTCTTGCAAAACACTCGGCAGACCTCCGTGCAGCGTCTAGAACACGATGGGAGATGTTTTCTGTGCTGGCACAGTTTCTCCTTGCCAGACAGAGTGGAAAAGCTTTTAGCTAAAATGTAGACGAGAAGAGAGGCTAAAGAAGCACGTATGGTACTCTGCAGAGCTAAGCATCGCTCCCGGACCTCTTTCGGCAGAAGGCGTACACCGCAGAGCACAGTGAGCGGCAGAATCGTCTTTGCGCGAAGAAGCAGCTTCTTCGTCTCCGGGAGCCGGAGAGAGCGGCAGCTTCGCAAAGGTGATGAAACAAGCTGTACAAAACTGCGATTGTGTGCGCAGCTTGCCAACTGAGAGAAAACAGTACCTGACCACTCTCCTGCCTTTTCTATTCACATGAACATTCGATTGCAAGCTGTTTTGGACAACTTTCTTTCTCTTATTGCAGAACACTCGGCAGACCTCCGTGCAGCTTCTAGAACACGATGGGAGATGTTTTCTGTTCTGGCAAAGTTTCTCCTTGCCAGACAGAGTGGAAAAGCTTTTTGCTAAGATGTAGACGAGAAGAGAGGCTAAAGACGAAGGTACGGTGCTCTGCAGAGCTAAGCACCGCTCCCGTGCCTCTTTCGGTAGAAGGCGCACACCGCAGAGCACTGTGAGCGGCAGAATCGTCTTTGCGCGAAGAAGCAGCTTCTTCGTCTCCGGGAGCCGGAGAGAGCGGCAACTTGGCAAAGGTGATGAAACAAGCTGTACAACACTGCGATTGTGTGCGCAGCTTGCCAACTGAGAGAAAACAGTACCTGACCACTCTCCTGCCTTTTCTATTCACATGAACATTCGATTGCAAGCTGTTTTGGACAACTTTCTTTCTCTTCTTGCAAAACACTCGGCAGACCTCCGTGCAGCCTCTAGAACACGATGGGAGATGTTTTCTGTGCTGGCACAGTTTCTCCTTGCCAGACAGAGTGGAAAAGCTTTTTGCTAAGATGTAGACGAGAAGCGTGGCTAAAGAAGCACGTATGGTACTCTGCAGAGCTAAGCATCGCTCCCGGACTTCTTTCGGCAGAAGGCGCACACCGCAGAGCACAGTGAGCGGCAGAATCGTCTTTGCGCGAAGAAGCAGCTTCTTCGTCTCCGGCAGCCGGAGATAGCGGCAACTTCGCAAAGGTGATGAAACAAGCTGTACAACACTGCGATTGTGTGCGCAGCTTGCCAACTGAGAGAAAACAGTACCTGACCACTCTCCTGCCTTTTCTATTCACTTGAACATTCGATTGCAAGCTGTTTTGGACAACTTTCTTTCTCTTCTTGCAAAACACTCGGCAAACCTCCGTGCAGCCTCTAGAACACGATGGGAGAAGTTTTCTGTGCTGGCAAAGTTTCTCCTTGCCAGACAGAGTGGAAAAGCTTTTTGCTAAGATGTAGACGAGAAGAGAGGCTAAAGACGAAGGTACGGTGCTCTGCAGAGCTAAGCACCGCTCCCGGACCTCTTTCAGCAGAAGGCGCACACCGCAGAGCACTGTGAGCGGCAGAATCGTCTTTGCGCGAAGAAGCAGCTTCTTCGTCTCCGGGAGCCGGAGAGAGCGGCAACTTCGCAAAGGTGATGAAACAAGCTGTACAAAACTGCGATTGTGTGCGCAGCTTGCCAAGTGAGAGAAAACAGTACCTGACCACTCTCCTGCCTTTTCTATTCATATGAACATTCGATTGCAAGCTGTTTTGGACAACTTTCTTTCTCTTCTTGCAAAACACTCGGCAGACCTCCGTGCAGCCTCTAGAACACGATGGGAGATGTTTTGTGTGCTGGCACAGTTTGTCCTTGCCAGACAGAGTGGAAAAGCTTTTTGCTAAGATGTAGACGAGACGCGAGGCTAAGGAAGCACGTATGGTACTCTGCAGAGCTAAGCATCGCTCCCGGACCTCTTTCGGCAGAAGGCGCACACCGCAGAGCACAGTGAGCGGCAGAATCGTCTTTGCGCGAAGAAGCAGCTTCTTCGTCTCCGGGAGCCGGAGAGAGCGGCAACTTCGCAAAGGTGATGCAATAAGCTTTACAACACTGCGATTGTGTGCGCAGCTTGCCAACTGAGAGAAAATTGTACCTGACCACTCTCCTGCCTTTTCTATTCACTTGAACATTCGATTGCAAGCTGTTTTGGACAACTTTCTTTCTCTTCTTGCAAAACACTCGGCAGACCTCCGTGCAGCCTCTAGAACACGATGGGAGATGTTTTCTGTGCTGGCACAGTTTCTCCTTGCCAGACAGAGTGGAAAAGCTTTTTGCTAAGATGTAGACGAGAAGAGAGGCTAAAGACGAAGGTACGGTGCTCTGCAGAGCTAAGCACCACTCCCGGACCTCTTTCGGCAGAAGGCGCACACCGCAGAGCACTGTGAGCGGCAGAATCGTCTTTGCGCAAAGAAGCAGCTTCTTCGTCTCCGGGAGCCGGAGAGAGCGGCAACTTCGCAAAGGTGATGAAACAAGCTGTACAACACTGCGATTGTGTGCGCAGCTTGCCAACTGAGAGAAAACAGTACCTGACCACTCTCCTGCCTTTTCTATTCACATGAACATTCGATTGCAAGCTGTTTTGGACAACTTTCTTTCTCTTCTTGCAAAACACTCGGCAGACCTCCGTGCAGCCTCTAGAACACGATGGGAGATGTTTTCTGTGCTGGCACAGTTTCTCCTTGCCAGACAGAGTGGAAAAGCTTTTTGCTAAGATGTAGACGAGAAGAGAGGCTAAAGACGAAGGTACGGTGCTCTGCAGAGCTAAGAACAGCTCCCGGACTTCTTTCGGCAGAAGGCGCACACCGCAGAGCACTGTGAGCGGCAGAATCGTCTTTGCGCGAAGAAGCAGCTTCTTCGTCTCCGGGAGCCGGAGAGAGCGGCAACTTCGCAAAGGTGATGAAACAAGCTGTACAACACTGCGATTGTGTGCGCAGCTTGGCAACTGAGAGAAAACAGTACCTGACCACTCTCCTGCCTTTTCTATTCACATGAACATTCGATTGCAAGCTGTTTTGGACAACTTTCTTTCTCTTCTTGCAAAACACTCGGCAGACCTCCGTGCAGCGTCTAGAACACGATGGGAGATGTTTTCTGTGCTGGCACAGTTTCTCCTTGCCAGACAGAGTGGAAAAGCTTTTTGCTAAGATGTAGACGAGAAGAGAGGCTAAAGACGAAGGTACGGTGCTCTGCAGAGCTAAGCACAGCTCCCGGACCTCTTTCGGCAGAAGGCGCACACCGCAGAGCACTGTGAGCGGCAGAATCGTCTTTGCGCGAAGAAGCAGCTTCTTCGTCTCCGGGAGCCGGAGACAGCGGTAACTTCGCAAAGGTGATGAAACAAGCTGTACAACACTGCGATTGTGTGCGCAGCTTGCCAACTGAGAGAAAACAGTACCTGACCACTCTCCTGCCTTTTCTATTCACATGAATATTCGATTGCAAGCTGTTTTGGACAACTTTCTTTCTCTTCTTGGAAAACACTCGGCAGACCTCCGTGCAGCCTCTAGAACACGATGGGAGATGTTTTTTGTGCTGGCACAGTTTCTCCTTGCCAGACAGAGTGGAAAAGCTTTTTGCTAAGATGTAGACGAGAAGAGAGGCTAAAGACGAAGGTACGGTGCTCTGCAGAGCTAAGCACAGCTCCCGGACCTCTTTCGGCAGAAGGCGCACACCGCAGAGCACTGTGAGCGGCACAATCGTCTTTGCGCGAAGAAGCAGCTTCTTCGTCTCCGGGAGCCGGAGACAGCGGTAACTTCGCAAAGGTGATGAAACAAGCTGTACAACACTGCGATTGTGTGCGCAGCTTGCCAAGTGAGAGAAAACAGTACCAGACCACTCTCCTGCCTTTTCTATTCACATGAACATTCGATTGCAAGCTGTTTTGGACAACTTTCTTTCTCTTCTTGCAAAACACTCGGCAGACCTCCGTGCAGCCTCTAGAACACGATGGGAGATGTTTTTTGTGCAGGCACAATTTCTCCTTGCCAGACAGAGTGGAAAAGCTTTTTGCTAAGATGTAGACGAGAAGAGAGGCTAAAGACGAAGGTACGGTGCTCTGCAGAGCTAAGCACCGCTCCCGGACCTCTTTCGGCAGAAGGCGCACACCGCAGAGCACTGTGAGCGGCAGAATCGTCTTTGCGCGAAGAAGCAGCTTCTTCGTCTCCGGGAGCCGGAGAGAGCGGCAACTTCGCAAAGGTGATGAAACAAGCTGTACAAAACTGCGATTGTGTGCGCAGCTTGCCAAGTGAGAGAAAACAGTACCTGACCACTCTCCTGCCTTTTCTATTCATATGAACATTCGATTGCAAGCTGTTTTGGACAACTTTCTTTCTCTTCTTGCAAAACACTCGGCAGACCTCCGTGCAGCCTCTAGAACACGATGGGAGATGTTTTGTGTGCTGGCACAGTTTGTCCTTGCCAGACAGAGTGGAAAAGCTTTTTGCTAAGATGTAGACGAGACGCGAGGCTAAGGAAGCACGTATGGTACTCTGCAGAGCTAAGCATCGCTCCCGGACCTCTTTCGGCAGAAGGCGCACACCGCAGAGCACAGTGAGCGGCAGAATCGTCTTTGCGCGAAGAAGCAGCTTCTTCGTCTCCGGCAGCCGGAGATAGCGGCAACTTCGCAAAGGTGATGAAACAAGCTGTACAACACTGCGATTGTGTGCGCAGCTTGCCAACTGAGAGAAAACAGTACCTGACCACTCTCCTGCCTTTTCTATTCACTTGAACATTCGATTGCAAGCTGTTTTGGACAACTTTCTTTCTCTTCTTGCAAAACACTCGGCAAACCTCCGTGCAGCCTCTAGAACACGATGGGAGAAGTTTTCTGTGCTGGCAAAGTTTCTCCTTGCCAGACAGAGTGGAAAAGCTTTTTGCTAAGATGTAGACGAGAAGAGAGGCTAAAGACGAAGGTACGGTGCTCTGCAGAGCTAAGCACCGCTCCCGGACGTCTTTCAGCAGAAGGCGCACACCGCAGAGCACTGTGAGCGGCAGAATCGTCTTTGCGCGAAGAAGCAGCTTCTTCGTCTCCGGGAGCCGGAGAGAGCGGCAACTTCGCAAAGGTGATGAAACAAGCTGTACAAAACTGCGATTGTGTGCGCAGCTTGCCAAGTGAGAGAAAACAGTACCTGACCACTCTCCTGCCTTTTCTATTCACATGAACATTCGATTGCAAGCTGTTTTGGACAACTTTCTTTCTCTTCTTGCAAAACACTCGGCAGACCTCCGTGCAGCCTCTAGAACACGATGGGAGATGTTTTCTGTGCTGGCACAGTTTCTCCTTGCCAGACAGAGTGGAAAAGCTTTTTGCTAAGATGTAGATGAGAAAAGAGGCTAAAGACGAAGGTACGGTGCTCTGCAGAGCTAAGCACCGCTCCCGGACCTCTTTCGGCAGAAGGCGCACACCGCAGAGCACTGTGAGCGGCAGAATCGTCTTTGCGCGAAGAAGCAGCTTCTTCGTCTCCGGGAGCCGGAGAGAGCGGCAACTTCGCAAAGGTGATGAAACAAGCTGTACAACACTGCGATTGTGTGCGCAGCTTGCCAACTGAGAGAAAACAGTACCTGACCACTCTCCTGCATTTTCTAGTCACATGAACATTCGATTGCAAGCTGTTTTGGACAACTTTCCTTCTCATCTTGCAAAACACTCGGCAGACCTCCGTGCAGCCTCTAGAACACGATGGGAGATGTTTTCTGTGCTGGCACAGTTTCTCCTTGCCAGACAGAGTGGAAAAGCTTTTTGCTAAGATGTAGACGAGAAGAGAGGCTAAAGACGAAGGTACGGTGCTCTGCAGAGCTAAGCACCGCTCCCGGACCTCTTTGGGCAGAAGGCGCACACCGCAGAGCACAGTGAGCGGCAGAATCGTCTTTGCGCGAAGAATCAGCATCTTCGTCTCCGGGAGCCGGAGAGAGCGGCAGCTTCGCAAAGGTGATGAAACAATCTGTACAACACTGCGATTGTGTGCGCAGCTTGCCAACTGAGAGAAAACAGTACCTGACCACTCTCCTGCCTTTTCTATTCACATGAACATTCGATTGCAAGCTGTTTTGGACAACTTTCTTTCTCTTCTTGCAAAACACTCGGCAGACCTCCGTGCAGCCTCTAGAACACGATGGGAGATGTTTTCTGTGCTGGCACAGTTTCTCCTTGCCAGACAGAATGGAAAAGCTTTTTGCTAAGATGTAGACGAGAAGAGAGGCTAAAGACGATGGTACGGTGCTCTGCAGAGCTAAGCACAGCTCCCGGACTTCTTTCGGCAGAAGGCGCACACCGCAGAGCACTGTGAGCGGCAGAATCGTCTTTGCGCGAAGAAGCAGCTTCTTCGTCTCCGGGAGCCGGAGAGAGCGGCAACTTCGCAAAGGTGATGAAACAATCTGTACAACACTGCGATTGTGTGCGCAGCTTGCCAACTGAGAGAAAACAGTACCTGACCACTCTCCTGCCTTTTCTATTCACATGAACATTCGATTGGAAGCTGTTTTGGACAACTTTCTTTCTCTTCTTGCAAAACACTCGGCAGACCTCCGTGCAGCCTCTAGAACACGATGGGAGATGTTTTTTGTGCTGGCACAGTTTCTCCTTGCCAGACAGAGTGGAAAAGCTTTTTGCTAAGATGTAGACGAGAAGAGAGGCTAAAGACGAAGGTACGGTGCTCTGCAGAGCTAAGCATCGCTCCCGGACCTCTTTCGGCAGAAGGCGTACACCGCAGAGCACAGTGAGCGGCAGAATCGTCTTTGCGCGAAGAAGCAGCTTCTTCGTCTCCGGCAGCCGGAGAGAGCGGCAGCTTCGCAAAGGTGATGAAACAAGCTGTACAAAACTGCGATTGTGTGCGCAGCTTGCCAAGTGAGAGAAAACAGTACCTGACCACTCTCCTGCCTTTTCTATTCACATGAACATTCGATTGCAAGCTGTTTTGGACAACTTTCTTTCTCTTCTTGCAGAACACTCGGCAGACCTCCGTGCAGCTTCTAGAACACGATGGGAGATGTTTTCTGTTCTGGCAAAGTTTCTCCTTGCCAGACAGAGTGGAAAAGCTTTTTGCTAAGATGTAGACGAGAAGAGAGGCTAAAGACGAAGGTACGGTGCTCTGCAGAGCTAAGCACCGCCCCCGTGCCTCTTTCGGTAGAAGGCGCACACCGCAGAGCACTGTGAGCGGAAGAATCGTCTTTGCGCGAAGAAGCAGCTTGTTCGTCTCCGGGAGCCGGAGAGAGCGGCAACTTGGCAAAGGTGATGAAACAAGCTGTACAACACTGCGATTGTGTGCGCAGCTTGCCAACTGAGAGAAAACAGTACCTGACCACTCTCCTGCCTTTTCCATTCACATGAACATTCGATTGCAAGCTGTTTTGGACAACTTTCTTTCTCTTCTTGCAAAACACTCGGCAGACCTCCGTGCAGCCTCTAGAACACGATGGGAGATGTTTTTTGTGCTGGCACAGTTTCTCCTTGCCAGACAGAGTGGAAAAGCTTTTTGCTAAGATGTAGACGAGACGCGAGGCTAAGGAAGCACGTATGGTACTCTGCAGAGCTAAGCATCGCTCCCGGACCTCTTTCGGCAGAAGGCGCACACCGCAGAGCACAGTGAGCGGCAGAATCGTCTTTGCGCGAAGAAGCAGCTTCTTCGTCTCCGGGAGCCGGAGAGAGCGGCAACTTCGCAAAGGTGATGAAACAAGCTGTACAACACTGCGATTGTGTGCGCAGCTTGCCAACTGAGAGAAAACAGTACCTGACCACTCTCCTGCCTTTTCTATTCACATGAACATTCGATTGCAAGCTGTTTTGGACAACTTTCTTTCTCTTCTTGCAAAACACTCGGCAGACCTCCGTGCAGCCTCTAGAACACGATGGGAGATGTTTTTTGTGCTGGCACAGTTTCTCCTTGCCAGACACAGTGGAAAAGCTTTTTGCTAAGATGTAGACGAGAAGCGTGGCTAAAGAAGCACGTATGGTACTCTGCAGAGCTAAGCATCGCTCCCGGACTTCTTTCGGCAGAAGGCGCACACCGCAGAGCACAGTGAGCGGCAGAATCGTCTTTGCGCGAAGAAGCAGCTTCTTCGTCTCCGGGAGCCGGAGAGAGCGGCAACTTTGCAAAGGTGATGAAACAAGCTGTACAACACTGCGATTGTGTGCGCAGCTTGCCAACTGAGAGAAAACAGTACCTGACCACTCTCCTGCCTTTTCTATTCACATGAACATTCGATTGGAAGCTGTTTTGGACAACTTTCTTTCTCTTCTTGCAAAACACTCGGCAGACCTCCGTGCAGCCTCTAGAACACGATGGGAGATGTTTTCTGTGCTGGCACAGTTTCTCCTTGCCAGACAGAGTGGAAAAGCTTTTTGCTAAGATGTAGACGAGAAGAGAGGCTAAAGACGAAGGTACGGTGCTCTGCAGAGCTAAGCACAGCTCCCGGACTTCTTTCGGCAGAAGGCGCACACCGCAGAGCACTGTGAGCGGCAGAATCGTCTTTGCGCGAAGAAGCAGCTTCTTCGTCTCCGGGAGCCGGAGAGAGCGGCAACTTCGCAAAGGTGATGAAACAAGCTGTACAACACTGCGATTGTGTGCGCAGCTTGCCAACTGAGAGAAAACAGTACCTGACCACTCTCCTGCCTTTTCTATTCACATGAACATTCGATTGCAAGCTGTTTTGGACAACTTTCTTTCTCTTCTTGCAAAACACTCGGCAGACCTCCGTGCAGCGTCTAGAACACGATGGGAGATGTTTTCTGTGCTGGCACAGTTTCTCCTTGCCAGACAGAGTGGAAAAGCTTTTTGCTAAGATGTAGACGAGAAGAGAGGCTAAAGACGAAGGTACGGTGCTCTGCAGAGCTAAGCACAGCTCCCGGACCTCTTTCGGCAGAAGGCGCACACCGCAGAGCACTGTGAGCGGCACAATCGTCTTTGCGCGAAGAAGCAGCTTCTTCGTCTCCGGGAGCCGGAGACAGCGGTAACTTCGCAAAGGTGATGAAACAAGCTGTACAACACTGCGATTGTGTGCGCAGCTTGCCAAGTGAGAGAAAACAGTACCTGACCACTCTCCTGCCTTTTCTATTCACATGAATATTCGATTGCAAGCTGTTTTGGACAACTTTCTTTCTCTTCTTGGAAAACACTCGGCAGACCTCCGTGCAGCCTCTAGAACACGATGGGAGATGTTTTTTGTGCTGGCACAGTTTCTCCTTGCCAGACAGAGTGGAAAAGCTTTTTGCTAAGATGTAGACGAGAAGAGAGGCTAAAGACGAAGGTACGGTGCTCTGCAGAGCTAAGCACAGCTCCCGGACCTCTTTCGGCAGAAGGCGCACACCGCAGAGCACTGTGAGCGGCACAATCGTCTTTGCGCGAAGAAGCAGCTTCTTCGTCTCCGGGAGCCGGAGACAGCGGTAACTTCGCAAAGGTGATGAAACAAGCTGTACAACACTGCGATTGTGTGCGCAGCTTGCCAACTGAGAGAAAACAGTACCAGACCACTCTCCTGCCTTTTCTATTCACATGAACATTCGATTGCAAGCTGTTTTGGACAACTTTCTTTCTCTTCTTGCAAAACACTCGGCAGACCTCCGTGCAGCCTCTAGAACACGATGGGAGATGTTTTTTGTGCAGGCACAATTTCTCCTTGCCAGACAGAGTGGAAAAGCTTTTTGCTAAGATGTAGACGAGAAGAGAGGCTAAAGACGAAGGTACGGTGCTCTGCAAAGCTAAGCACCGCCCCCGTGCCTCTTTCGGCAGAAGGCGCACACCGCAGAGCACTGTGAGCGGCAGAATCGTCTTTGCGCGAAGAAGCAGCTTCTTCGTCTCCGGGAGCCGGAGAGAGCGGCAACCTCGCAAAGGTGATGAAACAAGCTGTTCAAAACTGCGATTGTGTGCGCAGCTTGCCAACTGAGAGAAAACAGTACCTGACCACTCTCCTGCCTTTTCTATTCACATGAACATTCGATTGCAAGCTGTTTTGGACAACTTTCTTTCTCTTCTTGCAAAACACTCGGCACACCTCCGTGCAGCCTCTAGAACACGATGGGAGATGTTTTCTGTGCTGGCACAGTTTCTCCTTGCCAGACAGAGTGGAAAAGCTTTTAGCTAAAATGTAGACGAGAAGAGAGGCTAAAGAAGCACGTATGGTACTCTGCAGAGCTAAGCATCGCTCCCGGACCTCTTTCGGCAGAAGGCGTACACCGCAGAGCACAGTGAGCGGCAGAATCGTCTTTGCGCGAAGAAGCAGCTTCTTCGTCTCCGGCAGCCGGAGAGAGCGGCAGCTTCGCAAAGGTGATGAAACAAGCTGTTCAAAACTGCGATTGTGTGCGCAGCTTGCCAACTGAGAGAAAACAGTACCTGACCACTCTCCTGCCTTTTCTATTCACATGAACATTCGATTGCAAGCTGTTTTGGACAACTTTCTTTCTCTTCTTGCAGAACACTCGGCAGACCTCCGTGCAGCTTCTAGAACACGATGGGAGATGTTTTCTGTTCTGGCAAAGTTTCTCCTTGCCAGACAGAGTGGAAAAGCTTTTTGCTAAGATGTAGACGAGAAGAGAGGCTAAAGACGAAGGTACGGTGCTCTGCAGAGCTAAGCACCGCTCCCGGACTTCTTTCGGCAGAAGGCGCACACCGCAGAGCACTGTGAGCGGCAGAATCGTCTTTGCGCGAAGAAGCAGCTTCTTCGTCTCCGGGAGCCGGAGAGAGCGGCAACTTGGCAAAGGTGATGAAACAAGCTGTACAACACTGCGATTGTGTGCGCAGCTTGCCAACTGAGAGAAAACAGTACCTGACCACTCTCCTGCCTTTTCTATTCACATGAACATTCGATTGCAAGCTGTTTTGGACAACTTTCTTTCTCTTCTTGCAAAACACTCGGCAAACCTCCGTGCAGCCTCTAGAACACGATGGGAGAAGTTTTCTGTGCTGGCAAAGTTTCTCCTTGCCAGACAGAGTGGAAAAGCTTTTTGCTAAGATGTAGACGAGAAGAGAGGCTAAAGACGAAGGTACGGTGCTCTGCAGAGCTAAGCACCGCTCCCGGACCTCTTTCGGCAGAAGGCGCACACCGCAGAGCACTGTGAGCGGCAGAATCGTCTTTGCGCGAAGAAGCAGCTTCTTCGTCTCCGGGAGCCGGAGAGAGCGGCAACTTCGCAAAGGTGATGAAACAAGCTGTACAAAACTGCGATTGTGTGCGCAGCTTGCCAAGTGAGAGAAAACAGTACCTGACCACTCTCCTGCCTTTTCTATTCATATGAACATTCGATTGCAAGCTGTTTTGGACAACTTTCTTTCTCTTCTTGCAAAACACTCGGCAGACCTCCGTGCAGCCTCTAGAACACGATGGGAGATGTTTTGTGTGCTGGCACAGTTTGTCCTTGCCAGACAGAGTGGAAAAGCTTTTTGCTAAGATGTAGACGAGACGCGAGGCTAAGGAAGCACGTATGGTACTCTGCAGAGCTAAGCATCGCTCCCGGACCTCTTTCGGCAGAAGGCGCACACCGCAGAGCACAGTGAGCGGCAGAATCGTCTTTGCGCGAAGAAGCAGCTTCTTCGTCTCCGGCAGCCGGAGATAGCGGCAACTTCGCAAAGGTGATGAAACAAGCTGTACAACACTGCGATTGTGTGCGCAGCTTGCCAACTGAGAGAAAACAGTACCTGACCACTCTCCTGCCTTTTCTATTCACTTGAACATTCGATTGCAAGCTGTTTTGGACAACTTTCTTTCTCTTCTTGCAAAACACTCGGCAAACCTCCGTGCAGCCTCTAGAACACGATGGGAGAAGTTTTCTGTGCTGGCAAAGTTTCTCCTTGCCAGACAGAGTGGAAAAGCTTTTTGCTAAGATGTAGACGAGAAGAGAGGCTAAAGACGAAGGTACGGTGCTCTGCAGAGCTAAGCACCGCTCCCGGACGGCTTTCAGCAGAAGGCGCACACCGCAGAGCACTGTGAGCGGCAGAATCGTCTTTGCGCGAAGAAGCAGCTTCTTCGTCTCCGGGAGCCGGAGAGAGCGGCAACTTCGCAAAGGTGATGAAACAAGCTGTACAAAACTGCGATTGTGTGCGCAGCTTGCCAAGTGAGAGAAAACAGTACCTGACCACTCTCCTGCCTTTTCTATTCACATGAACATTCGATTGCAAGCTGTTTTGGACAACTTTCTTTCTCTTCTTGCAAAACACTCGGCAGACCTCCGTGCAGCCTCTAGAACACGATGGGAGATGTTTTCTGTGCTGGCACAGTTTCTCCTTGCCAGACAGAGTGGAAAAGCTTTTTGCTAAGATGTAGACGAGAAGAGAGGCTAAAGACGAAGGTACGGTGCTCTGCAGAGCTAAGCACCGCTCCCGGACCTCTTTCGGCAGAAGGCGCACACCGCAGAGCACAGTGAGCGGCAGAATCGTCTTTGCGCGAAGAAGCAGCTTCTTCGTCTCCGGGAGCCGGAGAGAGCGGCAACTTCGCAAAGGTGATGAAACAAGCTGTACAACACTGCGATTGTGTGCGCAGCTTGCCAACTGAGAGAAAACAGTACCTGACCACTCTCCTGCCTTTTCTAGTCACATGAACATTCGATTGCAAGCTGTTTTGGACAACTTTCCTTCTCATCTTGCAAAACACTCGGCAGACCTCCGTGCAGCGTCTAGAACACGATGGGAGATGTTTTCTGTGCTGGCACAGTTTCTCCTTGCCAGACAGAGTGGAAAAGCTTTTTGCTAAGATGTAGACGAGAAGAGAGGCTAAAGACGAAGGTACGGTGCTCTGCAGAGCTAAGCACCGCTCCCGGACCTCTTTGGGCAGAAGGCGCACACCGCAGAGCACAGTGAGCGGCAGAATCGTCTTTGCGCGAAGAATCAGCATCTTCGTCTCCGGGAGCCGGAGAGAGCGGCAGCTTCGCAAAGGTGATGAAACAATCTGTACAACACTGCGATTGTGTGCGCAGCTTGCCAACTGAGAGAAAACAGTACCTGACCACTCTCCTGCCTTTTCTATTCACATGAACATTCGATTGCAAGCTGTTTTGGACAACTTTCTTTCTCTTCTTGCAAAACACTCGGCAGACCTCCGTGCAGCCTCTAGAACACGATGGGAGATGTTTTCTGTGCTGGCACAGTTTCTCCTTGCCAGACAGAGTGGAAAAGCTTTTTGCTAAGATGTAGACGAGAAGAGAGGCTAAAGACGATGGTACGGTGCTCTGCAGAGCTAAGCACAGCTCCCGGACTTCTTTCGGCAGAAGGCGCACACCGCAGAGCACTGTGAGCGGCAGAATCGTCTTTGCGCGAAGAAGCAGCTTCTTCGTCTCCGGGAGCCGGAGAGAGCGGCAACTTCGCAAAGGTGATGAAACAATCTGTACAACACTGCGATTGTGTGCGCAGCTTGCCAACTGAGAGAAAACAGTACCTGACCACTCTCCTGCCTTTTCTATTCACATGAACATTCGATTGGAAGCTGTTTTGGACAACTTTCTTTCTCTTCTTGCAAAACACTCGGCAGACCTCCGTGCAGCCTCTAGAACACGATGGGAGATGTTTTTTGTGCTGGCACAGTTTCTCCTTGCCAGACAGAGTGGAAAAGCTTTTTGCTAAGATGTAGACGAGAAGAGAGGCTAAAGACGAAGGTACGGTGCTCTGCAGAGCTAAGCATCGCTCCCGGACCTCTTTCGGCAGAAGGCGTACACTGCAGAGCACAGTGAGCGGCAGAATCGTCTTTGCGCGAAGAAGCAGCTTCTTCGTCTCCGGCAGCCGGAGAGAGCGGCAGCTTCGCAAAGGTGATGAAACAAGCTGTACAAAACTGCGATTGTGTGCGCAGCTTGCCAAGTGAGAGAAAACAGTACCTGACCACTCTCCTGCCTTTTCTATTCACATGAACATTCGATTGCAAGCTGTTTTGGACAACTTTCTTTCTCTTCTTGCAGAACACTCGGCAGACCTCCGTGCAGCTTCTAGAAAACGATGGGAGATGTTTTCTGTTCTGGCAAAGTTTCTCCTTGCCAGACAGAGTGGAAAAGCTTTTTGCTAAGATGTAGACGAGAAGAGAGGCTAAAGACGAAGGTACGGAGGTCTGCAGAGCTAAGCACCGCCCCCGTGCCTCTTTCGGTAGAAGGCGCACACCGCAGAGCACTGTGAGCGGAAGAATCGTCTTTGCGCGAAGAAGCAGCTTCTTCGTCTCCGGGAGCCGGAGAGAGCGGCAACTTGGCAAAGGTGATGAAACAAGCTGTACAACACTGCGATTGTGTGCGCAGCTTGCCAACTGAGAGAAAACAGTACCTGACCACTCTCCTGCCTTTTCCATTCACATGAACATTCGATTGCAAGCTGTTTTGGACAACTTTCTTTCTCTTCTTGCAAAACACTCGGCAGACCTCCGTGCAGCCTCTAGAACACGATGGGAGATGTTTTTTGTGCTGGCACAGTTTCTCCTTGCCAGACAGAGTGGAAAAGCTTTTTGCTAAGATGTAGACGAGACGCGAGGCTAAGGAAGCACGTATGGTACTCTGCAGAGCTAAGCATCGCTCCCGGACCTCTTTCGGCAGAAGGCGCACACCGCAGAGCACAGTGAGCGGCAGAATCGTCTTTGCGCGAAGAAGCAGCTTCTTCGTCTCCGGGAGCCGGAGAGAGCGGCAACTTCGCAAAGGTGATGAAACAAGCTGTACAACACTGCGATTGTGTGCGCAGCTTGCCAACTGAGAGAAAACAGTACCTGACCACTCTCCTGCCTTTTCTATTCACATGAACATTCGATTGCAAGCTGTTTTGGACAACTTTCTTTCTCTTCTTGGAAAACACTCGGCAGACCTCCGTGCAGCCTCTAGAACACGATGGGAGATGTTTTTTGTGCTGGCACAGTTTCTCCTTGCCAGACACAGTGGAAAAGCTTTTTGCTAAGATGTAGACGAGAAGCGTGGCTAAAGAAGCACGTATGGTACTCTGCAGAGCTAAGCATCGCTCCCGGACTTCTTTCGGCAGAAGGCGCACACCGCAGAGCACAGTGAGCGGCAGAATCGTCTTTGCGCGAAGAAGCAGCTTCTTCGTCTCCGGGAGCCGGAGAGAGCGGCAACTTTGCAAAGGTGATGAAACAAGCTGTACAACACTGCGATTGTGTGCGCAGCTTGCCAACTGAGAGAAAACAGTACCTGACCACTCTCCTGCCTTTTCTATTCACATGAACATTCGATTGGAAGCTGTTTTGGACAACTTTCTTTCTCTTCTTGCAAAACACTCGGCAGACCTCCGTGCAGCCTCTAGAACACGATGGGAGATGTTTTCTGTGCTGGCAAAGTTTCTCCTTGCCAGACAGAGTGGAAAAGCTTTTTGCTAAGATGTAGACGAGAAGAGAGGCTAAAGACGAAGGTACGGTGCTCTGCAGAGCTAAGCACCGCTCCCGTGCCTCTTTCGGCAGAAGGCGCACACCGCAGAGCACTGTGAGCGGCAGAATCGTCTTTGCGCGAAGAAGCAGCTTCTTCGTCTCCGGGAGCCGGAGAGAGCGGCAACTTCGCAAAGGTGATGAAACAAGCTGTACAACACTGCGATTGTGTGCGCAGCTTGCCAAGTGAGAGAAAACAGTACCTGACCACTCTCCTGCCTTTTCTATTCACATGAACATTCGATTGCAAGCTGTTTTGGACAACTTTCTTTCTCTTCTTGCAAAACACTCGGCAGACCTCCGTGCAGCCTCTAGAACACGATGGGAGATGTTTTTTGTGCTGGCACAGTTTCTCCTTGCCAGACAGAGTGGAAAAGCTTTTTGCTAAGATGTAGACGAGAAGCGTGGCTAAAGAAGCACGTATGGTACTCTGCAGAGCTAAGCATCGCTCCCGGACTTCTTTCGGCAGAAGGCGCACACCGCAGAGCACAGTGAGCGGCAGAATCGTCTTTGCGCGAAGAAGCAGCTTCTTCGTCTCCGGGAGCCGGAGAGAGCGGCAACTTTGCAAAGGTGATGAAACAAGCTGTACAACACTGCGATTGTGTGCGCAGCTTGCCAAGTGAGAGAAAACAGTACCTGACCACTCTCCTGCCTTTTCTATTCACATGAACATTCGATTGCAAGCTGTTTTGGACAACTTTCTTTCTCTTCTTGCAAAACACTCGGCAGACCTCCGTGCAGCGTCTAGAACACGATGGGAGATGTTTTCTGTGCTGGCACAGTTTCTCCTTGCCAGACAGAGTGGAAAAGCTTTTTGCTAAGATGTAGATGAGAAAAGAGGCTAAAGACGAAGGTACGGTGCTCTGCAGAGCTAAGCATCGCTCCCGGACCTCTTTCGGCAGAAGGCGCACACCGCAGAGCACAGTGAGCGGCAGAATCGTCTTTGCGCGGAGAAGCAGCTTCCTCGTCTCCGGCAGCCGGAGAGAGCGGCAGCTTCGCAAAGGTGATGAAACAAGCTGTACAACACTGCGATTGTGTGAGCAGCTTGCCAACTGAGAGAAAACAGTACCTGACCACTCTCCTGCCTTTTCTATTCACTTGAACATTCGATTGCAAGCTGTTTTTGACAACTTTCCTTCTCTTCTTGCAAAAGACTCGGCAGACCTCCGTGCAGCCTCTAGAACACGATGGGAGATGTTTTCTGTGCTGGCACAGTTTCTCCTTGCCAGACAGAGTGGAAAAGCTTTTTGCTAAGATGTAGATGAGAAGAGAGGCTAAAGAAGCAGGTATGGTGCACTGCAGAGCTAAGCACCGCTCCCGGACGTCTTTCGGCAGAAGGCGCACACCGCAGAGCACTGTGAGCGGCAGAATCGTCTTTGCGCGAAGAAGCAGCTTCTTCGTCTCCGGGAGCCGGAGAGAGCGGCAGCTTCGCAAAGGTGATGAAACAAGCTGTACAACACTGCGATTGTGTGCGCAGCTTGCCAAGTGAGAGAAAACAGTACCTGACCACTCTCCTGCCTTTTGTAATCACATGAACATTCGATTGTAAGCTGTTTTGGACAACTTTCTTTCTCTTCTTGCAAAACACTCGGCAGACCTCCGTGCAGCCTCTAGAACACGATGGGAGATGTTTTCTGTGCTGGCAAAGTTTCTCCTTGCCAGACAGAGTGGAAAAGCTTTTTGCTAAGATGTAGACGAGAAGAGAGGCTAAAGACGAAGGTACGGTGCTCTGCAGAGCTAAGCACCGCTCACGTGCCTCTTTCGGCAGAAGGCGCACACCGCAGAGCACTGTGAGCGGCAGAATCGTCTTTGCGCGAAGAAGCAGCTTCTTCGTCTCCGGGAGCCGGAGAGAGCGGCAACTTGGCAAAGGTGATGAAACAAGCTGTACAACACTGCGATTGTGTGCGCAGCTTGCCAACTGAGAGAAAACAGTACCTGACCACTCTCCTGCCTTTTCTATTCACATGAACATTCGATTGCAAGCTGTTTTGGACAACTTTCTTTCTCTTCTTGCAAAACACTCGGCAGACCTCCGTGCAGCCTCTAGAACACGATGGGAGATGTTTTTTGTGCTGGCACAGTTTCTCCTTGCCAGACAGAGTGGAAAAGCTTTTTGCTAAGATGTAGACGAGAAGCGTGGCTAAAGAAGCACGTATGGTACTCTGCAGAGCTAAGCATCGCTCCCGGACTTCTTTCGGCAGAAGGCGCACACCGCAGAGCACAGTGAGCGGCAGAATCGTCTTTGCGCGAAGAATAAGCTTCTTCGTCTCCAGGAGCCGGAGAGAGCGGCAACTTCGCAAAGGTGATGAAACAAGCTGTACAACACTGCGATTGTGTGAGCAGCTTGCCAACTGAGAGAAAACAGTACCTGACCACTCTCCTGCCTTTTCTATTCACTTGAACATTCGATTGCAAGCTGTTTTTGACAACTTTCCTTCTCTTCTTGGAAAAGACTCGGCAGACCTCCGTGCAGCCTCTAGAACACGATGGGAGATGTTTTCTGTGCTGGCACAGTTTCTCCTTGCCAGACAGAGTGGAAAAGCTTTTTGCTAAGATGTAGATGAGAAGAGAGGCTAAAGAAGCAGGTATGGTGCACTGCAGAGCTAAGCACCGCTCCCGGACGTCTTTGGGCAGAAGGCGCACACCGCAGAGCACTGTGAGCGGCAGAATCGTCTTTGCGCGAAGAAGCAGCTTCTTCGTCTCCGGGAGCCGGAGAGAGCGGCAGCTTCGCAAAGGTGATGAAACAAGCTGTACAACACTGCGATTGTGTGCGCAGCTTGCCAACTGAGAGAAAACAGTACCTGACCACTTCCTGCCTTTTGTAATCACATGAACATTCGATTGTAAGGTGTTTTGGACAACTTTCTTTCTCTTCTTGCAAAACACTCGGCAGACCTCCGTGCAGCCTCTAGAACACGATGGGAGATGTTTTTTGTGCTGGCACAGTTTCTCCTTGCCAGACAGAGTGGAAAAGCTTTTTGCTAAGATGTAGACGAGAAGAGAGGCTAAAGACGAAGGTACGGTGCTCTGCAGAGCTAAGCACCGCTCCCGTGCGTCTTTCGGCAGAAGGCGCACACCGCAGAGCACTGTGAGCGGCAGAATCGTCTTTGCGCGAAGAAGCAGCTTCTTCGTCTCCGGCAGCCGGAGAGAGCGGCAGCTTCGCAAAGGTGATGAAACAAGCTGTACAATACTGCGATTGTGTGCGCAGCTTGCCAAGTGAGAGAAAACAGTACCTGACCACTCTCCTGCCTTTTCTATTCACATGAACATTCGATTGCAAGCTGTTTTGGACAACTTTCTTTCTCTTCTTGCAAAACACTCGGCAGACCTCCGTGCAGCCTCTAGAACACGATGGGAGATGTTTTCTGTGCTGGCACAGTTTCTCCTTGCCAGACAGAGTGGAAAAGCTTTTTGCTAAGATGTAGACGAGAAGAGAGGCTAAAGACGAAGGTACGGTGCTCTGCAGAGCTAAGCACCGCTCCCGGACCTCTTTGGGCAGAAGGCGCACACCGCAGAGCACTGTGAGCGGCAGAATCGTCTTTGCGCGAAGAAGCAGCTTCTTCGTCTCCGGGAGCCGGAGAGAGCGGCAGCTTCGCAAAGGTGATGAAACAAGCTGTACAACACTGCGATTGTGTGCGCAGCTTGCCAACTGAGAGAAAACAGTACCTGACCACTCTCCTGCCTTTTCTATTCATATGAACATTCGATTGCAAGCTGTTTTGGACAACTTTCTTTCTCTTCTTGCAAAACACTCGGCAGACCTCCGTGCAGCCTCTAGAACACGATGGGAGATGTTTTCTGTGCTGGCACAGTTTCTCCTTGCCAGACAGAGTGGAAAAGCTTTTTGCTAAGATGTAGACGAGAAGAGAGGCTAAAGACGAAGGTACGGTGCTCTGCAGAGCTAAGCACCGCTCCCGGACCTCTTTCGGCAGAAGACACACACTGCAGAGCACAGTGAGCGGCAGAATCGTCTTTGCGCGAAGAAGCAGCTTCTTCGTCTCCGGGAGCCGGAGAGAGCGGCAACTTCGCAAAGGTGATGAAACAAGCTGTACAACACTGCGATTGTGTGCGCAGCTTGCCAACTGAGAGAAAACAGTACCTGACCACTCTCCTGCCTTTCTATTCACATGAACATTCGATTGGAAGCTGTTTTGGACAACTTTCTTTCTCTTCTTGCAAAACACTCGGCAGACCTCCGTGCAGCCTCTAGAACACGATGGGAGATGTTTTTTGTGCTGGCACAGTTTCTCCTTGCCAGACAGAGTGGAAAAGCTTTTTGCTAAGATGTAGACGAGAAGAGAGGCTAAAGACGAAGGTACGGTGCTCTGCAGAGCTAAGCACAGCTCCCGGACCTCTTTCGGCAGAGGGCGCACACCGCAGAGCACTGTGAGCGGCAGAATCGTCTTTGCGCGAAGAAGCAGCTTCTTCGTCTCCGGGAGCCGGAGAGAGCGGTAACTTCGCAAAGGTGATGAAACAAGCTGTACAACACTGCGATTGTGTGCGCAGCTTGCCAACTGAGAGAAAACAGTACCTGACCACTCTCCTGCCTTTTCTATTCACATGAACATTCGATTGCAAGCTGTTTTGGACAACTTTCCTTCTCTTCTTGCAAAACACTCGGCAGACCTCCGTGCAGCCTCTAGAACACGATGGGAGATGTTTTCTGTGCTGGCACAGTTTCTCCTTGCCAGACAGAGTGGAAAAGCTTTTTGCTAAGATGTAGACGAGAAGAGAGGCTAAAGAAGCACGTATGGTGCTCTGCAGAGCTAAGCACCGCTCCCGGACGTCTTTCGGCAGAAGGCGCACACCGCAGAGCACTGTGAGCGGCAGAATCGTCTATGCGCGAAGAAGCAGCTTCTTCGTCTCCGGGAGCCGGAGAGAGCGGCAGCTTCGCAAAGGTGATGAAACAAGCTGTACAACACTGCGATTGTGTGCGCAGCTTGCCAAGTGAGAGAAAACAGTACCTGACCACTCTCCTGCCTTTTGTAATCACATGAACATTCGATTGTAAGCTGTTTTGGACAACTTTCTTTCTCTTCTTGCAAAACACTCGGCAGACCTCCGTGCAGCCTCTAGAACACGATGGGAGATGTTTTCTGTGCTGGCACAGTTTCTCCTTGCCAGACAGAGTGGAAAAGCTTTTTGCTAAGATGTAGACGAGAAGAGAGGCTAAAGACGAAGGTACGGTGCTCTGCAGAGCTAAGCACAGCTCCCGGACCTCTTTGGGCAGAAGGCGCACACCGCAGAGCACTGTGAGCGGCAGAATCGTCTTTGCGCGAAGAAGCAGCTTCTTCGTCTCCGGGAGACGGAGAGAGCGGCAACTTCGCAAAGGTGATGAAACAAGCTGTACAACACTGCGATTGTGTGCGCAGCTTGCCAACTGAGAGAAAACAGTACCTGACCACTCTCCTGCCTTTTCTATTCATATGAACATTCGATTGCAAGCTGTTTTGGACAACTTTCTTTCTCTTCTTGCAAAACACTCGGCAGACCTCCGTGCAGCCTCTAGAAAACGATGGGAGATGTTTTCTGTTCTGGCAAAGTTTCTCCTTGCCAGACAGAGTGGAAAAGCTTTTTGCTAAGATGTAGACGAGAAGAGATGCTAAAGACGAAGGTACGGTGCTCTGCAGAGCTAAGCACCGCTCCCGGACCTCTTTCAGCAGAAGGCGCACACTGCAGAGCACTGTGAGCGGCAGAATCGTCTTTGCGCGAAGAAGCAGCTTCTTCGTCTCCGGGAGCCGGAGAGAGCGGCAACTTCGCAAAGGTGATGAAACAAGCTGTACAAAACTGCGATTGTGTGCGCAGCTTGCCAACTGAGAGAAAACAGTACCTGACCACTCTCCTGCCTTTTCTATTCACATGAACATTCGATTGCAAGCTGTTTTGGACAACTTTCTTTCTCTTCTTGCAAAACACTCGGCAGACCTCCGTGCAGCCTCTAGAACACGATGGGAGATGTTTTTTGTGCTGGCACAGTTTCTCCTTGCCAGACAGAGTGGAAAAGCTTTTTGCTAAGATGTAGACGAGAAGAGAGGCTAAAGACGAAGGTACGGTGCTCTGCAGAGCTAAGCACAGCTCCCGGACCTCTTTCGGCAGAAGGCGCACACCGCAGAGCACAGTGAGCGGCACAATCGTCTTTGCGCGAAGAAGCAGCTTCTTCGTCTCCGGGAGCCGGAGGGAGCGGTAACTTCGCAAAGGTGATGAAACAAGCTGTACAACACTGCGATTGTGTGCGCAGCTTGCCAACTGAGAGAAAACAGTACCTGACCACTCTCCTGCCTTTTCTATTCACATGAACATTCGATTGCAAGCTGTTTTGGACAACTTTCCTTCTCTTCTTGCAAAACAATCGGCAGACCTCCGTGCAGCCTCTAGAACACGATGGGAGATGTTTTCTGTGCTGGCACAGTTTCTCCTTGCCAGACAGAGTGGAAAAGCTTTTTGCTAAGATGTAGACGAGAAGAGAGGCTAAAGAAGCACGTATGGTACTCTGCAGAGCTAAGCACCGCTCCCGGACGTCTTTCGGCAGAAGGCGCACACCGCAGAGCACTGTGAGCGGCAGAATCGTCTATGCGCGAAGAAGCAGCTACTTCGTCTCCGGGAGCCGGAGAGAGCGGCAGCTTCGCAAAGGTGATGAAACAAGCTGTACAACACTGCGATTGTGTGCGCAGCTTGCCAAGTGAGAGAAAACAGTACCTGACCACTCTCCTGCCTTTTGTAATCACATGAACATTCGATTGTAAGCTGTTTTGGACAACTTTCTTTCTCTTCTTGCAAAACACTCGGCAGACCTCCGTGCAGCCTCTAGAACACGATGGGAGATGTTTTCTGTGCTGGCACAGTTTGTCCTTGCCAGACAGAGTGGAAAAGCTTTTTGCTAAGATGTAGACGAGAAGAGAGGCTAAAGACGAAGGTACGGTGCTCTGCAGAGCTAAGCACCGCTCCCGGACGTCTTTCGGCAGAAGGCGCACACCGCAGAGCACTGTGAGCGGCAGAATCGTCTTTGCGCGAAGAAGCAGCTTCTTCGTCTACGGGAGCCGGAGAGAGCGGCAGCTTCGCAAAGGTGATGAAACAAGCTGTACAACACTGCGATTGTGTGCGCAGCTTGCCAACTGAGAGAAAACAGTACCTGACCACTCTCCTGCCTTTTCTATTCACATGAACATTCGATTGCAAGCTGTTTTGGACAACTTTCTTTCTCTTCTTGCAAAACACTCGGCAGACCTCCGTGCAGCCTCTAGAACACGATGGGAGATGTTTTCTGTGCTGGCACAGTTTCTCCTTGCCAGACAGAGTGGAAAAGCTTTTTGCTAAGATGTAGACGAGAAGAGAGGCTGACGACGAAGGTACGGTGCTCTGCAGAGCTAAGCACCGATCCCGGACCTCTTTGGGCAGAAGGCGCACACCGCAGAGCACTGTGAGCGGCAGAATCGTCTTTGCGCGAAGAAGCAGCTTCTTCGTCTCCGGGAGCCGGAGAGAGCGGCAGCTTCGCAAAGGTGATGAAACAAGCTGTACAACACTGCGATTGTGTGCGCAGCTTGCCAACTGAGAGAAAACAGTACCAGACCACTCTCCTGCCTTTTCTATTCACATGAACATTCGATTGCAAGCTGTTTTGGACAACTTTCTTTCTCTTCTTGCAAAACACTCGGCAGACCTCCGTGCAGCCTCTAGAACACGATGGGAGATGTTTTCTGTGCTGGCACAGTTTCTCCTTGCCAGACAGAGTGGAAAAGCTTTTTGCTAAGATGTAGACGAGAAGAGAGGCTAAAGACGAATGTACGGTGATCTGCAGAGATAAGCACCGCTCCCGGACCTCTTTCGGCAGAAGGCGCACACCGCAGAGCACAGTGAGCGGCAGAATCGTCTTTGCGCGAAGAAGCAGCTTCTTCGTCTCCGGGAGCCGGAGAGAGCGGCAACTTCGCAAAGGTGATGAAACAAGCTGTACAACACTGCGATTGTGTGCGCAGCTTGCCAACTGAGAGAAAACAGTACCTGACCACTCTCCTGCCTTTCTATTCACATGAACATTCGATTGGAAGCTGTTTTGGACAACTTTCTTTCTCTTCTTGCAAAACACTCGGCAGACCTCCGTGCAGCCTCTAGAACACGATGGGAGATGTTTTTTGTGCAGGCACAGTTTCTCCTTGCCAGACAGAGTGGAAAAGCTTTTTGCTAAGATGTAGACGAGAAGAGAGGCTAAAGACGAAGGTACGGTGCTCTGCAAAGCTAAGCACCGCTCCCGTGCCTCTTTCGGCAGAAGGCGCACACCGCAGAGCACTGTGAGCGGCAGAATCGTCTTTGCGCGAAGAAGCAGCTTCTTCGTCTCCGGGAGCCGGAGAGAGCGGCAACTTCGCAAAGGTGATGAAACAAGCTGTTCAAAACTGCGATTGTGTGCGCAGCTTGCCAAGTGAGAGAAAACAGTACCTGACCACTCTCCTGCCTTTTCTATTCACTTGAACATTCGATTGGAAGCTGTTTTGGACAACTTTCTTTCTCTTCTTGCAAAACACTCGGCAGTCCTCCGTTCAGCCTCTAGAAGACGATGGGAGGTGTTTTCTGTGCTGGCACAGTTTCTCCTTGCCAGACAGAGTGGAAAAGCTTTTTGCTAAGATGTAGACGAGAAGAGAGGCTAAAGAAGCACGTATGGTACTCTGCAGAGCTAAGCATCGCTCCCGGACTTCTTTCGGCAGAAGGCGCACACCGCAGAGCACTGTGAGCGGCAGAATCGTCTTTGCGCGAAGAAGCAGCTTCTTCGTCTCCGGGAGCCGGAGAGAGTGGCAACTTCGCAAAGGTGATGAAACAAGCTGTACAACACTGCGATTGTGTGCGCAGCTTGCCAACTGAGAGAAAACAGTACCTGACCACTCTCCTGCCTTTTCTATTCACATGAACATTCGATTGCAAGCTGTTTTGGACAACTTTCTTTCTCTTCTTGCAAAACACTCGGCAGACCTCCGTGCAGCCTCTAGAACACGATGGGAGATGTTTTCTTTGCTGGCACAGTTTCTCCTTGCCAGACAGAGTGGAAAAGCTTTTTGCTAAGATGTAGACGAGAAGCGAGGCTAAAGAAGCACGTATGGTACTCTGCAAAGCTAAGCACCGCTCCCGTGCCTCTTTCGGCAGAAGGCGCACACCGCAGAGCACAGTGAGCGGCAGAATCGTCTTTGCGCGAAGAATAAGCTTCTTCGTCTCCAGGAGCCGGAGAGAGCGGCAACTTCGCAAAGGTGATGAAACAAGCTGTACAACACTGCGATTGTGTGCGCAGCTTGCCAACTGAGAGAAAACAGTACCTGACCACTCTCCTGCCTTTTCTATTCACATTAACATTCGATTGCAAGCTGTTTTGGACAACTTTCTTTCTCTTCTTGCAAAACACTCGGCAGACCTCCGTGCAGCCTCTAGAACACGATGGGAGATGTTTTTTGTGCTGGCACAGTTTCTCCTTGCCAGACAGAGTGGAAAAGCTTTTTGCTAAGATGTAGACGAGAAGAGAGGCTAAAGACGAAGGTACGGTGCTCTGCAGAGCTAAGCACAGCTCCCGGACCTCTTTCGGCAGAAGGCGCACACCGCAGAGCACTGTGAGCGGCAGAATCGTCTTTGCGCGAAGAAGCAGCTTCTTCGTCTCCGGGAGCCGGAGAGAGCGGTAACTTCGCAAAGGTGATGAAACAAGCTGTACAACACTGCGATTGTGTGCGCAGCTTGCCAACTGAGAGAAAACAGTACCTGACCACTCTCCTGCCTTTTCTATTCACATGAACATTCGATTGCAAGCTGTTTTGGAACCCTTTCCTTCTCTTCTTGCAAAACACTCGGCAGACCTCCGTGCAGCCTCTAGAAGACGATGGGAGGTGTTTTCTCTGCAGGCACAGTTTCTCCTTGCCAGACAGAGTGGAAAAGCTTTTTGCTAAGATGTAGACGAGAAGCGAGGCTAAAGAAGCACGTATGGTACTCTGCAGAGCTAAGCATCGCTCCCGGACTTCTTTCGGCAGAAGGCGCACACCGCAGAGCACTGTGAGCGGCAGAATCGTCTTTGCGCGAAGAAGCAGCTTCTTCGTCTCCGGGAGCCGGAGAGAGCGGCAACTTCGCAAAGGTGATGAAACAAGCTGTACAACACTGCGATTGTGTGCGCAGCTTGCCAAGTGAGAGAAAACAGTACCTGACCACTCTCCTGCCTTTTCTATTCACATGAACATTCGATTGCAAGCTGTTTTGGACAACTTTCTTTCTCTTCTTGCAAAACACTCGGCAGACCTCCGTGCAGCCTCTAGAACACGATGGGAGATGTTTTCTGTGCTGGCACAGTTTGTCCTTGCCAGACAGAGTGGAAAAGCTTTTTGCTAAGATGTAGACGAGAAGAGAGGCTAAAGACGATGGTACGGTGGTCTGCAGAGCTAAGCACAGCTCCCGGACTTCTTTCGGCAGAAGGCGCACACCGCAGAGCACAGTGAGCGGCAGAATCGTCTTTGCGCGAAGAAGCAGCTTCTTCGTCTCCGGGAGCCGGAGAGAGCGGCAACTTCGCAAAGGTGATGAAACAATCTGTACAACACTGCGATTGTGTGCGCAGCTTGCCAACTGAGAGAAAACAGTACCTGACCACTCTCCTGCCTTTTCTATTCACATGAACATTCGATTGCAAGCTGTTTTGGACAACTTTCTTTCTCTTCTTGCAAAACACTCGGCAGACCTCCGTGCAGCCTCTAGAACACGATGGGAGATGTTTTCTGTGCTGGCACAGTTTCTCCTTGCCAGACAGAGTGGAAAAGCTTTTTGCTAAGATGTAGACGAGAAGAGAGGCTAAAGACGAAGGTACGGTGCTCTGCAGAGCTGAGCATCGCTCCCGGACTTCTTTCGGCAGAAGGCGCACACCGCAGAGCACAGTGAGCGGCAGAATCGTCTTTGCGCGAAGAAGCAGCTTCTTCGTCTCCGGCAGCCGGGGAGAGCGGCAACTTCGCAAAGGTGATGAAACAATCTGTACCACACTGCGATTGTGTGCGCAGCTTGCCAAGTGAGAGAAAACAGTACCTGACCACTCTCCTGCCTTTTCTATTCACATGAACATTCGATTGCAAGCTGTTTTGGACAACTTTCTTTCTCTTCTTGCAAAACACTCGGCAGACCTCCGTGCAGCCTCTAGAACACGATGGGAGATGTTTTTTGTGCTGGCACAGTTTCTCCTTGCCAGACAGAGTGGAAAAGCTTTTTGCTAAGATGTAGACGAGAAGAGAGGCTAAAGACGAAGGTACGGTGCTCTGCAGAGCTAAGCACCGCTCCCGCACCTCTTTGGGCAGAAGGCGCACACCGCAGAGCACTGTGAGCGGCAGAATCGTCTTTGCGCGAAGAAGCAGCTTCTTCGTCTCCGGGAGCCGGAGAGAACGGCAGCTTCGCAAAGGTGATGAAACAAGCTGTACAACACTGCGATTGTGTGCGCAGCTTGCCAACTGAGAGAAAACAGTACCTGACCACTCTCCTGCCTTTTCTATTCATATGAACATTCGATTGTAAGCTGTTTTGGACAACTTTCTTTCTCTTCTTGCAAAACACTCGGCAGACCTCCGTGCAGCCTCTAGAACACGATGGGAGATGTTTTTTGTGCTGGCACAGTTTCTCCTTGCCAGACAGAGTGGAAAAGCTTTTTGCTAAGATGTAGACGAGAAGAGAGGCTAAAGACGAAGGTACGGTGCTCTGCAGAGCTAAGCACAGCTCCCGGACCTCTTTCGGCAGAAGGCGCACACCGCAGAGCACTGTGAGCGGCAGAATCGTCTTTGCGCGAAGAAGCAGCTTCTTCGTCTCCGGGAGCCGGAGAGAGCGGCAGCTTCGCAAAGGTGATGAAACAAGCTGTACAACACTGCGATTGTGTGCGCAGCTTGCCAACTGAGAGAAAACAGTACCTGACCACTCTCCTGCCTTTTCTATTCACATGAACATTCGATTGCAAGCTGTTTTGGACAACTTTCCTTCTCTTCTTGCAAAACACTCGGCAGACCTCCGTGCAGCCTCTAGAACACGATGGGAGATGTTTTGTGTGCTGGCACAGTTTCTCCTTGCCAGACAGAGTGGAAAAGCTTTTTGCTAAGATGTAGACGAGAAGAGAGAAAAAAGAAGCAGGTATGGTGCTCTGCAGAGCTAAGCACCGCTCCCGGACGTCTTTCGGCAGAAGGCGCACACCGCAGAGCACTGTGAGCGGCAGAATCGTCTTTGCGCGAAGAAGCAGCTTCTTCGTCTCCGGGAGCCGGAGAGAGCGGCAGCTTCGCAAAGGTGATGAAACAAGCTGTACAACACTGCGATTGTGTGCGCAGCTTGCCAAGTGAGAGAAAACAGTACCTGACCACTCTCCTGCCTTTTGTAATCACATGAACATTCGATTGTAAGCTGTTTTGGACAACTTTCTTTCTCTTCTTGCAAAACACTCGGCAGACCTCCGTGCAGCCTCTAGAACACGATGGGAGATGTTTTCTGTGCTGGCACAGTTTCTCCTTGCCAGACAGAGTGGAAAAGCTTTTTGCTAAGATGTAGACGAGAAGAGAGGCTAAAGACGAAGGTACGGTGCTCTGCAGAGCTAAGCACCGCTCCCGGACCTCTTTGGGCAGAAGGCGCACACCGCAGAGCACTGTGAGCGGCAGAATCGTCTTTGCGCGAAGAAGCAGCTTCTTCGTCTCCGGGAGCCGGAGAGAGCGGCAACTTCGCAAAGGTGATGAAACAAGCTGTACAACACTGCGATTGTGTGCGCAGCTTGCCAAGTGAGAGAAAACAGTACCTGACCACTCTCCTGCCTTTTCTATTCATATGAACATTCGATTGCAAGCTGTTTTGGACAACTTTCTTTCTCTTCTTGCAAAACACTCGGCAGACCTCCGTGCAGCCTCTAGAACACGATGGGAGATGTTTTCTGTGCTGGCACAGTTTCTCCTTGCCAGACAGAGTGGAAAAGCTTTTTGCTAAGATGTAGACGAGAAGCGTGGCTAAAGAAGCACGTATGGTACTCTGCAGAGCTAAGCATCGCTCCCGGACTTCTTTCGGCAGAAGGCGCACACCGCAGAGCACAGTGAGCGGCAGAATCGTCTTTGCGCGAAGAAGCAGCTTCTTCGTCTCCGGGAGCCGGAGAGAGCGGCAGCTTCGCAAAGGTGATGAAACAAGCTGTACAACACTGCGATTGTGTGCGCAGCTTGCCAAGTGAGAGAAAACAGTACCTGACCACTCTCCTGCCTTTTCTATTCACATGAACATTCGATTGCAAGCTGTTTTGGACAACTTTCTTTCTCTTCTTGCAAAACACTCGGCAGACCTCCGTGCAGCCTCTAGAACACGATGGGAGATGTTTTCTGTGCTGGCACAGTTTCTCCTTGCCAGACAGAGTGGAAAAGCTTTTTGCTAAGATGTAGACGAGAAGAGAGGCTAAAGACGATGGTACGGTGCTCTGCAGAGCTAAGCACAGCTCCCGGACTTCTTTCGGCAGAAGGCGCACACCGCAGAGCACTGTGAGCGGCAGAATCGTCTTTGCGCGAAGAAGCAGCTTCTTCGTCTCCGGGAGCCGGAGAGAGCGGTAACTTCGCAAAGGTGATGAAACAAGCTGTACAACACTGCGATTGTGTGCGCAGCTTGCCAACTGAGAGAAAACAGTACCTGACCACTCTCCTGCCTTTTCTATTCACATGAACATTCGATTGCAAGCTGTTTTGGACAACTTTCTTTCTCTTCTTGCAAAACACTCGGCAGACCTCCGTGCAGCCTCTAGAACACGATGGGAGATGTTTTTTGTGCTGGCACAGTTTCTCCTTGCCAGACAGAGTGGAAAAGCTTTTTGCTAAGATGTAGACGAGAAGAGAGGCTAAAGACGAAGGTACGGTGCTCTGCAGAGCTAAGCACAGCTCCCGGACCTCTTTCGGCAGAAGGCGCACACCGCAGAGCACTGTGAGCGGCAGAATCGTCTTTGCGCGAAGAAGCAGCTTCTTCGTCTCCGGGAGCCGGAGAGAGCGGTAACTTCGCAAAGGTGATGAAACAAGCTGTACAACACTGCGATTGTGTGCGCAGCTTGCCAACTGAGAGAAAACAGTACCTGACCACTCTCCTGCCTTTTCTATTCACATGAACATTCGATTGCAAGCTGTTTTGGACAACTTTCTTTCTCTTCTTGCAAAACACTCGGCAGACCTCCGTGCAGCCTCTAGAACACGATGGGAGATGTTTTCTGTGCTGGCAAAGTTTCTCCTTGCCAGACAGAGTGGAAAAGCTTTTTGCTAAGATGTAGACGAGAAGAGAGGCTAAAGACGAAGGTACGGTGCTCTGCAGAGCTAAGCATCGCTCCCGGACTTCTTTCGGCAGAAGGCGCACACCGCAGAGCACTGTGAGCGGCAGAATCGTCTTTGCGCGAAGAAGCAGCTTCTTCGTCTCCGGGAGCCGGAGAGAGCGGCAACTTCGCAAAGGTGATGATACAATGTGTACCACACTGCGATTGTGTGCGCAGCTTGCCAACTGAGAGAAAACAGTACCTGACCACTCTCCTGCCTTTTCTATTCACATGAACATTCGATTGCAAGCTGTTTTGGACAACTTTCTTTCTCTTCTTGCAAAACACTCGGCAGACCTCCGTGCAGCCTCTAGAACACGATGGGAGATGTTTTTTGTGCTGGCACAGTTTCTCCTTGCCAGACAGAGTGGAAAAGCTTTTTGCTAAGATGTAGACGAGAAGAGAGGCTAAAGACGAAGGTACGGTGCTCTGCAGAGCTAAGCACAGCTCCCGGACCTCTTCGGCAGAAGGCGCACACCGCAGAGCACTGTGAGCGGCACAATCGTCTTTGCGCGAAGAAGCAGCTTCTTCGTCTCCGGGAGCCGGAGACAGCGGTAACTTCGCAAAGGTGATGAAACGAGCTGTACAACACTGCGATTGTGTGCGCAGCTTGCCAACTGAGAGAAAACAGTACCAGACCACTCTCCTGCCTTTTCTATTCACATGAACATTCGATTGCAAGCTGTTTTGGACAACTTTCTTTCTCTTCTTGCAAAACACTCGGCAGACCTCCGTGCAGCCTCTAGAACACGATGGGAGATGTTTTTTGTGCAGGCACAGTTTCTCCTTGCCAGACAGAGTGGAAAAGCTTTTTGCTAAGATGTAGACGAGAAGAGAGGCTAAAGACGAAGGTACGGTGCTCTGCAAAGCTAAGCACCGCTCCCGTGCCTCTTTCGGCAGAAGGCGCACACCGCAGAGCACTGTGAGCGGCAGAATCGTCTTTGCGCGAAGAAGCAGCTTCTTCGTCTCCGGGAGCCGGAGAGAGCGGTAACCTCGCAAAGGTGATGAAACAATCTGTACCACACTGCGATTGTGTGCGCAGCTTGCCAAGTGAGAGAAAACAGTACCTGACCACTCTCCTGCCTTTTCTATTCACATGAACATTCGATTGCAAGCTGTTTTGGACAACTTTCTTTCTCTTCTTGCAAAACACTCGGCAGACCTCCGTGCAGCCTCTAGAACACGATGGGAGATGTTTTTTGTGCTGGCACAGTTTCTCCTTGCCAGACAGAGTGGAAAAGCTTTTTGCTAAGATGTAGACGAGAAGAGAGGCTAAAGACGAAGGTACGGTGCTCTGCAGAGCTAAGCACCGCTCCCGCACCTCTTTGGGCAGAAGGCGCACACCGCAGAGCACTGTGAGCGGCAGAATCGTCTTTGCGCGAAGAAGCAGCTTCTTCGTCTCCGGGAGCCGGAGAGAACGGCAGCTTCGCAAAGGTGATGAAACAAGCTGTACAACACTGCGATTGTGTGCGCAGCTTGCCAACTGAGAGAAAACAGTACCTGACCACTCTCCTGCCTTTTCTATTCATATGAACATTCGATTGTAAGCTGTTTTGGACAACTTTCTTTCTCTTCTTGCAAAACACTCGGCAGACCTCCGTGCAGCCTCTAGAACACGATGGGAGATGTTTTTTGTGCTGGCACAGTTTCTCCTTGCCAGACAGAGTGGAAAAGCTTTTTGCTAAGATGTAGACGAGAAGAGAGGCTAAAGACGAAGGTACGGTGCTCTGCAGAGCTAAGCACAGCTCCCGGACCTCTTTCGGCAGAAGGCGCACACCGCAGAGCACTGTGAGCGGCAGAATCGTCTTTGCGCGAAGAAGCAGCTTCTTCGTCTCCGGGAGCCGGAGAGAGCGGCAGCTTCGCAAAGGTGATGAAACAAGCTGTACAACACTGCGATTGTGTGCGCAGCTTGCCAACTGAGAGAAAACAGTACCTGACCACTCTCCTGCCTTTTCTATTCACATGAACATTCGATTGCAAGCTGTTTTGGACAACTTTCCTTCTCTTCTTGCAAAACACTCGGCAGACCTCCGTGCAGCCTCTAGAACACGATGGGAGATGTTTTGTGTGCTGGCACAGTTTCTCCTTGCCAGACAGAGTGGAAAAGCTTTTTGCTAAGATGTAGACGAGAAGAGAGAAAAAAGAAGCAGGTATGGTGCTCTGCAGAGCTAAGCACCGCTCCCGGACGTCTTTCGGCAGAAGGCGCACACCGCAGAGCACTGTGAGCGGCAGAATCGTCTTTGCGCGAAGAAGCAGCTTCTTCGTCTCCGGGAGCCGGAGAGAGCGGCAGCTTCGCAAAGGTGATGAAACAAGCTGTACAACACTGCGATTGTGTGCGCAGCTTGCCAAGTGAGAGAAAACAGTACCTGACCACTCTCCTGCCTTTTGTAATCACATGAACATTCGATTGTAAGCTGTTTTGGACAACTTTCTTTCTCTTCTTGCAAAACACTCGGCAGACCTCCGTGCAGCCTCTAGAACACGATGGGAGATGTTTTCTGTGCTGGCACAGTTTGTCCTTGCCAGACAGAGTGGAAAAGCTTTTTGCTAAGATGTAGACGAGAAGAGAGGCTAAAGACGAAGGTACGGTGCTCTGCAGAGCTAAGCACCGCTCCCGGACCTCTTTGGGCAGAAGGCGCACACCGCAGAGCACTGTGAGCGGCAGAATCGTCTTTGCGCGAAGAAGCAGCTTCTTCGTCTCCGGGAGCCGGAGAGAGCGGCAACTTCGCAAAGGTGATGAAACAAGCTGTACAACACTGCGATTGTGTGCGCAGCTTGCCAAGTGAGAGAAAACAGTACCTGACCACTCTCCTGCCTTTTCTATTCATATGAACATTCGATTGCAAGCTGTTTTGGACAACTTTCTTTCTCTTCTTGCAAAACACTCGGCAGACCTCCGTGCAGCCTCTAGAACACGATGGGAGATGTTTTCTGTGCTGGCACAGTTTCTCCTTGCCAGACAGAGTGGAAAAGCTTTTTGCTAAGATGTAGACGAGAAGCGTGGCTAAAGAAGCACGTATGGTACTCTGCAGAGCTAAGCATCGCTCCCGGACTTCTTTCGGCAGAAGGCGCACACCGCAGAGCACAGTGAGCGGCAGAATCGTCTTTGCGCGAAGAAGCAGCTTCTTCGTCTCCGGGAGCCGGAGAGAGCGGCAGCTTCGCAAAGGTGATGAAACAAGCTGTACAACACTGCGATTGTGTGCGCAGCTTGCCAAGTGAGAGAAAACAGTACCTGACCACTCTCCTGCCTTTTCTATTCACATGAACATTCGATTGCAAGCTGTTTTGGACAACTTTCTTTCTCTTCTTGCAAAACACTCGGCAGACCTCCGTGCAGCCTCTAGAACACGATGGGAGATGTTTTCTGTGCTGGCACAGTTTCTCCTTGCCAGACAGAGTGGAAAAGCTTTTTGCTAAGATGTAGACGAGAAGAGAGGCTAAAGACGATGGTACGGTGCTCTGCAGAGCTAAGCACAGCTCCCGGACTTCTTTCGGCAGAAGGCGCACACCGCAGAGCACTGTGAGCGGCAGAATCGTCTTTGCGCGAAGAAGCAGCTTCTTCGTCTCCGGGAGCCGGAGAGAGCGGTAACTTCGCAAAGGTGATGAAACAAGCTGTACAACACTGCGATTGTGTGCGCAGCTTGCCAACTGAGAGAAAACAGTACCTGACCACTCTCCTGCCTTTTCTATTCACATGAACATTCGATTGCAAGCTGTTTTGGACAACTTTCTTTCTCTTCTTGCAAAACACTCGGCAGACCTCCGTGCAGCCTCTAGAACACGATGGGAGATGTTTTTTGTGCTGGCACAGTTTCTCCTTGCCAGACAGAGTGGAAAAGCTTTTTGCTAAGATGTAGACGAGAAGAGAGGCTAAAGACGAAGGTACGGTGCTCTGCAGAGCTAAGCACAGCTCCCGGACCTCTTTCGGCAGAAGGCGCACACCGCAGAGCACTGTGAGCGGCAGAATCGTCTTTGCGCGAAGAAGCAGCTTCTTCGTCTCCGGGAGCCGGAGAGAGCGGTAACTTCGCAAAGGTGATGAAACAAGCTGTACAACACTGCGATTGTGTGCGCAGCTTGCCAACTGAGAGAAAACAGTACCTGACCACTCTCCTGCCTTTTCTATTCACATGAACATTCGATTGCAAGCTGTTTTGGACAACTTTCTTTCTCTTCTTGCAAAACACTCGGCAGACCTCCGTGCAGCCTCTAGAACACGATGGGAGATGTTTTCTGTGCTGGCAAAGTTTCTCCTTGCCAGACAGAGTGGAAAAGCTTTTTGCTAAGATGTAGACGAGAAGAGAGGCTAAAGACGAAGGTACGGTGCTCTGCAGAGCTAAGCATCGCTCCCGGACTTCTTTCGGCAGAAGGCGCACACCGCAGAGCACTGTGAGCGGCAGAATCGTCTTTGCGCGAAGAAGCAGCTTCTTCGTCTCCGGGAGCCGGAGAGAGCGGCAACTTCGCAAAGGTGATGATACAATGTGTACCACACTGCGATTGTGTGCGCAGCTTGCCAAGTGAGAGAAAACAGTACCTGACCACTCTCCTGCCTTTTCTATTCACATGAACATTCGATTGCAAGCTGTTTTGGACAACTTTCTTTCTCTTCTTGCAAAACACTCGGCAGACCTCCGTGCAGCCTCTAGAACACGATGGGAGATGTTTTTTGTGCTGGCACAGTTTCTCCTTGCCAGACAGAGTGGAAAAGCTTTTTGCTAAGATGTAGACGAGAAGAGAGGCTAAAGACGAAGGTACGGTGCTCTGCAGAGCTAAGCACAGCTCCCGGACCTCTTCGGCAGAAGGCGCACACCGCAGAGCACTGTGAGCGGCACAATCGTCTTTGCGCGAAGAAGCAGCTTCTTCGTCTCCGGGAGCCGGAGACAGCGGTAACTTCGCAAAGGTGATGAAACAAGCTGTACAACACTGCGATTGTGTGCGCAGCTTGCCAACTGAGAGAAAACAGTACCAGACCACTCTCCTGCCTTTTCTATTCACATGAACATTCGATTGCAAGCTGTTTTGGACAACTTTCTTTCTCTTCTTGCAAAACACTCGGCAGACCTCCGTGCAGCCTCTAGAACACGATGGGAGATGTTTTTTGTGCAGGCACAGTTTCTCCTTGCCAGACAGAGTGGAAAAGCTTTTTGCTAAGATGTAGACGAGAAGAGAGGCTAAAGACGAAGGTACGGTGCTCTGCAAAGCTAAGCACCGCTCCCGTGCCTCTTTCGGCAGAAGGCGCACACCGCAGAGCACTGTGAGCGGCAGAATCGTCTTTGCGCGAAGAAGCAGCTTCTTCGTCTCCGGGAGCCGGAGAGAGCGGTAACCTCGCAAAGGTGATGAAACAAGCTGTTCAAAACTGCGATTGTGTGCGCAGCTTGCCAAGTGAGAGAAAACAGTACCTGACCACTCTCCTGACTTTTCTATTCACTTGAACATTCGATTACAAGCTGTTTTGGACAACTTTCTTTCTCTTCTTGCAAAACACTCGGCAGACCTCCGTGCAGCCTCTAGAACACGATGGGAGATGTTTTCTGTGCTGGCAAAGTTTCTCCTTGCCAGACAGAGTGGAAAAGCTTTTAGCTAAGATGTAGACGAGAAGAGAGGCTAAAGAAGCACGTATGGTACTCTGCAGAGCTAAGCATCGCTCCCGGACCTCTTTCGGCAGAAGGCGTACACCGCAGAGCACAGTGAGCGGCAGAATCGTCTTTGCGCGAAGAAGCAGCTTCTTCGTCTCCGGCAGCCGGAGAGAGCGGCAGCTTCGCAAAGGTGATGAAACAAGCTGTACAAAACTGCGATTGTGTGCGCAGCTTGCCAACTGAGAGAAAACAGTACCTGACCACTCTCCTGCCTTTTCTATTCACATGAACATTCGATTGCAAGCTGTTTTGGACAACTTTCTTTCTCTTCTTGCAGAACACTCGGCAGACCTCCGTGCAGCTTCTAGAACACGATGGGAGATGTTTTCTGTTCTGGCAAAGTTTCTCTTTGCCAGACAGAGTGGAAAAGCTTTTTGCTAAGATGTAGACGAGAAGAGAGGCTAAAGACGAAGGTACGGTGCTCTGCAGAGCTAAGCATCGCTCCCGTGCCTCTTTCGGTAGAAGGCGCACACCGCAGAGCACTGTGAGCGGCAGAATCGTCTTTGCGCGAAGAAGCAGCTTGTTCGTCTCCGGGAGCCGGAGAGAGCGGCAACTTGGCAAAGGTGATGAAACAAGCTGTACAACACTGCGATTGTGTGCGCAGCTTGCCAACTGAGAGAAAACAGTACCTGACCACTCTCCTGCCTTTTCCATTCACATGAACATTCGATTGCAAGCTGTTTTGGACAACTTTCTTTCTCTTCTTGCAAAACACTCGGCAGACCTCCGTTCAGCCTCTAGAACACGATGGGAGATGTTTTTTTTGCTGGCACAGTTTCTCCTTGCCAGACAGAGTGGAAAAGCTTTTTGCTAAGATGTAGACGAGAAGCGTGGCTAAAGAAGCACGTATGATACTCTGCAGAGCTAAGCATCGCTCCCGGACTTCTTTCGGCAGAAGGCGCACACCGCAGAGCACAGTGAGCGGCAGAATCGTCTTTGCGCGAAGAAGCAGCTTCTTCGTCTCCGGCAGCCGGAGAGAGCGGCAACTTCGCAAAGGTGATGAAACAATCTGTACAAAACTGCGATTGTGTGCGCAGCTTGCCAACTGAGAGAAAACAGTACCTGACCACTCTCCTGCCTTTTCTATTCACATGAACATTCGATTGCAAGCTGTTTTGGACAACTTTCTTTCTCTTCTTGCAAAACACTCGGCAGACCTCCGTGCAGCCTCTAGAACACGATGGGAGATGTTTTTTGTGCTGGCACAGTTTCTCCTTGCCAGACAGAGTGGAAAAGCTTTTTGCTAAGATGTAGACGAGAAGAGAGGCTGAAGACGAAGGTACGGTGCTCTGCAGAGCTAAGCACAGCTCCCGGACCTCTTTCGGCAGAAGGCGCACACCGAAGAGCACTGTGAGCGGCAGAATCGTCTTTGCGCGAAGAAGCAGCTTCTTCGTCTCCGGGAGCCGGAGAGAGCGGTAACTTCGCAAAGGTGATAAAACAAGCTGTACAACACTGCGATTGTGTGCGCAGCTTGCCAACTGAGAGAAAACAGTACCTGACCACTCTCCTGCCTTTTCTATTCACATGAACATTCGATTGCAAGCTGTTTTGGACAACTTTCTTTCTCTTCTTGCAAAACACTCGGCAGACCTCCGTGCAGCCTCTAGAACACGATGGGAGATGTTTTCTGTGCTGGCACAGTTTCTCCTTGCCAGACAGAGTGGAAAAGCTTTTTGCTAAGATGTAGACGAGAAGAGAGGCTAAAGACGAAGGTACGGTGCTCTGCAGAGCTAAGCATCGCTCCCGGACTTCTTTCGGCAGAAGGCGCACACCGCAGAGCACAGTGAGCGGCAGAATCGTCTTTGCGCGAAGAAGCAGCTTCTTCGTCTCCGGGAGCCGGAGAGAGCGGCAACTTCGCAAAGGTGATGAAACAATCTGTACCACACTGCGATTGTGTGCGCAGCTTGCCAAGTGAGAGAAAACAGTACCTGACCACTCTCCTGCCTTTTCTATTCACTTGAACATTCGATTGGAAGCTGTTTTGGACAACTTTCTTTCTCTTCTTGCAAAACACTCGGCAGTCCTCCGTTCAGCCTCTAGAAGACGATGGGAGGTGTTTTCTGTGCTGGCACAGTTTCTCCTTGCCAGACAGAGTGGAAAAGCTTTTTGCTAAGATGTAGACGAGAAGCGTGGCTAAAGAAGCACGTATGGTACTCTGCAGAGCTAAGCATCGCTCCCGGACTTCTTTCGGCAGAAGGCGCACACCGCAGAGCACTGTGAGCGGCAGAATCGTCTTTGCGCGAAGAAGCAGCTTCTTCGTCTCCGGCAGCCGGAGAGAGCGGCAACTTCGCAAAGGTGATGAAACAAGCTGTACAACACTGCGATTGTGTGCGCAGCTTGCCAACTGAGAGAAAACAGTACCTGACCACTCTCCTGCCTTTTCTATTCACATGAACATTCGATTGCAAGCTGTTTTGGACAACTTTCTTTCTCTTCTTGCAAAACACTCGGCAGACCTCCGTGCAGCCTCTAGAACACGATGGGAGATGTTTTCTGTGCTGGCACAGTTTCTCCTTGCCAGACAGAGTGGAAAAGCTTTTTGCTAAGATGTAGACGAGAAGCGAGGCTAAAGAAGCACGTATGGTACTCTGCAGAGCTAAGCATCGCTCCCGGACTTCTTTCGGCAGAAGGCGCACACCGCAGAGCACTGTGAGCGGCAGAATCGTCTTTGCGCGAAGAAGCAGCTTCTTCGTCTCCGGGAGCCGGAGAGAGCGGCAGCTTCGCAAAGGTGATGAAACAAGCTGTACAACACTGCGATTGTGTGCGCAGCTTGCCAACTGAGAGAAAACAGTACCTGACCACTCTCCTGCCTTTTGTAATCACATGAACATTCGATTGTAAGCTGTTTGTGACAACTTTCTTTCTCTTCTTGCAAAACACTCGGCAGACCTCCGTGCAGCCTCTAGAACACGATGGGAGATGTTTTTTGTGCTGGCACAGTTTCTCCTTGCCAGACAGAGTGGAAAAGCTTTTTGCTAAGATGTAGACGAGAAGCGAGGCTAAAGACGAAGGTACGGTGCTCTGCAGAGCTAAGCACCGCTCCCGTGCGTCTTTCGGCAGAAGGCGCACACCGCAGAGCACTGTGAGCGGCAGAATCGTCTTTGCGCGAAGAAGCAGCTTCCTCGTCTCCGGCAGCCGGAGAGAGCGGCAGCTTCGCAAAGGTGATGAAACAAGCTGTACAACACTGCGATTGTGTGCGCAGCTTGCCAAGTGAGAGAAAACAGTACCTGACCACTCTCCTGCCTTTTCTATTCACATGAACATTCGATTGCAAGCTGTTTTGGACAACTTTCCTTCTCTTCTTGCAAAACACTCGCCAGACCTCCGTGCAGCCTCTAGAACACGATGGGAGATGTTTTCTGTGCTGGCACAGTTTCTCCTTGCCAGACAGAGTGGAAAAGCTTTTTGCTAAGATGTAGACGAGAAGAGAGGCTAAAGAAGCAGGTATGGTGCTCTGCAGAGCTAAGCACCGCTCCCGGACGTCTTTCGGCAGAAGGCGCACACCGCAGAGCACTGTGAGCGGCAGAATCGTCTTTGCGCGAAGAAGCAGCTACTTCGTCTCCGGGAGCCGGAGAGAGCGGCAGCTTCGCAAAGGTGATAAAACAAGCTGTACAACACTGCGATTGTGTGCGCAGCTTGCCAACTGAGAGAAAACAGTACCTGACCTCTCTCCTGCCTTTTGTAATCACATGAACATTCGATTGTAAGCTGTTTTGGACAACTTTCTTTCTCTTCTTGCAAAACACTCGGCAGACCTCCGTGCAGCCTCTAGAACACGATGGGAGATGTTTTCTGTGCTGGCAAAGTTTCTCCTTGCCAGACAGAGTGGAAAAGCTTTTAGCTAAGATGTAGACGAGAAGAGAGGCTAAAGAAGCACGTATGGTACTCTGCAGAGCTAAGCATCGCTCCCGGACCTCTTTCGGCAGAAGGCGTACACCGCAGAGCACAGTGAGCGGCAGAATCGTCTTTGCGCGAAGAAGCAGCTTCTTCGTCTCCGGCAGCCGGAGAGAGCGGCAGCTTCGCAAAGGTGATGAAACAAGCTGTACAAAACTGCGATTGTGTGCGCAGCTTGCCAACTGAGAGAAAACAGTACCTGACCACTCTCCTGCCTTTTCTATTCACATGAACATTCGATTGCAAGCTGTTTTGGACAACTTTCTTTCTCTTCTTGCAGAACACTCGGCAGACCTCCGTGCAGCTTCTAGAACACGATGGGAGATGTTTTCTGTTCTGGCAAAGTTTCTCTTTGCCAGACAGAGTGGAAAAGCTTTTTGCTAAGATGTAGACGAGAAGAGAGGCTAAAGACGAAGGTACGGTGCTCTGCAGAGCTAAGCATCGCTCCCGTGCCTCTTTCGGTAGAAGGCGCACACCGCAGAGCACTGTGAGCGGCAGAATCGTCTTTGCGCGAAGAAGCAGCTTGTTCGTCTCCGGGAGCCGGAGAGAGCGGCAACTTGGCAAAGGTGATGAAACAAGCTGTACAACACTGCGATTGTGTGCGCAGCTTGCCAACTGAGAGAAAACAGTACCTGACCACTCTCCTGCCTTTTCCATTCACATGAACATTCGATTGCAAGCTGTTTTGGACAACTTTCTTTCTCTTCTTGCAAAACACTCGGCAGACCTCCGTTCAGCCTCTAGAACACGATGGGAGATGTTTTTTTTGCTGGCACAGTTTCTCCTTGCCAGACAGAGTGGAAAAGCTTTTTGCTAAGATGTAGACGAGAAGCGTGGCTAAAGAAGCACGTATGATACTCTGCAGAGCTAAGCATCGCTCCCGGACTTCTTTCGGCAGAAGGCGCACACCGCAGAGCACAGTGAGCGGCAGAATCGTCTTTGCGCGAAGAAGCAGCTTCTTCGTCTCCGGCAGCCGGAGAGAGCGGCAACTTCGCAAAGGTGATGAAACAATCTGTACAAAACTGCGATTGTGTGCGCAGCTTGCCAACTGAGAGAAAACAGTACCTGACCACTCTCCTGCCTTTTCTATTCACATGAACATTCGATTGCAAGCTGTTTTGGACAACTTTCTTTCTCTTCTTGCAAAACACTCGGCAGACCTCCGTGCAGCCTCTAGAACACGATGGGAGATGTTTTTTGTGCTGGCACAGTTTCTCCTTGCCAGACAGAGTGGAAAAGCTTTTTGCTAAGATGTAGACGAGAAGAGAGGCTGAAGACGAAGGTACGGTGCTCTGCAGAGCTAAGCACAGCTCCCGGACCTCTTTCGGCAGAAGGCGCACACCGAAGAGCACTGTGAGCGGCAGAATCGTCTTTGCGCGAAGAAGCAGCTTCTTCGTCTCCGGGAGCCGGAGAGAGCGGTAACTTCGCAAAGGTGATAAAACAAGCTGTACAACACTGCGATTGTGTGCGCAGCTTGCCAACTGAGAGAAAACAGTACCTGACCACTCTCCTGCCTTTTCTATTCACATGAACATTCGATTGCAAGCTGTTTTGGACAACTTTCTTTCTCTTCTTGCAAAACACTCGGCAGACCTCCGTGCAGCCTCTAGAACACGATGGGAGATGTTTTCTGTGCTGGCACAGTTTCTCCTTGCCAGACAGAGTGGAAAAGCTTTTTGCTAAGATGTAGACGAGAAGAGAGGCTAAAGACGAAGGTACGGTGCTCTGCAGAGCTAAGCATCGCTCCCGGACTTCTTTCGGCAGAAGGCGCACACCGCAGAGCACAGTGAGCGGCAGAATCGTCTTTGCGCGAAGAAGCAGCTTCTTCGTCTCCGGGAGCCGGAGAGAGCGGCAACTTCGCAAAGGTGATGAAACAATCTGTACCACACTGCGATTGTGTGCGCAGCTTGCCAAGTGAGAGAAAACAGTACCTGACCACTCTCCTGCCTTTTCTATTCACTTGAACATTCGATTGGAAGCTGTTTTGGACAACTTTCTTTCTCTTCTTGCAAAACACTCGGCAGTCCTCCGTTCAGCCTCTAGAAGACGATGGGAGGTGTTTTCTGTGCTGGCACAGTTTCTCCTTGCCAGACAGAGTGGAAAAGCTTTTTGCTAAGATGTAGACGAGAAGCGTGGCTAAAGAAGCACGTATGGTACTCTGCAGAGCTAAGCATCGCTCCCGGACTTCTTTCGGCAGAAGGCGCACACCGCAGAGCACTGTGAGCGGCAGAATCGTCTTTGCGCGAAGAAGCAGCTTCTTCGTCTCCGGCAGCCGGAGAGAGCGGCAACTTCGCAAAGGTGATGAAACAAGCTGTACAACACTGCGATTGTGTGCGCAGCTTGCCAACTGAGAGAAAACAGTACCTGACCACTCTCCTGCCTTTTCTATTCACATGAACATTCGATTGCAAGCTGTTTTGGACAACTTTCTTTCTCTTCTTGCAAAACACTCGGCAGACCTCCGTGCAGCCTCTAGAACACGATGGGAGATGTTTTCTGTGCTGGCACAGTTTCTCCTTGCCAGACAGAGTGGAAAAGCTTTTTGCTAAGATGTAGACGAGAAGCGAGGCTAAAGAAGCACGTATGGTACTCTGCAGAGCTAAGCATCGCTCCCGGACTTCTTTCGGCAGAAGGCGCACACCGCAGAGCACTGTGAGCGGCAGAATCGTCTTTGCGCGAAGAAGCAGCTTCTTCGTCTCCGGGAGCCGGAGAGAGCGGCAGCTTCGCAAAGGTGATGAAACAAGCTGTACAACACTGCGATTGTGTGCGCAGCTTGCCAACTGAGAGAAAACAGTACCTGACCACTCTCCTGCCTTTTGTAATCACATGAACATTCGATTGTAAGCTGTTTGTGACAACTTTCTTTCTCTTCTTGCAAAACACTCGGCAGACCTCCGTGCAGCCTCTAGAACACGATGGGAGATGTTTTTTGTGCTGGCACAGTTTCTCCTTGCCAGACAGAGTGGAAAAGCTTTTTGCTAAGATGTAGACGAGAAGCGAGGCTAAAGACGAAGGTACGGTGCTCTGCAGAGCTAAGCACCGCTCCCGTGCGTCTTTCGGCAGAAGGCGCACACCGCAGAGCACTGTGAGCGGCAGAATCGTCTTTGCGCGAAGAAGCAGCTTCCTCGTCTCCGGCAGCCGGAGAGAGCGGCAGCTTCGCAAAGGTGATGAAACAAGCTGTACAACACTGCGATTGTGTGCGCAGCTTGCCAAGTGAGAGAAAACAGTACCTGACCACTCTCCTGCCTTTTCTATTCACATGAACATTCGATTGCAAGCTGTTTTGGACAACTTTCCTTCTCTTCTTGCAAAACACTCGCCAGACCTCCGTGCAGCCTCTAGAACACGATGGGAGATGTTTTCTGTGCTGGCACAGTTTCTCCTTGCCAGACAGAGTGGAAAAGCTTTTTGCTAAGATGTAGACGAGAAGAGAGGCTAAAGAAGCAGGTATGGTGCTCTGCAGAGCTAAGCACCGCTCCCGGACGTCTTTCGGCAGAAGGCGCACACCGCAGAGCACTGTGAGCGGCAGAATCGTCTTTGCGCGAAGAAGCAGCTACTTCGTCTCCGGGAGCCGGAGAGAGCGGCAGCTTCGCAAAGGTGATAAAACAAGCTGTACAACACTGCGATTGTGTGCGCAGCTTGCCAACTGAGAGAAAACAGTACCTGACCTCTCTCCTGCCTTTTGTAATCACATGAACATTCGATTGTAAGCTGTTTTGGACAACTTTCTTTCTCTTCTTGCAAAACACTCGGCAGACCTCCGTGCAGCCTCTAGAACACGATGGGAGATGTTTTTTGTGCTGGCAAAGTTTCTCCTTGCCAGACAGAGTGGAAAAGCTTTTTGCTAAGATGTAGACGAGAAGAGAGGCTAAAGACGAAGGTACGGTGCTCTGCAGAGCTAAGCACAGCTCCCGGACCTCTTTCGGCAGAAGGCGCACACCGCAGAGCACTGTGAGCGGCAGAATCGTCTTTGCGCGAAGAAGCAGCTTCTTCGTCTCCGGGAGCCGGAGAGAGCGGTAACTTCGCAAAGGTGATGAAACAAGCTGTACAACACTGCGATTGTGTGCGCAGCTTGCCAAGTGAGAGAAAACAGTACCTGACCACTCTCCTGCCTTTTCTATTCACATGAACATTCGATTGCAAGCTGTTTTGGACAACTTTCTTTCTCTTCTTGGAAAACACTCGGCAGACCTCCGTGCAGCCTCTAGAACACGATGGGAGATGTTTTTTGTGCTGGCACAGTTTCTCCTTGCCAGACAGAGTGGAAAAGCTTTTTGCTAAGATGTAGACGAGAAGAGAGGCTAAAGACGAAGGTACGGTGCTCTGCAGAGCTAAGCACAGCTCCCGGACCTCTTTCGGCAGAAGGCGCACACCGCAGAGCACTGTGAGCGGCACAATCGTCTTTGCGCGAAGAAGCAGCTTCTTCGTCTCCGGGAGCCGGAGACAGCGGTAACTTCGCAAAGGTGATGAAACAAGCTGTACAACACTGCGATTGTGTGCGCAGCTTGCCAACTGAGAGAAAACAGTACCAGACCACTCTCCTGCCTTTTCTATTCACATGAACATTCGATTGGAAGCTGTTTTGGACAACTTTCTTTCTCTTCTTGCAAAACACTCGGCAGACCTCCGTGCAGCCTCTAGAACACGATGGGAGATGTTTTTTGTGCAGGCACAGTTTCTCCTTGCCAGACAGAGTGGAAAAGCTTTTTGCTAAGATGTAGACGAGAAGAGAGGCTAAAAACGAAGGTACGGTGCTCTGCAAAGCTAAGCACCGCCCCCGTGCCTCTTTCGGCAGAAGGCGCACACCGCAGAGCACTGTGAGCGGCAGAATCGTCTTTGCGCGAAGAAGCAGCTTCTTCGTCTCCGGGAGCCGGAGAGAGCGGCAACCTCGCAAAGGTGATGAAACAAGCTGTTCAAAACTGCGATTGTGTGCGCAGCTTGCCAAGTGAGAGAAAACAGTACCTGACCACTCTCCTGCCTTTTCTATTCACATGAACATTCGATTGCAAGCTGTTTTGGACAACTTTCTTTCTCTTCTTGCAAAACACTCGGCAGACCTCCGTGCAGCCTCTAGAACACGATGGGAGATGTTTTCTGTGCTGGCACAGTTTCTCCTTGCCAGACAGAGTGGAAAAGCTTTTTGCTAAGATGTAGACGAGAAGAGAGGCTAAAGACGAAGGTACGGTGCTCTGCAGAGCTGAGCATCGCTCCCGGACTTCTTTCGGCAGAAGGCGCACACCGCAGAGCACAGTGAGCGGCAGAATCGTCTTTGCGCGAAGAAGCAGCTTCTTCGTCTCCGGCAGCCGGAGATAGCGGCAACTTCGCAAAGGTGATGAAACAAGCTGTACAACACTGCGATTGTGTGCGCAGCTTGCCAACTGAGAGAAAACAGTACCTGACCACTCTCCTGCCTTTTCTATTCACATGAACATTCGATTGCAAGCTGTTTTGGACAACTTTCTTTCTCTTCTTGCAAAACACTCGGCAGACCTCCGTGCAGCCTCTAGAACACGATGGGAGATGTTTTTTGTGCTGGCAAAGTTTCTCCTTGCCAGACAGAGTGGAAAAGCTTTTAGCTAAGATGTAGACGAGAAGCGTGGCTAAAGAAGCACGTATGGTACTCTGCAGAGCTATGCATCGCTCCCGGACTTCTTTCGGCAGAAGGCGCACACCGCAGAGCGCAGTGAGCGGCAGAATCGTCTTTGCGCGAAGAAGCAGCTTCTTCGTCTCCGGGAGCCGGAGAGAGCGGCAACTTTGCAAAGGTGATGAAACAAGCTGTACAACACTGCGATTGTGTGCGCAGCTTGCCAAGTGAGAGAAAACAGTACCTGACCACTCTCCTGCCTTTTCTATTCACATGAACATTCGATTGCAAGCTGTTTTGGACAACTTTCTTTCTCTTCTTGCAAAACACTCGGCAGACCTCCGTGCAGCGTCTAGAACACGATGGGAGATGTTTTCTGTGCTGGCACAGTTTCTCCTTGCCAGACAGAGTGGAAAAGCTTTTTGCTAAGATGTAGATGAGAAAAGAGGCTAAAGACGAAGGTACGGTGCTCTGCAGAGCTAAGCACCGCTCCCGGACCTCTTTCGGCAGAAGGCGCACATCGCAGAGCACTGTGAGCGGCAGAATCGTCTTTGCGCGAAGAAGCAGCTTCTTCGTCTCCGGGAGCCGGATAGAGCGGCAACTTCGCAAAGGTGATGAAACAGGCTGTACAACACTGCGATTGTGTGCGCAGCTTGGCAACTGAGAGAAAACAGTACCTGACCACTCTCCTGCCTTTTCTATTCACATGAACATTCGATTGCAAGCTGTTTTGGACAACTTTCTTTCTCTTCTTGCAAAACACTCGGCAGACCTCCGTGCAGCCTCTAGAACACGATGGGAGATGTTTTCTGTGCTGGCACAGTTTCTCCTTGCCAGACAGAGTGGAAAAGCTTTTTGCTAAGATGTAGACGAGAAGAGAGGCTAAAGACGAAGGTACGGTGCTCTGCAGAGCTAAGCACCGCTCCCGTGCCTCTTTCGGCAGAAGGCGCACACCGCAGAGCACTGTGAGCGGCAGAATCGTCTTTGCGCGAAGAAGCAGCTTCTTCGTCTCCGGGAGCCGGAGAGAGCGGTAACTTCGCAAAGGTGATAAAACAAGCTGTACAACACTGCGATTGTGTGCGCAGCTTGCCAACTGAGAGAAAACAGTACCTGACCACTCTCCTGCCTTTTCTATTCACATGAACATTCGATTGCAAGCTGTTTTGGACAACTTTCTTTCTCTTCTTGGAAAACACTCGGCAGACCTCCGTGCAGCCTCTAGAACACGATGGGAGATGTTTTTTGTGCTGGCACAGTTTCTCCTTGCCAGACAGAGTGGAAAAGCTTTTTGCTAAGATGTAGACGAGAAGAGAGGCTAAAGACGAAGGTACGGTGCTCTGCAGAGCTAAGCACAGCTCCCGGACCTCTTTCGGCAGAAGGCGCACACCGCAGAGCACTGTGAGCGGCACAATCGTCTTTGCGCGAAGAAGCAGCTTCTTCGTCTCCGGGAGCCGGAGACAGCGGTAACTTCGCGAAGGTGATGAAACAAGCTGTACAACACTGCGATTGTGTGCGCAGCTTGCCAACTGAGAGAAAACAGTACCTGACCACTCTCCAGCCTTTTCTATTCACATGAACATTCGATTGCAAGCTGTTTTGGACAACTTTCTTTCTCTTCTTGCAAAACACTCGGCAGACCTCCGTGCAGCCTCTAGAACACGATGGGAGATGTTTTCTGTGCTGGCACAGTTTCTCCTTGCCAGACAGAGTGGAAAAGCTTTTTGCTAAGATGTAGACGAGAAGAGAGGCTAAAGACGAAGGTACGGTGCTCTGCAGAGCTAAGCACAGCTCCCGGACCTCTTTCGGCAGAAGGCGCACACCGCAGAGCACTGTGAGCGGCAGAATCGTCTTTGCGCGAAGAAGCAGCTTCTTCGTCTCCGGGAGCCGGAGAGAGCGGTAACTTCGCAAAGGTGATAAAACAAGCTGTACAACACTGCGATTGTGTGCGCAGCTTGCCAAGTGAGAGAAAACAGTACCTGACCACTCTCCTGCCTTTTCTATTCACATGAACATTCGATTGCAAGCTGTTTTGGACAACTTTCTTTCTCTTCTTGGAAAACACTCGGCAGACCTCCGTGCAGCCTCTAGAACACGATGGGAGATGTTTTTTGTGCTGGCACAGTTTCTCCTTGCCAGACAGAGTGGAAAAGCTTTTTGCTAAGATGTAGACGAGAAGAGAGGCTAAAGACGAAGGTACGGTGCTCTGCAGAGCTAAGCACAGCTCCCGGACCTCTTTCGGCAGAAGGCGCACACCGCAGAGCACTGTGAGCGGCAGAATCGTCTTTGCGCGAAGAAGCAGCTTCTTCGTCTCCGGGAGCCGGAGACAGCGGTAACTTCGCAAAGGTGATGAAACAAGCTGTACAACACTGCGATTGTGTGCGCAGCTTGCCAACTGAGAGAAAACAGTACCAGACCACTCTCCTGCCTTTTCTATTCACATGAACATTCGATTGGAAGCTGTTTTGGACAACTTTCTTTCTCTTCTTGCAAAACACTCGGCAGACCTCCGTGCAGCCTCTAGAACACGATGGGAGATGTTTTTTTGCAGGCACAGTTTCTCCTTGCCAGACAGAGTGGAAAAGATTTTTGCTAAGATGTAGACGAGAAGAGAGGCTAAAGACGAAGGTACGGTGCTCTGCAAAGCTAAGCACCGCCCCCGTGCCTCTTTCGGCAGAAGGCGCACACCGCAGAGCACTGTGAGCGGCAGAATCGTCTTTGCGCGAAGAAGCAGCTTCTTCGTCTCCGGGAGCCGGAGAGAGCGGCAACCTCGCAAAGGTGATGAAACAAGCTGTTCAAAACTGCGATTGTGTGCGCAGCTTGCCAAGTGAGAGAAAACAGTACCTGACCACTCTCCTGCCTTTTCTATTCACATGAACATTCGATTGCAAGCTGTTTTGGACAACTTTCTTTCTCTTCTTGCAAAACACTCGGCAGACCTCCGTGCAGCCTCTAGAACACGATGGGAGATGTTTTCTGTGCTGGCACAGTTTCTCCTTGCCAGACAGAGTGGAAAAGCTTTTAGCTAAAATGTAGACGAGAAGAGAGGCTAAAGAAGCACGTATGGTACTCTGCAGAGCTAAGCATCGCTCCCGGACCTCTTTCGGCAGAAGGCGTACACCGCAGAGCACAGTGAGCGGCAGAATCGTCTTTGCGCGAAGAAGCAGCTTCTTCGTCTCCGGCAGCCGGAGAGAGCGGCAGCTTCGCAAAGGTGATGAAACAAGCTGTACAAAACTGCGATTGTGTGCGCAGCTTGCCAACTGAGAGAAAAGAGTACCTGACCACTCTCCTGCCTTTTCTATTCACATGAACATTCGATTGCAAGCTGTTTTGGACAACTTTCTTTCTCTTCTTGCAGAACACTCGGCAGACCTCCGTGCAGCTTCTAGAACACGATGGGAGATGTTTTCTGTTCTGGCAAAGTTTCTCCTCGCCAGACAGAGTGGAAAAGCTTTTTGCTAAGATGTAGACGAGAAGAGAGGCTAAAGACGAAGGTACGGTGCTCTGCAGAGCTAAGCACCGCTCCCGTGCCTATTTCGGTAGAAGGCGCACACCGCAGAGCACTGTGAGCGGCAGAATCGTCTTTGCGCGAAGAAGCAGCTTCTTCGTCTCCGGGAGCCGGAGAGAGCGGCAACTTGGCAAAGGTGATGAAACAAGCTGTACAACACTGCGATTGTGTGCGCAGCTTGCCAACTGAGAGAAAACAGTACCTGACCACTCTCCTGCCTTTTCCATTCACATGAACATTCGATTGCAAGCTGTTTTGGACAACTTTCTTTCTCTTCTTGCAAAACACTCGGCAGACCTCCGTGCAGCCTCTAGAACACGATGGGAGATGTTTTCTGTGCTGGCACAGTTTCTCCTTGCCAGACAGAGTGGAAAAGCTTTTTGCTAAGATGTAGACGAGAAGCGTGGCTAAAGAAGCACGTATGGTACTCTGCAGAGCTAAGCATCGCTCCCGGACTTCTTTCGGCAGAAGGCGCACACCGCAGAGCACAGTGAGCGGCAGAATCGTCTTTGCGCGAAGAAGCAGCTTCTTCGTCTCCGGCAGCCGGAGATAGCGGCAACTTCGCAAAGGTGATGAAACAAGCTGTACAACACTGCGATTGTGTGCGCAGCTTGCCAACTGAGAGAAAACAGTACCTGACCACTCTCCTGCCTTTTCTATTCACTTGAACATTCGATTGCAAGCTGTTTTGGACAACTTTCCTTCTCTTCTTGCAAAACACTCGGCAAACCTCCGTGCAGCCTCTAGAACACGATGGGAGAAGTTTTCTGTGCTGGCAAAGTTTCTCCTTTCCAGACAGAGTGGAAAAGCTTTTTGCTAAGATGTAGACGAGAAGAGAGGCTAAAGACGAAGGTACGGTGCTCTGCAGAGCTAAGCACCGCTCCCGGACCTCTTTCAGCAGAAGGCGCACACCGCAGAGCACTGTGAGCGGCAGAATCGTCTTTGCGCGAAGAAGCAGCTTCTTCGTCTCCGGGAGCCGGAGAGAGCGGCAACTTGGCAAAGGTGATGAAACAAGCTGTACAAAACTGCGATTGTGTGCGCAGCTTGCCAAGTGAGAGAAAACAGTACCTGACCACTCTCCTGCCTTTTCTATCCATATGAACATTCGATTGCAAGCTGTTTTGGACAACTTTCTTTCTCTTCTTGCAAAACACTCGGCAGACCTCCGTGCAGCCTCTAGAACACGATGGGAGATGTTTTGTGTGCTGGCACAGTTTGTCCTTGCCAGACAGAGTGGAAAAGCTTTTTGCTAAGATGTAGACGAGACGCGAGGCTAAGGAAGCACGTATGGTACTCTGCAGAGCTAAGCATCGCTCCCGGACCTCTTTCGGCAGAAGGCGCACACCGCAGAGCACAGTGAGCGGCAGAATCGTCTTTGCGCGAAGAAGCAGCTTCTTCGTCTCCGGGAGCCGGAGAGAGCGGCAACTTCGCAAAGGTGATGCAATAAGCTGTACAACACTGCGATTGTGTGCGCAGCTTGCCAACTGAGAGAAAATAGTACCTGACCACTCTCCTGCCTTTTCTATTCACTTGAACATTCGATTGGAAGCTGTTTTGGACAACTTTCTTTCTCTTCTTGCAAAACACTCGGCAGACCTCCGTGCAGCCTCTAGAACACGATGGGAGATGTTTTCTGTGCTGGCACAGTTTCTCCTTGCCAGACAGAGTGGAAAAGCTTTTTGCTAAGATGTAGACGAGAAGAGAGGCTAAAGACGAAGGTACGGTGCTCTGCAGAGCTAAGCACCGCTCCCGGACCTCTTTGGGCAGAAGGCGCACACCGCAGAGCACAGTGAGCGGCAGAATCGTCTTTGCGCGAAGAATCAGCATCTTCGTCTCCGGGAGCCGGAGAGAGCGGCAGCTTCGCAAAGGTGATGAAACAATCTGTACAACACTGCGATTGTGTGCGCAGCTTGCCAACTGAGAGAAAACAGTACCTGACCACTCTCCTGCCTTTTCTATTCACATGAACATTCGATTGCAAGCTGTTTTGGACAACTTTCTTTCTCTTCTTGCAAAACACTCGGCAGACCTCCGTGCAGCCTCTAGAACACGATGGGAGATGTTTTCTGTGCTGGCACAGTTTCTCCTTGCCAGACAGAGTGGAAAAGCTTTTTGCTAAGATGTAGACGAGAAGAGAGGCTAAAGACGATGGTACGGTGCTCTGCAGAGCTAAGCACAGCTCCCGGACTTCTTTCGGCAGAAGGCGCACACCGCAGAGCACTGTGAGCGGCAGAATCGTCTTTGCGCGAAGAAGCAGCTTCTTCGTCTCCGGGAGCCGGAGAGAGCGGCAACTTCGCAAAGGTGATGAAACAATCTGTACAACACTGCGATTGTGTGCGCAGCTTGCCAAGTGAGAGAAAACAGTACCTGACCACTCTCCTGCCTTTTCTATTCACATGAACATTCGATTGGAAGCTGTTTTGGACAACTTTCTTTCTCTTCTTGCAAAACACTCGGCAGACCTCCGTGCAGCCTCTAGAACACGATGGGAGATGTTTTCTGTGCTGGCACAGTTTCTCCTTGCCAGACAGAGTGGAAAAGCTTTTTGCTAAGATGTAGACGAGAAGAGAGGCTAAAGACGAAGGTACGGTGCTCTGCAGAGCTAAGCACAGCTTCCGGACCTCTTTCGGCAGAAGGCGCACACCGCAGAGCACTGTGAGCGGCAGAATCGTTTTTGCGCGAAGAAGCAGCTTCTTCGTCTCCGGGAGCCGGAGAGAGCGGTAACTTCGCAAAGGTGATAAAACAAGCTGTACAGCACTGCGATTGTGTGCGCAGCTTGCCAACTGAGAGAAAACAGTACCTGACCACTCTCCTGCCTTTTCTATTCACATGAACATTCGATTGCAAGCTGTTTTGGACAACTTTCTTTCTCTTCTTGCAAAACACTCGGCAGACCTCCGTGCAGCCTCTAGAACACGATGGGAGATGTTTTCTGTGCTGGCAAAGTTTCTCCTTGCCAGACAGAGTGGAAAAGCTTTTTGCTAAGATGTAGACGAGAAGAGAGGCTAAAGACGAAGGTACGGTGCTCTGCAGAGCTAAGCACCGCTCCCGGACCTCTTTGGGCAGAAGGCGCACACCGCAGAGCACTGTGAGCGGCAGAATCGTCTTTGCGCGAAGAAGCAGCTTCTTCGTCTCCGGGAGCCGGAGAGAGCGGCAACTTGGCAAAGGTGATGAAACAAGCTGTACAACACTGCGATTGTGTGCGCAGCTTGCCAACTGAGAGAAAACAGTACCTGACCACTCTCCTGCCTTTTCCATTCACATGAACATTCGATTGCAAGCTGTTTTGGACAACTTTCTTTCTCTTCTTGCAAAACACTCGGCAGACCTCCGTGCAGCCTCTAGAACACGATGGGAGATGTTTTCTGTGCTGGCACAGTTTCTCCTTGCCAGACAGAGTGGAAAAGCTTTTTGCTAAGATGTAGACGAGAAGCGTGGCTAAAGAAGCACGTATGGTACTCTGCAGAGCTAAGCATCGCTCCCGGACTTCTTTCGGCAGAAGGCGCACACCGCAGAGCACAGTGAGCGGCAGAATCGTCTTTGCGCGAAGAAGCAGCTTCTTCGTCTCCGGCAGCCGGAGATAGCGGCAACTTCGCAAAGGTGATGAAACAAGCTGTACAACACTGCGATTGTGTGCGCAGCTTGCCAACTGAGAGAAAACAGTACCTGACCACTCTCCTGCCTTTTCTATTCACTTGAATATTCGATTGCAAGCTGTTTTGGACAACTTTCTTTCTCTTCTTGCAAAACACTCGGCAAACCTCCGTGCAGCCTCTAGAACACGATGGGAGAAGTTTTCTGTGCTGGCAAAGTTTCTCCTTGCCAGACAGAGTGGAAAAGCTTTTTGCTAAGATGTAGACGAGAAGAGAGGCTAAAGACGAAGGTACGGTGCTCTGCAGAGCTAAGCACCGCTCCCGGACCTCTTTCAGCAGAAGGCGCACACCGCAGAGCACTGTGAGCGGCACAATCGTCTTTGCGCGAAGAAGCAGCTTCTTCGTCTCCGGGAGCCGGAGAGAGCGGCAACTTCGCAAAGGTGATGAAACAAGCTGTACAAAACTGCGATTGTGTGCGCAGCTTGCCAAGTGAGAGAAAACAGTACCTGACCACTCTCCTGCCTTTTCTATTCATATGAACATTCGATTGCAAGCTGTTTTGGACAACTTTCTTTCTCTTCTTGCAAAACACTCGGCAGACCTCCGTGCAGCCTCTAGAACACGATGGGAGATGTTTTCTGTGCTGGCACAGTTTGTCCTTGCCAGACAGAGTGGAAAAGCTTTTTGCTAAGATGTAGACGAGACGCGAGGCTAAGGAAGCACGTATGGTACTCTGCAGAGCTAAGCATCGCTCCCGGACCTCTTTCGGCAGAAGGCGCACACCGCAGAGCACAGTGAGCGGCAGAATCGTCTTTGCGCGAAGAAGCAGCTTCTTCGTCTCCGGGAGCCGGAGAGAGCGGCAACTTCGCAAAGGTGATGCAATAAGCTGTACAACACTGCGATTGTGTGCGCAGCTTGCCAACTGAGAGAAAATAGTACCTGACCACTCTCCTGCCTTTTCTATTCACTTGAACATTCGATTGCAAGCTGTTTTGGACAACTTTCTTTCTCTTCTTGCAAAACACTCGGCAGACCTCCGTGCAGCCTCTAGAACACGATGGGAGATGTTTTCTGTGCTGGCACAGTTTCTCCTTGCCAGACAGAGTGGAAAAGCTTTTTGCTAAGATGTAGACGAGAAGAGAGGCTAAAGACGAAGGTACGGTGCTCTGCAGAGCTAAGCACCGCTCCCGGACCTCTTTCGGCAGAAGGCGCACACCGCAGAGCACTGTGAGCGGCACAATCGTCTTTGCGCAAAGAAGCAGCTTCTTCGTCTCCGGGAGCCGGAGAGAGCGGCAACTTCGCAAAGGTGATGAAACAAGCTGTACAACACTGCGATTGTGTGCGCAGCTTGCCAACAGAGAGAAAACAGTACCTGACCACTCTCCTGCCTTTTCTATTCACATGAACATTCGATTGCAAGCTGTTTTGGACAACTTTCTTTCTCTTCTTGCAAAACACTCGGCAGACCTCCGTGCAGCCTCTAGAACACGATGGGAGATGTTTTCTGTGCTGGCACAGTTTCTCCTTGCCAGACAGAGTGGAAAAGCTTTTTGCAAAGATGTAGATGAGAAAAGAGGCTAAAGACGAAGGTACGGTGCTCTGCAGAGCTAAGCACCGCTCCCGGACCTCTTTCGGCTGAAGGCGCACACCGCAGAGCACTGTGAGCGGCAGAATCGTCTTTGCGCGAAGAAGCAGCTTCTTCGTCTCCGGGAGCCGGAGAGAGCGGCAACTTCGCAAAGGTGATGAAACAAGCTGTACAACACTGCGATTGTGTGCGCAGCTTGCCAAGTGAGAGAAAACAGTACCTGACCACTCTCCTGCCTTTTCTAGTCACATGAACATTCGATTGCAAGCTGTTTTGGACAACTTTCCTTCTCTTCTTGCAAAACACTCGGCAGACCTCCGTGCAGCCTCTAGAACACGATGGGAGATGTTTTCTGTGCTGGCACAGTTTCTCCTTGCCAGACAGAGTGGAAAAGCTTTTTGCTAAGATGTAGACGAGAAGAGAGGCTAAAGACGAAGGTACGGTGCTCTGCAGAGCTAAGCACCGCTCCCGGACCTCTTTGGGCAGAAGGCGCACACCGCAGAGCACAGTGAGCGGCAGAATCGTCTTTGCGCGAAGAATCAGAATCTTCGTCTCCGGGAGCCGGAGAGAGCGGCAGCTTCGCAAAGGTGATGAAACAATCTGTACAACACTGCGATTGTGTGCGCAGCTTGCCAACTGAGAGAAAACAGTACCTGACCACTCTCCTGCCTTTTCTATTCACATGAACATTCGATTGCAAGCTGTTTTGGACAACTTTCTTTCTCTTCTTGGAAAACACTCGGCAGACCTCCGTGCAGCCTCTAGAACACGATGGGAGATGTTTTCTGTGCTGGCACAGTTTCTCCTTGCCAGACAGAGTGGAAAAGCTTTTTGCTAAGATGTAGACGAGAAGAGAGGCTAAAGACGATGGTACGGTGCTCTGCAGAGCTAAGCACAGCTCCCGGACTTCTTTCGGCAGAAGGCGCACACCGCAGAGCACTGTGAGCGGCAGAATCGTCTTTGCGCGAAGAAGCAGCTTCTTCGTCTCCGGGAGCCGGAGAGAGCGGCAACTTCGCAAAGGTGATGAAACAATCTGTACAACACTGCGATTGTGTGCGCAGCTTGCCAACTGAGAGAAAACAGTACCTGACCACTCTCCTGCCTTTTCTATTCACATGAACATTCGATTGCAAGCTGTTTTGGACAACTTTCTTTCTCTTCTTGCAAAACACTCGGCAGACCTCCGTGCAGCCTCTAGAACACGATGGGAGATGTTTTTTGTGCTGGCACAGTTTCTCCTTGCCAGACAGAGTGGAAAAGCTTTTTGCTAAGATGTAGACGAGAAGAGAGGCTAAAGACGAAGGTACGGTGCTCTGCAGAGCTAAGCACAGCTTCCGGACCTCTTTCGGCAGAAGGCGCACACCGCAGAGCACTGTGAGCGGCAGAATCGTTTTTGCGCGAAGAAGCAGCTTCTTCGTCTCCGGGAGCCGGAGAGAGCGGTAACTTCGCAAAGGTGATAAAACAAGCTGTACAACACTGCGATTGTGTGCGCAGCTTGCCAACTGAGAGAAAACAGTACCTGACCACTCTCCTGCCTTTTCTATTCACATGAACATTCGATTGCAAGCTGTTTTGGACAACTTTCTTTCTCTTCTTGCAAAACACTCGGCAGAACTCCGTGCAGCCTCTAGAACACGATGGGAGATGTTTTCTGTGCTGGCACAGTTTCTCCTTGCCAGACAGAGTGGAAAAGCTTTTTGCTAAGATGTAGACGAGAAGAGAGGCTAAAGACGAAGGTACGGTGCTCTGCAGAGCTAAGCATCGCTCCCGGACTTCTTTCGGCAGAAGGCGCACACCGCAGAGCACAGTGAGCGGCAGAATCGTCTTTGCGCGAAGAAGCAGCTTCTTCGTCTCCGGGAGCCGGAGAGAGCGGCAACTTCGCAAAGGTGATGAAACAATCTGTACAACACTGCGATTGTGTGCGCAGCTTGCCAAGTGAGAGAAAACAGTACCTGACCACTCTCCTGCCTTTTCTATTCACATGAACATTCGATTGCAAGCTGTTTTGGACAACTTTCTTTCTCTTCTTGCAAAACACTCAGCAGACCTCCGTGCAGCCTCTAGAACACGATGGGAGATGTTTTCTGTGCTGGCACAGTTTCTCCTTGCCAGACAGAGTGGAAAAGCTTTTTGCTAAGATGTAGACGAGAAGAGAGGCTAAAGACGAAGGTACGGTGCTCTGCAGAGCTAAGCACAGCTCCCGGACCTCTTCGGCAGAAGGCGCACACCGCAGAGAACTGTGAGCGGCACAATCGTCTTTGCGCGAAGAAGCAGCTTCTTCGTCTCCGGGAGCCGGAGACAGCGGTAACTTCGCAAAGGTGATGAAACAAGCTGTACAACACTGCGATTGTGTGCGCAGCTTGCCAACTGAGAGAAAACAGTACCTGACCACTCTCCTGCCTTTTCTATTCACATGAACATTCGATTGCAAGCTGTTTTGGACAACTTTCTTTCTCTTCTTGCAAAACACTCGGCAGACCTCCGTGCAGCCTCTAGAACACGATGGGAGATGTTTTTTGTGCAGGCACAGTTTCTCCTTGCCAGACAGAGTGGAAAAGCTTTTTGCTAAGATGTAGACGAGAAGAGAGGCTAAAGACGAAGGTACGGTGCTCTGCAAAGCTAAGCACCGCTCCCGTGCCTCTTTCGGCAGAAGGCGCACACCGCAGAGCACTGTGAGCGGCAGAATCGTCTTTGCGCGAAGAAGCAGCTTCTTCGTCTCCGGGAGCCGGAGAGAGCGGCAACCTCGCAAAGGTGATGAAACAAGCTGTTCAAAACTGCGATTGTGTGCGCAGCTTGCCAAGTGAGAGAAAACAGTACCTGACCACTCTCCTGCCTTTTCTATTCACATGAACATTCGATTGCAAGCTGTTTTGGACAACTTTCTTTCTCTTCTTGCAAAACACTCGGCAGACCTCCGTGCAGCCTCTAGAACACGATGGGAGATGTTTTCTGTGCTGGCACAGTTTCTCCTTGCCAGACAGAGTGGAAAAGCTTTTAGCTAAGATGTAGACGAGAAGAGAGGCTAAAGAAGCACGTATGGTACTCTGCAGAGCTAAGCATCGCTCCCGGACCTCTTTCGGCAGAAGGCGTACACCGCAGAGCACAGTGAGCGGCAGAATCGTCTTTGCGCGAAGAAGCAGCTTCTTCGTCTCCGGCAGCCGGAGAGAGCGGCAGCTTCGCAAAGGTGATGAAACAAGCTGTACAAAACTGCGATTGTGTGCGCAGCTTGCCAAGTGAGAGAAAACAGTACCTGACCACTCTCCTGCCTTTTCAATTCACATGAACATTCGATTGCAAGCTGTTTTGGACAACTTTCTTTCTCTTCTTGCAGAACACTCGGCAGACCTCCGTGCAGCTTCTAGAACACGATGGGAGATGTTTTCTGTTCTGGCAAAGTTTCTCCTTGCCAGACAGAGTGGAAAAGCTTTTTGCTAAGATGTAGACGAGAAGAGAGGCTAAAGACGAAGGTACGGTGCTCTGCAGAGCTAAGCACCGCTCCCGTGCCTCTTTCGGTAGAAGGCGCACACCGCAGAGCACTGTGAGCGGAAGAATCGTCTTTGCGCGAAGAAGCAGCTTGTTCGTCTCCGGGAGCCGGAGAGAGCGGCAACTTGGCAAAGGTGATGAAACAAGCTGTACAACACTGCGATTGTGTGCGCAGCTTGCCAACTGAGAGAAAACAGTACCTGACCACTCTCCTGCCTTTTCCATTCACATGAACATTCGATTGCAAGCTGTTTTGGACAACTTTCTTTCTCTTCTTGCAAAACACTCGGCAGACCTCCGTGCAGCCTCTAGAACACGATGGGAGATGTTTTTTGTGCTGGCACAGTTTCTCCTTGCCAGACAGAGTGGAAAAGCTTTTTGCTAAGATGTAGACGAGACGCGAGGCTAAGGAAGCACGTATGGTACTCTGCAGAGCTAAGCATCGCTCCCGGACCTCTTTGGGCAGAAGGCGCACACCGCAGAGCACAGTGAGCGGCAGAATCGTCTTTGCGCGAAGAAGCAGCTTCTTCGTCTCCGGGAGCCGGAGAGAGCGGCAACTTCGCAAAGGTGATGCAATAAGCTGTACAACACTGCGATTGTGTGCGCAGCTTGCCAAGTGAGAGAAAATAGTACCTGACCACTCTCCTGCCTTTTCTATTCACTTGAACTTTCGATTGCAAGCTGTTTTGGACAACTTTCTTTCTCTTCTTGCAAAACACTCGGCAGACCTCCGTGCAGCCTCTAGAACACGATGGGAGATGTTTTCTGTGCTGGCACAGTTTCTCCTTTCCAGACAGAGTGGAAAAGCTTTTTGCTAAGATGTAGACGAGAAGAGAGGCTAAAGACGAAGGTACGGTGCTCTGCAGAGCTAAGGACCGCTCCCGTGCCTCTTTCGGCAGAAGGCGCACACCGCAGAGCACTGCGAGCGGAAGAATCGTCTTTGCGCGAAGAAGCAGCTTCTTCGTCTCCGGGAGCCGGAGAGAGCGGCAACTTCGCAAAGGTGATGAAACAAGCTGTACAACACTGCGATTGTGTGCGCAGCTTGCCAACTGAGAGAAAACAGTACCTGACCACTCTCCTGCCTTTTTTATTCATATGAACATTCGATTGCAAGCTGTTTTGGACAACTTTCTTTCTCTTCTTGCAAAACACTCGGCAGACCTCCGTGCAGCCTCTAGAACACGATGGGAGATGTTTTCTGTGCTGGCAAAGTTTCTCCTTGCCAGACAGAGTGGAAAAGCTTTTTGCTAAGATGTAGACGAGAAGAGAGGCTAAAGACGAAGGTACGGTGCTCTGCAGAGCTAAGCACCGCTCCCGTGCCTCTTTCGGCAGAAGGCGCACACCGCAGAGCACTGTGAGCGGCAGAATCGTCTTTGCGCGAAGAAGCAGCTTCTTCGTCTCCGGGAGCCGGAGAGAGCGGCAACTTCGCAAAGGTGATGAAACAAGCTGTACAACACTGCGATTGTGTGCGCAGCTTGCCAACTGAGAGAAAACAGTACCTGACCACTCTCCTGCCTTTTCTATTCACATGAACATTCGATTGCAAGCTGTTTTGGACAACTTTCTTTCTCTTCTTGGAAAACACTCGGCAGACCTCCGTGCAGCCTCTAGAACACGATGGGAGATGTTTTTTGTGCTGGCACAGTTTCTCCTTGCCAGACACAGTGGAAAAGCTTTTTGCTAAGATGTAGACGAGAAGCGTGGCTAAAGAAGCACGTATGGTACTCTGCAGAGCTAAGCATCGCTCCCGGACTTCTTTCGGCAGAAGGCGCACACCGCAGAGCACAGTGAGCGGCAGAATCGTCTTTGCGCGAAGAAGCAGCTTCTTCGTCTCCGGGAGCCGGAGAGAGCGGCAACTTTGCAAAGGTGATGAAACAAGCTGTACAACACTGCGATTGTGTGCGCAGCTTGCCAAGTGAGAGAAAACAGTACCTGACCACTCTCCTGCCTTTTCTATTCACATGAACATTCGATTGCAAGCTGTTTTGGACAACTTTCTTTCTCTTCTTGCAAAACACTCGGCAGACCTCCGTGCAGCCTCTAGAACACGATGGGAGATGTTTTCTGTGCTGGCACAGTTTCTCCTTGCCAGACAGAGTGGAAAAGCTTTTTGCTAAGATGTAGATGAGAAAAGAGGCTAAAGACGAAGGTACGGTGCTCTGCAGAGCTAAGCACCGCTCCCGGACCTCTTTCGGCAGAAGGCGCACACCGCAGAGCACTGTGAGCGGCAGAATCGTCTTTGCGCGAAGAAGCAGCTTCTTCGTCTCCGGGAGCCGGAGAGAGCGGCAACTTCGCAAAGGTGATGAAACAAGCTGTACAACACTGCGATTGTGTGCGCAGCTTGCCAACTGAGAGAAAATAGTACCTGACCACTCTCCTGCCTTTTCTATTCATATGAACATTCGATTGCAAGCTGTTTTGGACAACTTTCTTTCTCTTCTTGCAAAACACTCGGCAGACCTCCGTGCAGCCTCTAGAACACGATGGGAGATGTTTTGTGTGCTGGCACAGTTTGTCCTTGCCAGACAGAGTGGAAAAGCTTTTTGCTAAGATGTAGACGAGACGCGAGGCTAAGGAAGCACGTATGGTACTCTGCAGAGCTAAGCATCGCTCCCGGACCTCTTTCGGCAGAAGGCGCACACCGCAGAGCACAGTGAGCGGCAGAATCGTCTTTGCGCGAAGAAGCAGCTTCTTCGTCTCCGGGAGCCGGAGAGAGCGGCAACTTCGCAAAGGTGATGCAATAAGCTGTACAACACTGCGATTGTGTGCGCAGCTTGCCAACTGAGAGAAAATAGTACCTGACCACTCTCCTGCCTTTTCTATTCACAAGAACATTCGATTGCAAGCTGTTTTGGACAACTTTCTTTCTCTTCTTGCAAAACACTCGGCAGACCTCCGTGCAGCCTCTAGAACACGATGGGAGATGTTTTCTGTGCTGGCAAAGTTTCTCCTTGCCAGACAGAGTGGAAAAGCTTTTTGCTAAGATGTAGACGAGAAGAGAGGCTAAAGACGAAGGTACGGTGCTCTGCAGAGCTAAGCACCGCTCCCGTGCCTCTTTCGGCAGAAGGCGCACACCGCAGAGCACTGTGAGCGGCAGAATCGTCTTTGCGCGAAGAAGCAGCTTCTTCGTCTCCGGGAGCCGGAGAGAGCGGCAACTTGGCAAAGGTGATGAAACAAGCTGTACAACACTGCGATTGTGTGCGCAGCTTGCCAAGTGAGAGAAAACAGTACCTGACCACTCTCCTGCCTTTTCTATTCACATGAACATTCGATTGCAAGCTGTTTTGGACAACTTTCTTTCTCTTCTTGCAAAACACTCGGCAGACCTCCGTGCAGCCTCTAGAACACGATGGGAGATGTTTTTTGTGCTGGCACAGTTTCTCCTTGCCAGACAGAGTGGAAAAGCTTTTTGCTAAGATGTAGACGAGAAGCGTGGCTAAAGAAGCACGTATGGTACTCTGCAGAGCTAAGCATCGCTCCCGGACTTCTTTCGGCAGAAGGCGCACACCGCAGAGCACAGTGAGCGGCAGAATCGTCTTTGCGCGAAGAAGCAGCTTCTTCGTCTCCGGGAGCCGGAGAGAGCGGCAACTTTGCAAAGGTGATGAAACAAGCTGTACAACACTGCGATTGTGTGCGCAGCTTGCCAAGTGAGAGAAAACAGTACCTGACCACTCTCCTGCCTTTTCTATTCACATGAACATTCGATTGCAAGCTGTTTTGGACAACTTTCTTTCTCTTCTTGCAAAACACTCGGCAGACCTCCGTGCAGCCTCTAGAACACGATGGGAGATGTTTTCTGTGCTGGCACAGTTTCTCCTTGCCAGACAGAGTGGAAAAGCTTTTTGCTAAGATGTAGACGAGAAGTGAGGCTAAAGACGAAGGTACGGTGCTCTGCAGAGCTAAGCACCGCTCCCGGACCTCTTTCGGCAGAAGGCGCACACCGCAGAGCACTGTGAGCGGCAGAATCGTCTTTGCGCGAAGAAGCAGCTTCTTCGTCTCCGGGAGCCGGAGAGAGCGGCAGCTTCGCAAAGGTGATGAAACAAGCTGTACAACACTGCGATTGTGTGCGCAGCTTGCCAACTGAGAGAAAACAGTACCAGACCACTCTCCTGCCTTTTCTATTCATATGAACATTCGATTGCAAGCTGTTTTGGACAACTTTCTTTCTCTTCTTGCAAAACACTCGGCAGACCTCCGTGCAGCCTCTAGAACACGATGGGAGATGTTTTCTGTGCTGGCACAGTTTCTCCTTGCCAGACAGAGTGGAAAAGCTTTTTGCTAAGATGTAGACGAGAAGAGAGGCTAAAGACGAAGGTACGGTGATCTGCAGAGATAAGCACCGCTCCCGGACCTCTTTCGGCAGAAGACACACACTGCAGAGCACAGTGAGCGGCAGAATCGTCTTTGCGCGAAGAAGCAGCTTCTTCGTCTCCGGGAGCCGGAGAGAGCGGCAACTTCGCAAAGGTGATGAAACAAGCTGTACAACACTGCGATTGTGTGCGCAGCTTGCCAACTGAGAGAAAACAGTACCTGACCACTCTCCTGCCTTTTTTATTCATATGAACATTCGATTGCAAGCTGTTTTGGACAACTTTCTTTCTCTTCTTGCAAAACACTCGGCAGACCTCCGTGCAGCCTCTAGAACACGATGGGAGATGTTTTCTGTGCTGGCAAAGTTTCTCCTTGCCAGACAGAGTGGAAAAGCTTTTTGCTAAGATGTAGACGAGAAGAGAGGCTAAAGACGAAGGTACGGTGCTCTGCAGAGCTAAGCACCGCTCCCGTGCCTCTTTCGGCAGAAGGCGCACACCGCAGAGCACTGTGAGCGGCAGAATCGTCTTTGCGCGAAGAAGCAGCTTCTTCGCCTCCGGGAGCCGGAGAGAGCGGCAACTTCGCAAAGGTGATGAAACAAGCTGTACAACACTGCGATTGTGTGCGCAGCTTGCCAACTGAGAGAAAACAGTACCTGACCACTCTCCTGCCTTTTCTATTCACATGAACATTCGATTGCAAGCTGTTTTGGACAACTTTCTTTCTCTTCTTGGAAAACACTCGGCAGACCTCCGTGCAGCCTCTAGAACACGATGGGAGATGTTTTTTGTGCTGGCACAGTTTCTCCTTGCCAGACACAGTGGAAAAGCTTTTTGCTAAGATGTAGACGAGAAGCGTGGCTAAAGAAGCACGTATGGTACTCTGCAGAGCTAAGCATCGCTCCCGGACTTCTTTCGGCAGAAGGCGCACACCGCAGAGCACAGTGAGCGGCAGAATCGTCTTTGCGCGAAGAAGCAGCTTCTTCGTCTCCGGGAGCCGGAGAGAGCGGCAACTTTGCAAAGGTGATGAAACAAGCTGTACAACACTGCGATTGTGTGCGCAGCTTGCCAACTGAGAGAAAACAGTACCTGACCACTCTCCTGCCTTTTCTATTCACATGAACATTCGATTGCAAGCTGTTTTGGACAACTTTCTTTCTCTTCTTGCAAAACACTCGGCAGACCTCCGTGCAGCGTCTAGAACACGATGGGAGATGTTTTCTGTGCTGGCACAGTTTCTCCTTGCCAGACAGAGTGGAAAAGCTTTTTGCTAAGATGTAGATGAGAAAAGAGGCTAAAGACGAAGGTACGGTGCTCTGCAGAGCTAAGCACCGCTCCCGGACCTCTTTCGGCAGAAGGCGCACACCGCAGAGCACTGTGAGCGGCAGAATCGTCTTTGCGCGAAGAAGCAGCTTCTTCGTCTCCGGCAGCCGGAGAGAGCGGCAGCTTCGCAAAGGTGATGAAACAAGCTGTACAACACTGCGATTGTGTGCGCAGCTTGCCAAGTGAGAGAAAACAGTACCTGACCACTCTCCTGCCTTTTCTATTCATATGAACATTCGATTGCAAGCTGTTTTGGACAACTTTCTTTCTCTTCTTGCAAAACACTCGGCAGACCTCCGTGCAGCCTCTAGAACACGATGGGAGATGTTTTGTGTGCTGGCACAGTTTGTCCTTGCCAGACAGAGTGGAAAATCTTTTTGCTAAGATGTAGACGAGACGCGAGGCTAAGGAAGCACGTATGGTACTCTGCAGAGCTAAGCATCGCTCCCGGACCTCTTTCGGCAGAAGGCGCACACCGCAGAGCACAGTGAGCGGCAGAATCGTCTTTGCGCGAAGAAGCAGCTTCTTCGTCTCCGGGAGCCGGAGAGAGCGGCAACTTCGCAAAGGTGATGCAATAAGCTGTACAACACTGCGATTGTGTGCGCAGCTTGCCAAGTGAGAGAAAATAGTACCTGACCACTCTCCTGCCTTTTCTATTCACTTGAACATTCGATTGCAAGCTGTTTTGGACAACTTTCTTTCTCTTCTTGGAAAACACTCGGCAGACCTCCGTGCAGCCTCTAGAACACGATGGGAGATGCTTTCTGTGCTGGCACAGTTTCTCCTTGCCAGACAGAGTGGAAAAGCTTTTTGCTAAGATGTAGACGAGAAGAGAGGCTAAAGACGAAGGTACGGTGCTCTGCAGAGCTAAGCACCGCTCCCGTGCCTCTTTCGGCAGAAGGCGCACACCGCAGAGCACTGTGAGCGGAAGAATCGTCTTTGCGCGAAGAAGCAGCTTCTTCGTCTCCGGGAGCCGGAGAGAGCGGCAACTTGGCAAAGGTGATGAAACAAGCTGTACAACACTGCGATTGTGTGCGCAGCTTGCCAACTGAGAGAAAACAGTACCTGACCACTCTCCTGCCTTTTCTATTCACATGAACATTCGATTGCAAGCTGTTTTGGACAACTTTCTTTCTCTTCTTGCAAAACACTCGGCAGACCTCCGTGCAGCCTCTAGAACACGATGGGAGATGTTTTCTGTGCTGGCAAAGTTTCTCCTTGCCAGACAGAGTGGAAAAGCTTTTTGCTAAGATGTAGACGAGAAGAGAGGCTAAAGACGAAGGTACGGTGCTCTGCAGAGCTAAGCACCGCTCCCGTGCCTCTTTCGGCAGAAGGCGCACACCGCAGAGCACTGTGAGCGGCAGAATCGTCTTTGCGCGAAGAAGCAGCTTCTTCGTCTCCGGGAGCCGGAGAGAGCGGCAACTTGGCAAAGGTGATGAAACAAGCTGTACAACACTGCGATTGTGTGCGCAGCTTGCCAACTGAGAGAAAACAGTACCTGACCACTCTCCTGCCTTTTCTATTCACATGAACATTCGATTGCAAGCTGTTTTGGACAACTTTCTTTCTCTTCTTGCAAAACACTCGGCAGACCTCCGTGCAGCCTCTAGAACACGATGGGAGATGTTTTTTGTGCTGGCACAGTTTCTCCTTGCCAGCCAGAGTGGAAAAGCTTTTTGCTAAGATGTAGACGAGAAGCGTGGCTAAAGAAGCACGTATGGTACTCTGCAGAGCTAAGCATCGCTCCCGGACTTCTTTCGGCAGAAGGCGCACACCGCAGAGCACAGTGAGCGGCAGAATCGTCTTTGCGCGAAGAAGCAGCTTCTTCGTCTCCGGGAGCCGGAGAGAGCGGCAACTTTGCAAAGGTGATGAAACAAGCTGTACAACACTGCGATTGTGTGCGCAGCTTGCCAAGTGAGAGAAAACAGTACCTGACCACTCTCCTGCCTTTTCTATTCACATGAACATTCGATTGCAAGCTGTTTTGGACAACTTTCTTTCTCTTCTTGCAAAACACTCGGCAGACCTCCGTGCAGCCTCTAGAACACGATGGGAGATGTTTTCTGTGCTGGCACAGTTTCTCCTTGCCAGACAGAGTGGAAAAGCTTTTTGCTAAGATGTAGACGAGAAGAGAGGCTAAAGACGAAGGTACGGTGCTCTGCAGAGCTAAGCATCGCTCCCGGACCTCTTTCGGCAGAAGGCGCACACCGCAGAGCACAGTGAGCGGCAGAATCGTCTTTGCGCGAAGAAGCAGCTTCTTCGTCTCCGGGAGCCGGAGAGAGCGGCAACTTCGCAAAGGTGATGCAATAAGCTGTACAACACTGCGATTGTGTGCGCAGCTTGCCAAGTGAGAGAAAATAGTACCTGACCACTCTCCTGCCTTTTCTATTCACTTGAACATTCGATTGCAAGCTGTTTTGGACAACTTTCTTTCTCTTCTTGGAAAACACTCGGCAGACCTCCGTGCAGCCTCTAGAACACGATGGGAGATGTTTTCTGTGCTGGCAAAGTTTCTCCTTGCCAGACAGAGTGGAAAAGCTTTTTGCTAAGATGTAGACGAGAAGAGAGGCTAAAGACGAAGGTACGGTGCTCTGCAGAGCTAAGCACCGCTCCCGTGCCTCTTTCGGCAGAAGGCGCACACCGCAGAGCACTGTGAGCGGCAGAATCGTCTTTGCGCGAAGAAGCAGCTTCTTCGTCTCCGGGAGCCGGAGAGAGCGGCAACTTGGCAAAGGTGATGAAACAAGCTGTACAACACTGCGATTGTGTGCGCAGCTTGCCAACTGAGAGAAAACAGTACCTGACCACTCTCCTGCCTTTTCTATTCACATGAACATTCGATTGCAAGCTGTTTTGGACAACTTTCTTTCTCTTCTTGCAAAACACTCGGCAGACCTCCGTGCAGCCTCTAGAACACGATGGGAGATGTTTTTTGTGCTGGCACAGTTTCTCCTTGCCAGCCAGAGTGGAAAAGCTTTTTGCTAAGATGTAGACGAGAAGCGTGGCTAAAGAAGCACGTATGGTACTCTGCAGAGCTAAGCATCGCTCCCGGACTTCTTTCGGCAGAAGGCGCACACCGCAGAGCACAGTGAGCGGCAGAATCGTCTTTGCGCGAAGAAGCAGCTTCTTCGTCTCCGGGAGCCGGAGAGAGCGGCAACTTTGCAAAGGTGATGAAACAAGCTGTACAACACTGCGATTGTGTGCGCAGCTTGCCAAGTGAGAGAAAACAGTACCTGACCACTCTCCTGCCTTTTCTATTCACATGAACATTCGATTGCAAGCTGTTTTGGACAACTTTCTTTCTCTTCTTGCAAAACACTCGGCAGACCTCCGTGCAGCCTCTAGAACACGATGGGAGATGTTTTCTGTGCTGGCACAGTTTCTCCTTGCCAGACAGAGTGGAAAAGCTTTTTGCTAAGATGTAGACGAGAAGAGAGGCTAAAGACGAAGGTACGGTGATCTGCAGAGATAAGCACCGCTCCCGGACCTCTTTCGGCAGAAGACACACACTGCAGAGCACAGTGAGCGGCAGAATCGTCTTTGCGCGAAGAAGCAGCTTCTTCGTCTCCGGGAGCCGGAGAGAGCGGCAACTTCGCAAAGGTGATGAAACAAGCTGTACAACACTGCGATTGTGTGCGCAGCTTGCCAACTGAGAGAAAACAGTACCTGACCACTCTCCTGCCTTTCTATTCACATGAACATGCGATTGGAAGCTGTTTTGGACAACTTTCTTTCTCTTCTTGCAAGGCACTCGGCAGACCTCCGTGCAGCCTCTAGAACACGATGGGAGATGTTTTCTTTGCTGGCACAGTTTCTCCTTGCCAGACAGAGTGGAAAAGCTTTTTGCTAAGATGTAGACGAGAAGCGAGGCTAAAGAAGCACGTATGGTACTCTGCAGAGCTAAGCATCGCTCCCGGACTTCTTTCGGCAGAAGGCGCACACCGCAGAGCACAGTGAGCGGCAGAATCGTCTTTGCGCGAAGAATAAGCTTCTTCGTCTCCGGGAGCCGGAGAGAGCGGCAACTTCGCAAAGGTGTTGAAACAAGCTGTACAACACTGCGATTGTGTGAGCAGCTTGCCAACTGAGAGAAAACAGTACCTGACCACTCTCCTGCCTTTTCTATTCACTTGAACATTCGATTGCAAGCTGTTTTTGACAACTTTCCTTCTCTTCTTGCAAAACACTCGGCAGACCTCCGTGCAGCCTCTAGAACACGATGGGAGATGTTTTCTGTGCTGGCACAGTTTCTCCTTGCCAGACAGAGTGGAAAAGCTTTTTGCTAAGATGTAGATGAGAAGAGAGGCTAAAGAAGCACGTATGGTGCACTGCAGAGCTAAGCACCGCTCCCGGACGTCTTTCGGCAGAAGGCGCACACCGCAGAGCACTGTGAGCGGCAGAATCGTCTTTGCGCGAAGAAGCAGCTTCTTCGTCTCCGGGAGCCGGAGAGAGCGGCAGCTTCGCAAAGGTGATGAAACAAGCTGTACAACACTGCGATTGTGTGCGCAGCTTGCCAACTGAGAGAAAACAGTACCTGTCCACTCTCCTGCCTTTTGTAATCACATGAACATTCGATTGGAAGCTGTTTTGGACAACTTTCTTTCTCTTCTTGCAAAACACTCGGCAGACCTCCGTGCAGCCTCTAGAACACGATGGGAGATGTTTTTTGTGCTGGCACAGTTTCTCCTTGCCAGACAGAGTGGAAAAGCTTTTTGCTAAGATGTAGACGAGAAGAGAGGCTAAAGACGAAGGTACGGTGCTCTGCAAAGCTAAGCACCGCTCCCGTGCCTCTTTCGGCAGAAGGCGCACACCGCAGAGCACTGTGAGCGGCAGAATCGTCTTTGCGCGAAGAAGCAGCTTCTTCGTCTCCGGGAGCCGGAGAGAGCGGCAACTTCGCAAAGGTGATGAAACAAGCTGTACAACACTGCGATTGTGTGCGCAGCTTGCCAACTGAGAGAAAACAGTACCTGACCACTCTCCTGCCTTTTCTATTCACATGAACATTCGATTGCAAGCTGTTTTGGACAACTTTCTTTCTCTTCTTGCAAAACACTCGGCAGACCTCCGTGCAGCCTCTAGAACACGATGGGAGATGTTTTCTTTGCTGGCACAGTTTCTCCTTGCCAGACAGAGTGGAAAAGCTTTTTGCTAAGATGTAGACGAGAAGCGAGGCTAAAGAAGCACGTATGGTACTCTGCAGAGCTAAGCATCGCTCCCGGACTTCTTTCGGCAGAAGGCGCACACCGCAGAGCACAGTGAGCGGCAGAATCGTCTTTGCGCGAAGAATAAGCTTCTTCGTCTCCAGGAGCCGGAGAGAGCGGCAACTTCGCAAAGGTGATGAAACAAGCTGTACAACACTGCGATTGTGTGAGCAGCTTGCCAACTGAGAGAAAACAGTACCTGACCACTCTCCTGCCTTTTCTATTCACTTGAACATTCGATTGCAAGCTGTTTTTGACAACTTTCCTTCTCTTCTTGCAAAAGACTCGGCAGACCTCCGTGCAGCCTCTAGAACACGATGGGAGATGTTTTCTGTGCTGGCACAGTTTCTCCTTGCCAGACAGAGTGGAAAAGCTTTTTGCTAAGATGTAGATGAGAAGAGAGGCTAAAGAAGCAGGTATGGTGCACTGCAGAGCTAAGCACCGCTCCCGGACGTCTTTCGGCAGAAGGCGCACACCGCAGAGCACTGTGAGCGGCAGAATCGTCTTTGCGCGAAGAAGCAGCTTCTTCGTCTCCGGGAGCCGGAGAGAGCGGCAGCTTCGCAAAGGTGATGAAACAAGCTGTACAACACTGCGATTGTGTGCGCAGCTTGCCAACTGAGAGAAAACAGTACCTGACCACTCTCCTGCCTTTTGTAATCACATGAACATTCGATTGTAAGCTGTTTTGGACAACTTTCTTTCTCTTCTTGCAAAACAGTCGGCAGACCTCCGTGCAGCCTCTAGAACACGATGGGAGATGTTTTCTGTGCTGGCACAGTTTCTCCTTGCCAGACAGAGTGGAAAAGCTTTTTGCTAAGATGTAGACGAGAAGAGAGGCTAAAGACGAAGGTACGGTGCTCTGCAGAGCTAAGCACCGCTCCCGGACCTCTTTCGGCAGAAGACACACACTGCAGAGCACAGTGAGCGGCAGAATCGTCTTTGCGCGAAGAAGCAGCTTCTTCGTCTCCGGCAGCCGGAGAGAGCGGCAGCTTCGCAAAGGTGATGAAACAAGCTGTACAACACTGCGATTGTGTGCGCAGCTTGCCAACTGAGAGAAAACAGTACCTGACCACTCTCCTGCCTTTTCCATTCACATGAACATTCGATTGCAAGCTGTTTTGGACAACTTTCTTTCTCTTCTTGCAAAACACTCGGCAGACCTCCGTGCAGCCTCTAGAACACGATGGGAGATGTTTTTTGTGCTGGCACAGTTTCTCCTTGCCAGACAGAGTGGAAAAGCTTTTTGCTAAGATGTAGACGAGAAGAGAGGCTAAATACGAAGGTACGGTGCTCTGCAGAGCTAAGCACAGCTCCCGGACCTCTTTCGGCAAAAGGCGCACACCGCAGAGCACTGTGAGCGGCAGAATCGTCTTTGCGCGAAGAAGCAGCTTCTTCGTCTCCGGGAGCCGGAGAGAGCGGCAGCTTCGCAAAGGTGATGAAACAAGCTGTTCAAAACTGCGATTGTGTGCGCAGCTTGCCAAGTGAGAGAAAACAGTACCTGACCACTCTCCTGCCTTTTCTATTCACTTGAACATTCGATTGGAAGCTGTTTTGGACAACATTCTTTCTCTTCTTGCAAAACACTCGGCAGTCCTCCGTTCAGCCTCTAGAAGACGATGGGAGGTGTTTTCTGTGCTGGCACAGTTTCTCCTTGCCAGACAGAGTGGAAAAGCTTTTTGCTAAGATGTAGACGAGAAGAGAGGCTAAAGAAGCACGTATGGTACTCTGCAGAGCTAAGCATCGCTCCCGGACTTCTTTCGGCAGAAGGCGCACACCGCAGAGCACTGTGAGCGGCAGAATCGTCTTTGCGCGAAGAAGCAGCTTCTTCGTCTCCGGGAGCCGGAGAGAGTGGCAACTTCGCAAAGGTGATGAAACAAGCTGTACAACACTGCGATTGTGTGCGCAGCTTGCCAACTGAGAGAAAACAGTACCTGACCACTCTCCTGCCTTTTCTATTCACATGAACATTCGATTGCAAGCTGTTTTGGACAACTTTCTTTCTCTTCTTGCAAAACAGTCGGCAGACCTCCGTGCAGCCTCTAGAACACGATGGGAGATGTTTTCTTTGCTGGCACAGTTTCTCCTTGCCAGACAGAGTGGAAAAGCTTTTTGCTAAGATGTAGACGAGAAGCGAGGCTAAAGAAGCACGTATGGTACTCTGCAAAGCTAAGCACCGCTCCCGTGCCTCTTTCGGCAGAAGGCGCACACCGCAGAGCACAGTGAGCGGCAGAATCGTCTTTGCGCGAAGAATAAGCTTCTTCGTCTCCAGGAGCCGGAGAGAGCGGCAACTTCGCAAAGGTGATGAAACAAGCTGTACAACACTGCGATTGTGTGAGCAGCTTGCCAACTGAGAGAAAACAGTACCTGACCACTCTCCTGCCTTTTCTATTCACTTGAACATTCGATTGCAAGCTGTTTTTGACAACTTTCCTTCTCTTCTTGCAAAAGACTCGGCAGAACTCCGTGCAGCCTCTAGAACACGATGGGAGATGTTTTCTGTGCTGGCACAGTTTCTCCTTGCCAGACAGAGTGGAAAAGCTTTTTGCTAAGATGTAGATGAGAAGAGAGGCTAAAGAAGCAGGTATGGTGCACTGCAGAGCTAAGCACCGCTCCCGGATGTCTTTGGGCAGAAGGCGCACACCGCAGAGCACTGTGAGCGGCAGAATCGTCTTTGCGCGAAGAAGCAGCTTCTTCGTCTCCGGGAGCCGGAGAGAGCGGCAGCTTCGCAAAGGTGATGAAACAAGCTGTACAACACTGCGATTGTGTGCGCAGCTTGCCAACTGAGAGAAAACAGTACCTGACCACTCTCCTGCCTTTTGTAATCACATGAACATTCGATTGTAAGCTGTTTTGGACAACTTTCTTTCTCTTCTTGCAAAACACTCGGCAGACCTCCGTGCAGCCTCTAGAACACGATGGGAGATGTTTTTTGTGCTGGCACAGTTTCTCCTTGCCAGACAGAGTGGAAAAGCTTTTTGCTAAGATGTAGACGAGAAGAGAGGCTAAAGACGAAGGTACGGTGCTCTGCAGAGCTAAGCACCGCTCCCGTGCGTCTTTCGGCAGAAGGCGCACACCGCAGAGCACTGTGAGCGGCAGAATCGTCTTTGCGCGAAGAAGCAGCTTCCTCGTCTCCGGCAGCCGGAGAGAGCGGCAGCTTCGCAAAGGTGATGAAACAAGCTGTACAACACTGCGATTGTGTGCGCAGCTTGCCAAGTGAGAGAAAACAGTACCTGACCACTCTCCTGCCTTTTCTATTCACATGAACATTCGATTGCAAGCTGTTTTGGACAACTTTCTTTCTCTTCTTGCAAAACACTCGGCAGACCTCCGTGCAGCCTCTAGAACACGATGGGAGATGTTTTCTGTGCTGGCACAGTTTCTCCTTGCCAGACAGAGTGGAAAAGCTTTTTGCTACGATGTAGACGAGAAGAGAGGCTAAAGACGAAGGTACGGTGCTCTGCAGAGCTAAGCACCGCTCCCGGACCTCTTTGGGCAGAAGGCGCACACCGCAGAGCACTGTGAGCGGCAGAATCGTCTTTGCGCGAAGAAGCAGCTTCTTCGTCTCCGGGAGCCGGAGAGAGCGGCAGCTTCGCAAAGGTGATGAAACAAGCTGTACAACACTGCGATTGTGTGCGCAGCTTGCCAACTGAGAGAAAACAGTACCTGACCACTCTCCTGCCTTTTCTATTCATATGAACATTCGATTGCAAGCTGTTTTGGACAACTTTCTTTCTCTTCTTGCAAAACACTCGGCAGACCTCCGTGCAGCCTCTAAAACACGATGGGAGATGTTTTCTGTGCTGGCACAGTTTCTCCTTGCCAGACAGAGTGGAAAAGCTTTTTGCTAAGATGTAGACGAGAAAAGAGGCTAAAGACGAAGGTACGGTGCTCTGCAGAGCTAAGCACAGCTCCCGGACCTCTTTCGGCAGAAGACACACACTGCAGAGCACAGTGAGCGGCAGAATCGTCTTTGCGCGAAGAAGCAGCTTCTTCGTCTCCGGGAGCCGGAGAGAGCGGCAACTTCGCAAAGGTGATGAAACAAGCTGTACAACACTGCGATTGTGTGCGCAGCTTGCCAACTGAGAGAAAACAGTACCTGACCACTCTCCTGCCTTTTCTATTCACATGAACATTCGATTGGAAGCTGTTTTGGACAACTTTCTTTCTCTTCTTGCAAAACACTCGGCAGTCCTCCGTTCAGCCTCTAGAAGACGATGGGAGGTGTTTTCTGTGCTGGCACAGTTTCTCCTTGCCAGACAGAGTGGAAAAGCTTTTTGCTAAGATGTAGACGAGAAGAGAGGCTAAAGAAGCACGTATGGTACTCTGCAGAGCTAAGCATCGCTCCCGGACTTCTTTCGGCAGAAGGCGCACACCGCAGAGCACTGTGAGCGGCAGAATCGTCTTTGCGCGAAGAAGCAGCTTCTTCGTCTCCGGGAGCCGGAGAGAGTGGCAACTTCGCAAAGGTGATGAAACAAGCTGTACAACACTGCGATTGTGTGCGCAGCTTGCCAACTGAGAGAAAACAGTACCTGACCACTCTCCTGCCTTTTCTATTCACATGAACATTCGATTGCAAGCTGTTTTGGACAACTTTCTTTCTCTTCTTGCAAAACAGTCGGCAGACCTCCGTGCAGCCTCTAGAACACGATGGGAGATGTTTTCTTTGCTGGCACAGTTTCTCCTTGCCAGACAGAGTGGAAAAGCTTTTTGCTAAGATGTAGACGAGAAGCGAGGCTAAAGAAGCACGTATGGTACTCTGCAAAGCTAAGCACCGCTCCCGTGCCTCTTTCGGCAGAAGGCGCACACCGCAGAGCACAGTGAGCGGCAGAATCGTCTTTGCGCGAAGAATAAGCTTCTTCGTCTCCAGGAGCCGGAGAGAGCGGCAACTTCGCAAAGGTGATGAAACAAGCTGTACAACACTGCGATTGTGTGAGCAGCTTGCCAACTGAGAGAAAACAGTACCTGACCACTCTCCTGCCTTTTCTATTCACTTGAACATTCGATTGCAAGCTGTTTTTGACAACTTTCCTTCTCTTCTTGCAAAAGACTCGGCAGAACTCCGTGCAGCCTCTAGAACACGATGGGAGATGTTTTCTGTGCTGGCACAGTTTCTCCTTGCCAGACAGAGTGGAAAAGCTTTTTGCTAAGATGTAGATGAGAAGAGAGGCCAAAGAAGCAGGTATGGTGCACTGCAGAGCTAAGCACCGCTCCCGGATGTCTTTGGGCAGAAGGCGCACACCGCAGAGCACTGTGAGCGGCAGAATCGTCTTTGCGCGAAGAAGCAGCTTCTTCGTCTCCGGGAGCCGGAGAGAGCGGCAGCTTCGCAAAGGTGATGAAACAAGCTGTACAACACTGCGATTGTGTGCGCAGCTTGCCAACTGAGAGAAAACAGTACCTGACCACTCTCCTGCCTTTTGTAATCACATGAACATTCGATTGTAAGCTGTTTTGGACAACTTTCTTTCTCTTCTTGCAAAACACTCGGCAGACCTCCGTGCAGCCTCTAGAACACGATGGGAGATGTTTTTTGTGCTGGCACAGTTTCTCCTTGCCAGACAGAGTGGAAAAGCTTTTTGCTAAGATGTAGACGAGAAGAGAGGCTAAAGACGAAGGTACGGTGCTCTGCAGAGCTAAGCACCGCTCCCGTGCGTCTTTCGGCAGAAGGCGCACACCGCAGAGCACTGTGAGCGGCAGAATCGTCTTTGCGCGAAGAAGCAGCTTCCTCGTCTCCGGCAGCCGGAGAGAGCGGCAGCTTCGCAAAGGTGATGAAACAAGCTGTACAACACTGCGATTGTGTGCGCAGCTTGCCAAGTGAGAGAAAACAGTACCTGACCACTCTCCTGCCTTTTCTATTCACATGAACATTCGATTGCAAGCTGTTTTGGACAACTTTCTTTCTCTTCTTGCAAAACACTCGGCAGACCTCCGTGCAGCCTCTAGAACACGATGGGAGATGTTTTCTGTGCTGGCACAGTTTCTCCTTGCCAGACAGAGTGGAAAAGCTTTTTGCTACGATGTAGACGAGAAGAGAGGCTAAAGACGAAGGTACGGTGCTCTGCAGAGCTAAGCACCGCTCCCGGACCTCTTTGGGCAGAAGGCGCACACCGCAGAGCACTGTGAGCGGCAGAATCGTCTTTGCGCGAAGAAGCAGCTTCTTCGTCTCCGGGAGCCGGAGAGAGCGGCAGCTTCGCAAAGGTGATGAAACAAGCTGTACAACACAGCGATTGTGTGCGCAGCTTGCCAACTGAGAGAAAACAGTACCTGACCACTCTCCTGCCTTTTCTATTCATATGAACATTCGATTGCAAGCTGTTTTGGACAACTTTCTTTCTCTTCTTGCAAAACACTCGGCAGACCTCCGTGCAGCCTCTAAAACACGATGGGAGATGTTTTCTGTGCTGGCACAGTTTCTCCTTGCCAGACAGAGTGGAAAAGCTTTTTGCTAAGATGTAGACGAGAAAAGAGGCTAAAGACGAAGGTACGGTGCTCTGCAGAGCTAAGCACAGCTCCCGGACCTCTTTCGGCAGAAGACACACACTGCAGAGCACAGTGAGCGGCAGAATCGTCTTTGCGCGAAGAAGCAGCTTCTTCGTCTCCGGGAGCCGGAGAGAGCGGCAACTTCGCAAAGGTGATGAAACAAGCTGTACAACACTGCGATTGTGTGCGCAGCTTGCCAACTGAGAGAAAACAGTACCTGACCACTCTCCTGCCTTTTCTATTCACATGAACATTCGATTGGAAGCTGTTTTGGACAACTTTCTTTCTCTTCTTGCAAAACACTCGGCAGACCTCCGTGCAGCCTCTAGAACACGATGGGAGATGTTTTTTGTGCTGGCACAGTTTCTCCTTGCCAGACAGAGTGGAAAAGCTTTTTGCTAAGATGTAGACGAGAAGAGAGGCTAAAGACGAAGGTACGGTGCTCTGCAGAGCTAAGCACAGCTCCCGGACCTCTTTCGGCAGAAGGCGCACACCGCAGAGCACTGTGAGCGGCAGAATCGTCTTTGCGCGAAGAAGCAGCTTCTTCGTCTCCGGGAGCCGGAGAGAGCGGTAACTTCGCAAAGGTGATGAAACAAGCTGTACAACACTGCGATTGTGTGCGCAGCTTGCCAAGTGAGAGAAAACAGTACCTGACCACTCTCCTGCCTTTTCTATTCACATGAACATTCGATTGCAAGCTGTTTTGGACAACTTTCCTTCTCTTCTTGCAAAACACTCGGCAGACCTCCGTGCAGCCTCTAGAACACGATGGGAGATGTTTTCTGTGCTGGCACAGTTTCTCCTTGCCAGACAGAGTGGAAAAGCTTTTTGCTAAGATGTAGACGAGAAGAGAGGCTAAAGAAGCAGGTATGGTGCTCTGCAGAGCTAAGCACCGCTCCCGGACGTCTTTCGGCAGAAGGCGCACACCGCAGAGCACTGTGAGCGGCAGAATCGTCTATGCGCGAAGAAGCAGCTACTTCGTCTCCGGGAGCCGGAGAGAGCGGCAGCTTCGCAAAGGTGATGAAACAAGCTGTACAACACTGCGATTGTGTGCGCAGCTTGCCAAGTGAGAGAAAACAGTACCTGACCACTCTCCTGCCTTTTGTAATCACATGAACATTCGATTGTAAGCTGTTTTGGACAACTTTCTTTCTCTTCTTGCAAAACACTCGGCAGACCTCCGTGCAGCCTCTAGAACACGATGGGAGATGTTTTCTGTGCTGGCACAGTTTCTCCTTGCCAGACAGAGTGGAAAAGCTTTTTGCTAAGATGTAGACGAGAAGAGAGGCTAAAGACGAAGGTACGGTGCTCTGCAGAGCTAAGCACCGCTCCCGGACCTCTTTGGGCAGAAGGCGCACACCGCAGAGCACTGTGAGCGGCAGAATCGTCTTTGCGCGAAGAAGCAGCTTCTTCGTCTCCGGGATCCGGAGACAGCGGCAACTTCGCAAAGGTGATGAAACAAGCTGTACAACACTGCGATTGTGTGCGCAGCTTGCCAACTGAGAGAAAACAGTACCTGACCACTCTCCTGCCTTTTCTATTCATATGAACATTCGATTGCAAGCTGTTTTGGACAACTTTCTTTCTCTTCTTGCAAAACACTCGGCAGACCTCCGTGCAGCCTCTAGAACACGATGGGAGATGTTTTCTGTGCTGGCACAGTTTCTCCTTGCCAGACAGAGTGGAAAAGCTTTTTGCTAAGATGTAGACGAGAAGCGTGGCTAAAGAAGCACGTATGGTACTCTGCAGAGCTAAGCATCGCTCCCGGACTTCTTTCGGCAGAAGGCGCACACCGCAGAGCACTGTGAGCGGCAGAATCGTCTTTGCGCGAAGAATCAGCTTCTTCGTCTCCGGGAGCCGGAGAGAGCGGCAGCTTCGCAAAGGTGATGAAACAAGCTGTACAACACTGCGATTGTGTGCGCAGCTTGCCAACTGATAGAAAACAGTACCTGACCACTCTCCTGACTTTTCTATTCACTTGAACATTCGATTGGAAGCTGTTTTGGACAACTTTCTTTCTCTTCTTGCAAAACACACGGCAGTCCTCCGTTCAGCCTCTAGAAGACGATGGGAGGTGTTTTCTGTGCAGGCACAGTTTCTCCTTGCCAGACAGAGTGGAAAAGCTTTTTGCTAAGATGTAGACGAGAAGCGAGGCTAAAGAAGCACGTATGGTACTCTGCAGAGCTAAGCATCGCTCCCGGACTTCTTTCGGCAGAAGGCGCGCACCGCAGAGCACTGTGAGCGGCAGAATCGTCTTTGCGCGAAGAAGCAGCTTCTTCGTCTCCGGGAGCCGGAGAGAGCGGCAACTTCGCAAAGGTGATGAAACAAGCTGTACAACACTGCGATTGTGTGCGCAGCTTGCCAACTGAGAGAAAACAGTACCTGACCACTCTCCTGCCTTTTCTATTCACATGAACATTCGATTGCAAGCTGTTTTGGACAACTTTCTTTCTCTTCTTGCAAAACACTCGGCAGACCTCCGTGCAGCCTCTAGAACACGATGGGAGATGTTTTCTGTGCTGGCACAGTTTGTCCTTGCCAGACAGAGTGGAAAAGCTTTTTGCTAAGATGTAGACGAGAAGAGAGGCTAAAGACGATGGTACGGTGGTCTGCAGAGCTAAGCACAGCTCCCGGACTTCTTTCGGCAGAAGGCGCACACCGCAGAGCACAGTGAGCGGCAGAATCGTCTTTGCGCGAAGAAGCAGCTTCTTCGTCTCCGGGAGCCGGAGAGAGCGGCAACTTCGCAAAGGTGATGAAACAATCTGTACAACACTGCGATTGTGTGCGCAGCTTGCCAAGTGAGAGAAAACAGTACCTGACCACTCTCCTGCCTTTTCTATTCACATGAACATTCGATTGCAAGCTGTTTTGGACAACTTTCTTTCTCTTCTTGCAAAACACTCGGCAGACCTCCGTGCAGCCTCTAGAACACGATGGGAGATGTTTTTTGTGCTGGCACAGTTTCTCCTTGCCAGACAGAGTGGAAAAGCTTTTTGCTAAGATGTAGACGAGAAGAGAGGCTAAAGACGAAGGTACGGTGCTCTGCAGAGCTAAGCACAGCTCCCGGACCTCTTTCGGCAGAAGGCGCACACCGCAGAGCACTGTGAGCGGCAGAATCGTCTTTGCGCGAAGAAGCAGCTTCTTCGTCTCCGGGAGCCGGAGAGAGCGGTAACTTCGCAAAGGTGATAAAACAAGCTGTACAACACTGCGATTGTGTGCGCAGCTTGCCAACTGAGAGAAAACAGTACCTGACCACTCTCCTGCCTTTTCTATTCACATGAACATTCGATTGCAAGCTGTTTTGGACAACTTTCTTTCTCTTCTTGCAAAACACTCGGCAGACCTCCGTGCAGCCTCTAGAACACGATGGGAGATGTTTTTTGTGCTGGCACAGTTTCTCCTTGCCAGACAGAGTGGAAAAGCGTTTTGCTAAGATGTAGACGAGAAGAGAGGCTAAAGACGAAGGTACGGTGCTCTGCAGAGCTAAGCACCGCTCCCGCACCTCTTTGGGCAGAAGGCGCACACCGCAGAGCACTGTGAGCGGCAGAATCGTCTTTGCGCGAAGAAGCAGCTTCTTCGTCTCCGGGAGCCGGAGAGAACGGCAGCTTCGCAAAGGTGATGAAACAAGCTGTACAACACTGCGATTGTGTGCGCAGCTTGCCAACTGAGAGAAAACAGTACCTGACCACTCTCCTGCCTTTTCTATTCATATGAACATTCGATTGTAAGCTGTTTTGGACAACTTTCTTTCTCTTCTTGCAAAACACTCGGCAGACCTCCGTGCAGCCTCTAGAACACGATGGGAGATGTTTTTTGTGCTGGCACAGTTTCTCCTTGCCAGACAGAGTGGAAAAGCTTTTTGCTAAGATGTAGACGAGAAGAGAGGCTAAAGACGAAGGTACGGTGCTCTGCAGAGCTAAGCACAGCTCCCGGACCTCTTTCGGCAGAAGGCGCACACCGCAGAGCACTGTGAGCGGCAGAATCGTCTTTGCGCGAAGAAGCAGCTTCTTCGTCTCCGGGAGCCGGAGAGAGCGGTAACTTCGCAAAGGTGATGAAACAAGCTGTACAACACTGCGATTGTGTGCGCAGCTTGCCAACTGAGAGAAAACAGTACCTGACCACTCTCCTGCCTTTTCTATTCACATGAACATTCGATTGCAAGCTGTTTTGGACAACTTTCCTTCTCTTCTTGCAAAACACTCGGCAGACCTCCGTGCAGCCTCTAGAACACGATGGGAGATGTTTTGTGTGCTGGCACAGTTTCTCCTTGCCAGACAGAGTGGAAAAGCTTTTTGCTAAGATGTAGACGAGAAGAGAGAAAAAAGAAGCAGGTATGGTGCTCTGCAGAGCTAAGCACCGCTCCCGGACGTCTTTCGGCAGAAGGCGCACACCGCAGAGCACTGTGAGCGGCAGAATCGTCTTTGCGCGAAGAAGCAGCTTCTTCGTCTCCGGGAGCCGGAGAGAGCGGCAACTTCGCAAAGGTGATGAAACAAGCTGTACAACACTGCGATTGTGTGCGCAGCTTGCCAACTGAGAGAAAACAGTACCTGACCACTCTCCTGCCTTTTCTATTCATATGAACATTCGATTGCATGCTGTTTTGGACAACTTTCTTTCTCTTCTTGCAAAACACTCGGCAGACCTCCGTGCAGCCTCTAGAACACGATGGGAGATGTTTTCTGTGCTGGCACAGTTTCTCCTTGCCAGACAGAGTGGAAAAGCTTTTTGCTAAGATGTAGACGAGAAGCGTGGCTAAAGAAGCACGTATGGTACTCTGCAGAGCTAAGCATCGCTCCCGGACTTCTTTCGGCAGAAGGCGCACACCGCAGAGCACAGTGAGCGGCAGAATCGTCTTTGCGCGAAGAATCAGCTTCTTCGTCTCCGGGAGCCGGAGAGAGCGGCAGCTTCGCAAAGGTGATGAAACAAGCTGTACAACACTGCGATTGTGTGCGCAGCTTGCCAACTGATAGAAAACAGTACCTGACCACTCTCCTGACTTTTCTATTCACTTGAACATTCGATTGGAAGCTGTTTTGGACAACTTTCTTTCTCTTCTTGCAAAACACACGGCAGTCCTCCGTTCAGCCTCTAGAAGACGATGGGAGGTGTTTTCTGTGCAGGCACAGTTTCTCCTTGCCAGACAGAGTGGAAAAGCTTTTTGCTAAGATGTAGACGAGAAGAGAGGCTAAAGACGATGGTACGGTGCTCTGCAGAGCTAAGCACAGCTCCCGGACTTCTTTCGGCAGAAGGCGCACACCGCAGAGCACTGTGAGCGGCAGAATCGTCTTTGCGCGAAGAAGCAGCTTCTTCGTCTCCGGGAGCCGGAGAGAGCGGTAACTTCGCAAAGGTGATGAAACAAGCTGTACAACACTGCGATTGTGTGCGCAGCTTGCCAACTGAGAGAAAACAGTACCTGACCACTCTCCTGCCTTTTCTATTCACATGAACATTCGATTGCAAGCTGTTTTGGACAACTTTCTTTCTCTTCTTGCAAAACACTCGGCAGACCTCCGTGCAGCCTCTAGAACACGATGGGAGATGTTTTTTGTGCTGGCACAGTTTCTCCTTGCCAGACAGAGTGGAAAAGCTTTTTGCTAAGATGTAGACGAGACGCGAGGCTAAGGAAGCACGTATGGTACTCTGCAGAGCTAAGCATCGCTCCCGGACCTCTTTCGGCAGAAGGCGCACACCGCAGAGCACAGTGAGCGGCAGAATCGTCTTTGCGCGAAGAAGCAGCTTCTTCGTCTCCGGGAGCCGGAGAGAGCGGCAACTTCGCAAAGGTGATGAAACAAGCTGTACAACACTGCGATTGTGTGCGCAGCTTGCCAACTGAGAGAAAACAGTACCTGACCACTCTCCTGCCTTTTCTATTCACATGAACATTCGATTGCAAGCTGTTTTGGACAACTTTCTTTCTCTTCTTGCAAAACACTCGGCAGACCTCCGTGCAGCCTCTAGAACACGATGGGAGATGTTTTCTGTGCTGGCACAGTTTCTCCTTGCCAGACAGAGTGGAAAAGCTTTTTGCTAAGATGTAGACGAGAAGAGAGGCTAAAGACGAAGGTACGGTGCTCTGCAGAGCTAAGCATCGCTCCCGGACTTCTTTCGGCAGAAGGCGCACACCGCAGAGCACAGTGAGCGGCAGAATCGTCTTTGCGCGAAGAAGCAGCTTCTTCGTCTCCGGGAGCCGGAGAGAGCGGCAACTTCGCAAAGGTGATGAAACAAGCTGTACAACACTGCGATTGTGTGCGCAGCTTGCCAAGTGAGAGAAAACAGTACCTGACCACTCTCCTGCCTTTTCTATTCACATGAACATTCGATTGCAAGCTGTTTTGGACAACTTTCTTTCTCTTCTTGCAAAACACTCGGCAGACCTCCGTGCAGCCTCTAGAACACGATGGGAGATGTTTTTTGTGCTGGCACAGTTTCTCCTTGCCAGACAGAGTGGAAAAGCTTTTTGCTAAGATGTAGACGAGAAGAGAGGCTAAAGACGAAGGTACGGTGCTCTGCAGAGCTAAGCACAGCTCCCGGAACTCTTCGGCAGAAGGCGCACACCGCAGAGCACTGTGAGCGGCAGAATCGTCTTTGCGCGAAGAAGCAGCTTCTTCGTCTCCGGGAGCCGGAGACAGCGGTAACTTCGCAAAGGTGATGAAACAAGCTGTACAACACTGCGATTGTGTGCGCAGCTTGCCAACTGAGAGAAAACAGTACCAGACCACTCTCCTGCCTTTTCTATTCACATGAACATTCGATTGCAAGCTGTTTTGGACAACTTTCTTTCTCTTCTTGCAAAACACTCGGCAGACCTCCGTGCAGCCTCTAGAACACGATGGGAGATGTTTTTTGTGCAGGCACAGTTTCTCCTTGCCAGACAGAGTGGAAAAGCTTTTTGCTAAGATGTAGACGAGAAGAGAGGCTAAAGACGAAGGTACGGTGCTCTGCAGAGCTAAGCACCGCTCCCGGACCTCTTTCGGCAGAAGGCGCACACCGCAGAGCACTGTGAGCGGCAGAATCGTCTTTGCGCGAAGAAGCAGCTTCTTCGTCTCCGGGAGCCGGAGAGAGCGGCAGCTTCGCAAAGGTGATGAAACAAGCTGTACAACACTGCGATTGTGTGCGCAGCTTGCCAACTGATAGAAAACAGTACCTGACCACTCTCCTGACTTTTCTATTCACTTGAACATTCGATTGGAAGCTGTTTTGGACAACTTTCTTTCTCTTCTTGCAAAACACTCGGCGGTCCTCCGTTCAGCCTCTAGAAGACGATGGGAGGTGTTTTCTGTGCTGGCACAGTTTCTCCTTGCCAGACAGAGTGGAAAAGCTTTTTGCTAAGATGTAGACGAGAAGCGAGGCTAAAGAAGCACGTATGGTACTCTGCAGAGCTAAGCATCGCTCCCGGACTTCTTTCGGCAGAAGGCGCACACCGCAGAGCACTGTGAGCGGCAGAATCGTCTTTGCGCGAAGAAGCAGCTTCTTCGTCTCCGGGAGCCGGAGAGAGCGGCAACTTCGCAAAGGTGATGAAACAAGCTGTACAACACTGCGATTGTGTGCGCAGCTTGCCAACTGAGAGAAAACAGTACCTGACCACTCTCCTGCCTTTTCTATTCACATGAACATTCGATTGCAAGCTGTTTTGGACAACTTTCTTTCTCTTCTTGCAAAACACTCGGCAGACCTCCGTGCAGCCTCTAGAACACGATGGGAGATGTTTTTTGTGCAGGCACAGTTTCTCCTTGCCAGACAGAGTGGAAAAGCTTTTTGCTAAGATGTAGACGAGAAGAGAGGCTAAAGACGAAGGTACGGTGCTCTGCAGAGCTAAGCACCGCTCCCGGACCTCTTTGGGCAGAAGGCGCACACCGCAGAGCACTGTGAGCGGCAGAATCGTCTTTGCGCGAAGAAGCAGCTTCTTCGTCTCCGGGAGCCGGAGAGAGCGGCAGCTTCGCAAAGGTGATGAAACAAGCTGTACAACACTGCGATTGTGTGCGCAGCTTGCCAAGTGAGAGAAAACAGTACCTGACCACTCTCCTGCCTTTTCTATTCATATGAACATTCGATTGCAAGCTGTTTTGGACAACTTTCTTTCTCTTCTTGCAAAACACTCGGCAGACCTCCGTGCAGCCTCTAGAACACGATGGGAGATGTTTTCTGTGCTGGCACAGTTTCTCCTTGCCAGACAGAGTGGAAAAGCTTTTTGCTAAGATGTAGACGAGAAGAGAGCCTAAAGACGAAGGTACGGTGCTCTGCAGAGCTAAGCACCGCTCCCGGACCTCTTTCGGCAGAAGATACACACTGCAGAGCACAGTGAGCGGCAGAATCGTCTTTGCGCGAAGAAGCAGCTTCTTCGTCTCCGGGAGCCGGAGAGAGCGGCAACTTCGCAAAGGTGATGAAACAAGCTGTACAACACTGCGATTGTGTGCGCAGCTTGCCAAGTGAGAGAAAACAGTACCTGACCACTCTCCTGCCTTTCTATTCACATGAACATTCGATTGGAAGCTGTTTTGGACAACTTTCTTTCTCTTCTTGCAAAACACTCGGCAGACCTCCGTGCAGCCTCTAGAACACGATGGGAGATGTTTTTTGTGCTGGCACAGTTTCTCCTTGCCAGACAGAGTGGAAAAGCTTTTTGCTAAGATGTAGACGAGAAGAGAGGCTAAAGACGAAGGTACGGTGCTCTGCAGAGCTAAGCACAGCTCCCGGACCTCTTTCGGCAGAAGGCGCACACCGCAGAGCACTGTGAGCGGCAGAATCGTCTTTGCGCGAAGAAGCAGCTTCTTCGTCTCCGGGAGCCGGAGAGAGCGGTAACTTCGCAAAGGTGATGAAACAAGCTGTACAACACTGCGATTGTGTGCGCAGCTTGCCAACTGAGAGAAAACAGTACCTGACCACTCTCCTGACTTTTCTATTCACTTGAACATTCGATTGGAAGCTGTTTTGGACAACTTTCTTTCTCTTCTTGCAAAACACACGGCAGTCCTCCGTTCAGCCTCTAGAAGACGATGGGAGGTGTTTTCTGTGCAGGCACAGTTTCTCCTTGCCAGACAGAGTGGAAAAGCTTTTTGCTAAGATGTAGACGAGAAGCGAGGCTATAGAAGCACGTATGGTACTCTGCAGAGCTAAGCAGCGCTCCCGGACTTCTTTCGGCAGAAGGCGCACACCGCAGAGCACTGTGAGCGGCAGAATCGTCTTTGCGCGAAGAAGCAGCTTCTTCGTCTCCGGGAGCCGGAGAGAGCGGCAACTTCGCAAAGGTGATGAAACAAGCTGTACAACACTGCGATTGTGTGCGCAGCTTGCCAAGTGAGAGAAAACAGTACCTGACCACTCTCCTGCCTTTTCTATTCACATGAACATTCGATTGCAAGCTGTTTTGGACAACTTTCTTTCTCTTCTTGCAAAACACTCGGCAGACCTCCGTGCAGCCTCTAGAACACGATGGGAGATGTTTTCTGTGCTGGCACAGTTTCTCCTTGCCAGACAGAGTGGAAAAGCTTTTTGCTAAGATGTAGACGAGAAGAGAGGCTAAAGACGAAGGTACGGTGCTCTGCAGAGCTAAGCATCGCTCCCGGACTTCTTTCGGCAGAAGGCGCACACCGCAGAGCACAGTGAGCGGCAGAATCGTCTTTGCGCGAAGAAGCAGCTTCTTCGTCTCCGGGAGCCGGAGAGAGCGGCAACTTCGCAAAGGTGATGAAACAATCTGTACCACACTGCGATTGTGTGCGCAGCTTGCCAAGTGAGAGAAAACAGTACCTGACCACTCTCCTGCCTTTTCTATTCACATGAACATTCGATTGCAAGCTGTTTTGGACAACTTTCTTTCTCTTCTTGCAAAACACTCGGCAGACCTCCGTGCAGCCTCTAGAACACGATGGGAGATGTTTTTTGTGCTGGCACAGTTTCTCCTTGCCAGACAGAGTGGAAAAGCTTTTTGCTAAGATGTAGACGAGAAGAGAGGCTAAAGACGAAGGTACGGTGCTCTGCAGAGCTAAGCACAGCTCCCGGACCTCTTCGGCAGAAGGCGCACACCGCAGAGCACTGTGAGCGGCACAATCGTCTTTGCGCGAAGAAGCAGCTTCTTCGTCTCCGGCAGCCGGAGAGAGCGGCAACTTCGCAAAGGTGATGAAACAATCTGTACCACACTGCGATTGTGTGCGCAGCTTGCCAAGTGAGAGAAAACAGTACCTGACCACTCTCCTGCCTTTTCTATTCACATGAACATTCGATTGCAAGCTGTTTTGGACAACTTTCTTTCTCTTCTTGCAAAACACTCGGCAGACCTCCGTGCAGCCTCTAGAACACGATGGGAGATGTTTTTTGTGCTGGCACAGTTTCTCCTTGCCAGACAGAGTGGAAAAGCTTTTTGCTAAGATGTAGACGAGAAGAGAGGCTAAAGACGAAGGTACGGTGCTCTGCAGAGCTAAGCACCGCTCCCGAACCTCTTTGGGCAGAAGGCGCACACCGCAGAGCACTGTGAGCGGCAGAATCGTCTTTGCGCGAAGAAGCAGCTTCTTCGTCTCCGGGAGCCGGAGAGAACGGCAGCTTCGCAAAGGTGATGAAACAAGCTGTACAACACTGCGATTGTGTGCGCAGCTTGCCAACTGAGAGAAAACAGTACCTGACCACTCTCCTGCCTTTTCTATTCATATGAACATTCGATTGTAAGCTGTTTTGGACAACTTTCTTTCTCTTCTTGCAAAACACTCGGCAGACCTCCGTGCAGCCTCTAGAACACGATGGGAGATGTTTTTTGTGCTGGCACAGTTTCTCCTTGCCAGACAGAGTGGAAAAGCTTTTTGCTAAGATGTAGACGAGAAGAGAGGCTAAAGACGAAGGTACGGTGCTCTGCAGAGCTAAGCACAGCTCCCGGACCTCTTTCGGCAGAAGGCGCACACCGCAGAGCACTGTGAGCGGCAGAATCGTCTTTGCGCGAAGAAGCAGCTTCTTCGTCTCCGGGAGCCGGAGAGAGCGGTAACTTCGCAAAGGTGATGAAACAAGCTGTACAACACTGCGATTGTGTGCGCAGCTTGCCAACTGAGAGAAAACAGTACCTGACCACTCTCCTGCCTTTTCTATTCACATGAACATTCGATTGCAAGCTGTTTTGGACAACTTTCCTTCTCTTCTTGCAAAACACTCGGCAGACCTCCGTGCAGCGTCTAGAACACGATGGGAGATGTTTTCTGTGCTGGCACAGTTTCTCCTTGCCAGACAGAGTGGAAAAGCTTTTTGCTAAGATGTAGACGAGAAGAGAGAAAAAAGAAGCAGGTATGGTGCTCTGCAGAGCTAAGCACCGCTCCCGGACGTCTTTCGGCAGAAGGCGCACACCGCAGAGCACTGTGAGCGGCAGAATCGTCTTTGCGCGAAGAAGCAGCTTCTTCGTCTCCGGGAGCCGGAGAGAGCGGCAGCTTCGCAAAGGTGATGAAACAAGCTGTACAACACTGCGATTGTGTGCGCAGCTTGCCAAGTGAGAGAAAACAGTACCTGACCACTCTCCTGCCTTTTGTAATCACATGAACATTCGATTGTAAGCTGTTTTGGACAACTTTCTTTCTCTTCTTGCAAAACACTCGGCAGACCTCCGTGCAGCCTCTAGAACACGATGGGAGATGTTTTCTGTGCTGGCACAGTTTCTCCTTGCCAGACAGAGTGGAAAAGCTTTTTGCTAAGATGTAGACGAGAAGAGAGGCTAAAGACGAAGGTACGGTGCTCTGCAGAGCTAAGCACCGCTCCCGGACCTCTTTGGGCAGAAGGCGCACACCGCAGAGCACTGTGAGCGGCAGAATCGTCTTTGCGCGAAGAATCAGCTTCTTCGTCTCCGGGAGCCGGAGAGAGCGGCAGCTTCGCAAAGGTGATGAAACAAGCTGTACAACACTGCGATTGTGTGCGCAGCTTGCCAACTGATAGAAAACAGTACCTGACCACTCTCCTGACTTTTCTATTCACTTGAACATTCGATTGCAAGCTGTTTTGGACAACTTTCTTTCTCTTCTTGCAAAACACACGGCAGTCCTCCGTTCAGCCTCTAGAAGACGATGGGAGGTGTTTTCTGTGCAGGCACAGTTTCTCCTTGCCAGACAGAGTGGAAAAGCTTTTTGCTAAGATGTAGACGAGAAGAGAGGCTAAAGACGATGGTACGGTGCTCTGCAGAGCTAAGCACAGCTCCCGGACTTCTTTCGGCAGAAGGCGCACACCGCAGAGCACTGTGAGCGGCAGAATCGTCTTTGCGCGAAGAAGCAGCTTCTTCGTCTCCGGGAGCCGGAGAGAGCGGTAACTTCGCAAAGGTGATGAAACAAGCTGTACAACACTGCGATTGTGTGCGCAGCTTGCCAACTGAGAGAAAACAGTACCTGACCACTCTCCTGCCTTTTCTATTCACATGAACATTCGATTGCAAGCTGTTTTGGACAACTTTCTTTCTCTTCTTGCAAAACACTCGGCAGACCTCCGTGCAGCCTCTAGAACACGATGGGAGATGTTTTTTGTGCTGGCACAGTTTCTCCTTGCCAGACAGAGTGGAAAAGCTTTTTGCTAAGATGTAGACGAGACGCGAGGCTAAGGAAGCACGTATGGTACTCTGCAGAGCTAAGCATCGCTCCCGGACCTCTTTCGGCAGAAGGCGCACACCGCAGAGCACAGTGAGCGGCAGAATCGTCTTTGCGCGAAGAAGCAGCTTCTTCGTCTCCGGGAGCCGGAGAGAGCGGCAACTTCGCAAAGGTGATGAAACAAGCTGTACAACACTGCGATTGTGTGCGCAGCTTGCCAACTGAGAGAAAACAGTACCTGACCACTCTCCTGCCTTTTCTATTCACATGAACATTCGATTGCAAGCTGTTTTGGACAACTTTCTTTCTCTTCTTGCAAAACACTCGGCAGACCTCCGTGCAGCCTCTAGAACACGATGGGAGATGTTTTCTGTGCTGGCACAGTTTCTCCTTGCCAGACAGAGTGGAAAAGCTTTTTGCTAAGATGTAGACGAGAAGAGAGGCTAAAGACGAAGGTACGGTGCTCTGCAGAGCTAAGCATCGCTCCCGGACTTCTTTCGGCAGAAGGCGCACACCGCAGAGCACAGTGAGCGGCAGAATCGTCTTTGCGCGAAGAAGCAGCTTCTTCGTCTCCGGGAGCCGGAGAGAGCGGCAACTTCGCAAAGGTGATGAAACAAGCTGTACAACACTGCGATTGTGTGCGCAGCTTGCCAACTGAGAGAAAACAGTACCTGACCACTCTCCTGCCTTTTCTATTCACATGAACATTCGATTGCAAGCTGTTTTGGACAACTTTCTTTCTCTTCTTGCAAAACACTCGGCAGACCTCCGTGCAGCCTCTAGAACACGATGGGAGATGTTTTTTGTGCTGGCACAGTTTCTCCTTGCCAGACAGAGTGGAAAAGCTTTTTGCTAAGATGTAGACGAGAAGAGAGGCTAAAGACGAAGGTACGGTGCTCTGCAGAGCTAAGCACAGCTCCCGGAACTCTTCGGCAGAAGGCGCACACCGCAGAGCACTGTGAGCGGCACAATCGTCTTTGCGCGAAGAAGCAGCTTCTTCGTCTCCGGGAGCCGGAGACAGCGGTAACTTCGCAAAGGTGATGAAACAAGCTGTACAACACTGCGATTGTGTGCGCAGCTTACCAACTGAGAGAAAACAGTACCAGACCACTCTCCTGCCTTTTCTATTCACATGAACATTCGATTGCAAGCTGTTTTGGACAACTTTCTTTCTCTTCTTGCAAAACACTCGGCAGACCTCCGTGCAGCCTCTAGAACACGATGGGAGATGTTTTTTGTGCAGGCACAGTTTCTCCTTGCCAGACAGAGTGGAAAAGCTTTTTGCTAAGATGTAGACGAGAAGAGAGGCTAAAGACGAAGGTACGGTGCTCTGCAGAGCTAAGCACCGCTCCCGGACCTCTTTGGGCAGAAGGCGCACACCGCAGAGCACTGTGAGCGGCAGAATCGTCTTTGCGCGAAGAAGCAGCTTCTTCGTCTCCGGGAGCCGGAGAGAGCGGCAGCTTCGCAAAGGTGATGAAACAAGCTGTACAACACTGCGATTGTGTGCGCAGCTTGCCAACTGATAGAAAACAGTACCTGACCACTCTCCTGACTTTTCTATTCACTTGAACATTCGATTGGAAGCTGTTTTGGACAACTTTCTTTCTCTTCTTGCAAAACACTCGGCGGTCCTCCGTTCAGCCTCTAGAAGACGATGGGAGGTGTTTTCTGTGCTGGCACAGTTTCTCCTTGCCAGACAGAGTGGAAAAGCTTTTTGCTAAGATGTAGACGAGAAGCGAGGCTAAAGAAGCACGTATGGTACTCTGCAGAGCTAAGCATCGCTCCCGGACTTCTTTCGGCAGAAGGCGCACACCGCAGAGCACTGTGAGCGGCAGAATCGTCTTTGCGCGAAGAAGCAGCTTCTTCGTCTCCGGGAGCCGGAGAGAGCGGCAACTTCGCAAAGGTGATGAAACAATCTGTACAACACTGCGATTGTGTGCGCAGCTTGCCAAGTGAGAGAAAACAGTACCTGACCACTCTCCTGCCTTTTCTATTCACATGAACATTCGATTGCAAGCTGTTTTGGACAACTTTCTTTCTCTTCTTGCAAAACACTCGGCAGACCTCCGTGCAGCCTCTAGAACACGATGGGAGATGTTTTTTGTGCTGGCACAGTTTCTCCTTGCCAGACAGAGTGGAAAAGCTTTTTGCTAAGATGTAGACGAGAAGAGAGGCTAAAGACGATGGTACGGTGCTCTGCAGAGCTAAGCACAGCTCCCGGACTTCTTTCGGCAGAAGGCGCACACCGCAGAGCACTGTGAGCGGCAGAATCGTCTTTGCGCGAAGAAGCAGCTTCTTCGTCTCCGGGAGCCGGAGAGAGCGGCAACTTCGCAAAGGTGATGAAACAAGCTGTACAACACTGCGATTGTGTGCGCAGCTTGCCAACTGAGAGAAAACAGTACCTGACCACTCTCCTGCCTTTTCTATTCACATGAACATTCGATTGCAAGCTGTTTTGGACAACTTTCTTTCTCTTCTTGCAAAACACTCGGCAGACCTCCGTGCAGCCTCTAGAACACGATGGGAGATGTTTTTTGTGCAGGCACAGTTTCTCCTTGCCAGACAGAGTGGAAAAGCTTTTTGCTAAGATGTAGACGAGAAGAGAGGCTAAAGACGAAGGTACGGTGCTCTGCAGAGCTAAGCACCGCTCCCGGACCTCTTTGGGCAGAAGGCGCACACCGCAGAGCACTGTGAGCGGCAGAATCGTCTTTGCGCGAAGAAGCAGCTTCTTCGTCTCCGGGAGCCGGAGAGAGCGGCAGCTTCGCAAATGTGATGAAACAAGCTGTACAACACTGCGATTGTGTGCGCAGCTTGCCAAGTGAGAGAAAACAGTACCTGACCACTCTCCTGCCTTTTCTATTCATATGAACATTCGATTGCAAGCTGTTTTGGACAACTTTCTTTCTCTTCTTGCAAAACACTCGGCAGACCTCCGTGCAGCCTCTAGAACACGATGGGAGATGTTTTCTGTGCTGGCACAGTTTCTCCTTGCCAGACAGAGTGGAAAAGCTTTTTGCTAAGATGTAGACGAGAAGAGAGCCTAAAGACGAAGGTACGGTGCTCTGCAGAGCTAAGCACCGCTCCCGGACCTCTTTCGGCAGAAGATACACACTGCAGAGCACAGTGAGCGGCAGAATCGTCTTTGCGCGAAGAAGCAGCTTCTTCGTCTCCGGGAGCCGGAGAGAGCGGCAACTTCGCAAAGGTGATGAAACAAGCTGTACAACACTGCGATTGTGTGCGCAGCTTGCCAAGTGAGAGAAAACAGTACCTGACCACTCTCCTGCCTTTCTATTCACATGAACATTCGATTGGAAGCTGTTTTGGACAACTTTCTTTCTCTTCTTGCAAAACACTCGGCAGACCTCCGTGCAGCCTCTAGAACACGATGGGAGATGTTTTTTGTGCTGGCACAGTTTCTCCTTGCCAGACAGAGTGGAAAAGCTTTTTGCTAAGATGTAGACGAGAAGAGAGGCTAAAGACGAAGGTACGGTGCTCTGCAGAGCTAAGCACAGCTCCCGGACCTCTTTCGGCAGAAGGCGCACACCGCAGAGCACTGTGAGCGGCAGAATCGTCTTTGCGCGAAGAAGCAGCTTCTTCGTCTCCGGGAGCCGGAGAGAGCGGTAACTTCGCAAAGGTGATGAAACAAGCTGTACAACACTGCGATTGTGTGCGCAGCTTGCCAACTGAGAGAAAACAGTACCTGACCACTCTCCTGCCTTTTCTATTCACATGAACATTCGATTGCAAGCTGTTTTGGACAACTTTCCTTCTCTTCTTGCAAAACACTCGGCAGACCTCCGTGCAGCCTCTAGAACACGATGGGAGATGTTTTCTGTGCTGGCACAGTTTCTCCTTGCCAGACAGAGTGGAAAAGCTTTTTGCTAAGATGTAGACGAGAAGAGAGGCTAAAGAAGCAGGTATGGTGCTCTGCAGAGCTAAGCACCGCTCCCGGACGTCTTTCGGCAGAAGGCGCACACCGCAGAGCACTGTGAGCGGCAGAATCGTCTTTGCGCGAAGAAGCAGCTTCTTCGTCTCCGGGAGCGGGAGATAGCGGCAACTTGGCAAAGGTGATGAAACAAGCTGTACAACACTGCGATTGTGTGCGCAGCTTGCCAAGTGAGAGAAAACAGTACCTGACCACTCTCCTGCCTTATGTAATCACATGAACATTCGATTGTAAGCTGTTTTGGACAACTTTCTTTCTCTTCTTGCAAAACACTCGGCAGACCTCCGTGCAGCCTCTAGAACACGATGGGAGATGTTTTCTGTGCTGGCACAGTTTCTCCTTGCCAGACAGAGTGGAAAAGCTTTTTGCTAAGATGTAGACGAGAAGAGAGGCTAAAGACGAAGGTACGGTGCTCTGCAGAGCTAAGCACCGCTCCCGGACCTCTTTGGGCAGAAGGCGCACACCGCAGAGCACTGTGAGCGGCAGAATCGTCTTTGCGCGAAGAAGCAGCTTCTTCGTCTCCGGGAGCCGGAGAGAGCGGCAACTTCGCAAAGGTGATGATACAATGTGTACCACACTGCGATTGTGTGCGCAGCTTGCCAAGTGAGAGAAAACAGTACCTGACCACTCTCCTGCCTTTTCTATTCACATGAACATTCGATTGCAAGCTGTTTTGGACAACTTTCTTTCTCTTCTTGCAAAACACTCGGCAGACTTCCGTGCAGCCTCTAGAACACGATGGGAGATGTTTTTTGTGCTGGCACAGTTTCTCCTTGCCAGACAGAGTGGAAAAGCTTTTTGCTAAGATGTAGACGAGAAGAGAGGCTAAAGACGAAGGTACGGTGCTCTGCAGAGCTAAGCACAGCTCCCGGACCTCTTCGGCAGAAGGCGCACACCGCAGAGCACTGTGAGCGGCACAATCGTCTTTGCGCGAAGAAGCAGCTTCTTCGTCTCCGGGAGCCGGAGACAGCGGTAACTTCGCAAAGGTGATGAAACAAGCTGTACAACACTGCGATTGTGTGCGCAGCTTGCCAACTGAGAGAAAACAGTACCAGACCACTCTCCTGCCTTTTCTATTCACATGAACATTCGATTGCAAGCTGTTTTGGACAACTTTCTTTCTCTTCTTGCAAAACACTCGGCAGAACTCCGTGCAGCCTCTAGAACACGATGGGAGATGTTTTCTGTGCTGGCACAGTTTCTCCTTGCCAGACAGAGTGGAAAAGCTTTTTGCTAAGATGTAGACGAGAAGAGAGGCTAAAGACGAAGGTACGGTGCTCTGCAGAGCTAAGCACCGCTCCCGTGCCTCTTTCGGCAGAAGGCGCACATCGCAGAGCACTGTGAGCGGCAGAATCGTCTTTGCGCGAAGAAGCAGCTTCTTCGTCTCCGGGAGCCGGAGAGAGCGGTAACCTCGCAAAGGTGATGAAACAAGCTGTTCAAAACTGCGATTGTGTGCGCAGCTTGCCAAGTGAGAGAAAACAGTACCTGACCACTCTCCTGCCTTTTCTATTCACATGAACATTCGATTGCAAGCTGTTTTGGACAACTTTCTTTCTCTTCTTGCAAAACACTCGGCAGACCTCCGTGCAGCCTCTAGAACACGATGGGAGATGTTTTCTGTGCTGGCACAGTTTCTCCTTGCCAGACAGAGTGGAAAAGCTTTTAGCTAAGATGTAGACGAGAAGAGAGGGTAAGGAAGCACGTATGGTACTCTGCAGAGCTAAGCATCGCTCCCGGACCTCTTTCGGCAGAAGGCGTACACCGCAGAGCACAGTGAGCGGCAGAATCGTCTTTGCGCGAAGAAGCAGCTTCTTCGTCTCCGGCAGCCGGAGGGAGCGGCAGCTTCGCAAAGGTGATGAAACAAGCTGTACAAAACTGCGATTGTGTGCGCAGCTTGCCAACTGAGAGAAAACAGTACCTGACCACTCTCCTGCCTTTTCTATTCACATGAACATTCGATTGCAAGCTGTATTGGACAACTTTCTTTCTCTTCTTGCAGAACACTCGGCAGACCTCCGTGCAGCTTCTAGAACACGATGGGAGATGTTTTCTGTTCTGGCAAAGTTTCTCCTTGCCAGACAGAGTGGAAAAGCTTTTTGCTAAGATGTAGACGAGAAGAGAGGCTAAAGACGAAGGTACGGTGCTCTGCAGAGCTAAGCACCGCTCCCGTGCCTCTTTCGGTAGAAGGCGCACACCGCAGAGCACTGTGAGCGGCAGAATCGTCTTTGCGCGAAGAATCAGCTTCTTCGTCTCCGGGAGCCGGAGAGAGCGGCAACTTCGCAAAGGTGATGAAACAAGCTGTACAACACTGCGATTGTGTGCGCAGCTTGCCAACTGAGAGAAAACAGTACCTGACCACTCTCCTGCCTTTTCTATTCACATGAACATTCGATTGCAAGCTGTTTTGGACAACTTTCTTTCTCTTCTTGCAAAACACTCGGCAGACCTCCGTGCAGCCTCTAGAACACGATGGGAGAGGTTTTCTGTGCTGGCACAGTTTCTCCTTGCCAGACAGAGTGGAAAAGCTTTTTGCTAAGATGTAGACGAGAAGAGAGGCTAAAGACGAAGGTACGGTGCTCTGCAGAGCTAAGCATCGCTCCCGGACTTCTTTCGGCAGAAGGCGCACACCGCAGAGCACAGTGAGCGGCAGAATCGTCTTTGCGCGAAGAAGCAGCTTCTTCGTCTCCGGGAGCTGGAGAGAGCGGCAACTTCGCAAAGGTGATGAAACAATCTGTACCACACTGCGATTGTGTGCGCAGCTTGCCAAGTGAGAGAAAACAGTACCTGACCACTCTCCTGCCTTTTCTATTCACATGAACATTCGATTGCAAGCTGTTTTGGACAACTTTCTTTCTCTTCTTGCAAAACACTCGGCAGACCTCCGTGCAGCCTCTAGAACACGATGGGAGATGTTTTTTGTGCTGGCACAGTTTCTCCTTGCCAGACAGAGTGGAAAAGCTTTTTGCTAAGATGTAGACGAGAAGAGAGGCTAAAGACGAAGGTACGGTGCTCTGCAGAGCTAAGCACAGCTCCCGGACCTCTTCGGCAGAAGGCGCACACCGCAGAGCACTGTGAGCGGCACAATCGTCTTTGCGCGAAGAAGCAGCTTCTTCGTTTCCGGGAGCCGGAGACAGCGGTAACTTCGCAAAGGTGATGAAACAAGCTGTACAACACTGCGATTGTGTGCGCAGCTTGCCAACTGAGAGAAAACAGTACCTGACCACTCTCCTGCCTTTTCTATTCACTTGAACATTCGATTGGAAGCTGTTTTGGACAACTTTCTTTCTCTTCTTGCAAAACACTCGGCAGTCCTCCGTTCAGCCTCTAGAATACGATGGGAGGTGTTTTCTGTGCTGGCACAGTTTCTCCTTGCCAGACAGAGTGGAAAAGCTTTTTGCTAAGATGTAGACGAGAAGAGAGGCTAAAGAAGCACGTATGGTACTCTGCAGAGCTAAGCATCGCTCCCGGACTTCTTTCGGCAGAAGGCGCACACCGCAGAGCACTGTGAGCGGCAGAATCGTCTTTGCGCGAAGAAGCAGCTTCTTCGTCTCCGGCAGCCGGAGAGAGCGGCAACTTCGCAAAGGTGATGAAACAAGCTGTACAACACTGCGATTGTGTGCGCAGCTTGCCAACTGAGAGAAAACAGTACCTGACCACTCTCCTGCCTTTTCTATTCACATGAACATTCGATTGCAAGCTGTTTTGGACAACTTTCTTTCTCTTCTTGCAAAACACTCGGCAGACCTCCGTGCAGCCTCTAGAACACGATGGGAGATGTTTTCTGTGCTGGCACAGTTTCTCCATGCCAGACAGAGTGGAAAAGCTTTTTGCTAAGATGTAGACGAGAAGCGAGGCTAAAGAAGCACTTATGGTACTCTGCAGAGCTAAGCATCGCTCCCGGACTTCTTTCGGCAGAAGGCGCACACCGCAGAGCACTGTGAGCGGCAGAATCGTCTTTGCGCGAAGAAGCAGCTTCTTCGTCTCCGGGAGCCGGAGAGAGCGGCAGCTTCGCAAAGGTGATGAAACAAGCTGTACAACACTGCGATTGTGTGCGCAGCTTGCCAACTGAGAGAAAACAGTACCTGACCACTCTCCTGCCTTTTGTAATCACATGAACATTCGATTGTAAGCTGTTTGTGACAACTTTCTTTCTCTTCTTGCAAAACACTCGGCAGACCTCCGTGCAGCCTCTAGAACACGATGGGAGATGTTTTTTGTGCTGGCACAGTTTCTCCTTGCCAGACAGAGTGGAAAAGCTTTTTGCTAAGATGTAGACGAGAAGAGAGGCTAAAGACGAAGGTACGGTGCTCTGCAGAGCTAAGCACCGCTCCCGTGCGTCTTTCGGCAGAAGGCGCACACCGCAGAGCACTGTGAGCGGCAGAATCGTCTTTGCGCGAAGAAGCAGCTTCCTCGTCTCCGGCAGCCGGAGAGAGCGGCAGCTTCGCAAAGGTGATGAAACAAGCTGTACAACACTGCGATTGTGTGCGCAGCTTGCCAACTGAGAGAAAACAGTACCTGACCACTCTCCTGCCTTTTCTATTCACATGAACATTCGATTGCAAGCTGTTTTGGACAACTTTCCTTCTCTTCTTGCAAAACACTCGGCAGACCTCCGTGCAGCCTCTAGAACACGATGGGAGATGTTTTCTGTGCTGGCACAGTTTCTCCTTGCCAGACAGAGTGGAAAAGCTTTTTGCTAAGATGTAGACGAGAAGAGAGGCTAAAGAAGCAGGTATGGTGCTCTGCAGAGCTAAGCACCGCTCCCGGACGTCTTTCGGCAGAAGGCGCACACCGCAGAGCACTGTGAGCGGCAGAATCGTCTTTGCGCGAAGAAGCAGCTACTTCGTCTCCGGGAGCCGGAGAGAGCGGCAGCTTCGCAAAGGTGATAAATCAAGCTGTACAACACTGCGATTGTGTGCGCAGCTTGCCAAGTGAGAGAAAACAGTACCTGACCACTCTCCTGCCTTTTGTAATCACATGAACATTCGATTGTAAGCTGTTTTGGACAACTTTCTTTCTCTTCTTGCAAAACACTCGGCAGACCTCCGTGCAGCCTCTAGAACACGATGGGAGATGTTTTCTGTGCTGGCACAGTTTCTCCTTGCCAGACAGAGTGGAAAAGCTTTTAGCTAAGATGTAGACGAGAAGAGAGGCTAAAGAAGCACGTATGGTACTCTGCAGAGCTAAGCATCGCTCCCGGACCTCTTTCGGCAGAAGGCGTACACCGCAGAGCACTGTGAGCGGCAGAATCGTCTTTGCGCGAAGAAGCAGCTTCTTCGTCTCCGGGAGCCGGAGAGAGCGGCAGCTTCGCAAAGGTGATGAAACAAGCTGTACAAAACTGCGATTGTGTGCGCAGCTTGCCAACTGAGAGAAAACAGTACCTGACCACTCTCCTGCCTTTTCTATTCACATGAACATTCGATTGCAAGCTGTTTTGGACAACTTTCTTTCTCTTCTTGCAGAACACTCGGCAGACCTCCGTGCAGCTTCTAGAACACGATGGGAGATGTTTTCTGTTCTGGCAAAGTTTCTCCTTGCCAGACAGAGTGGAAAAGCTTTTTGCTAAGATGTAGACGAGAAGAGAGGCTAAAGACGAAGGTACGGTGCTCTGCAGAGCTAAGCACCGCTCCCGGGCCTCTTTCGGTAGAAGGCGCACACCGCAGAGCACTGTGAGCGGCAGAATCGTCTTTGCGCGAAGAAGCAGCTTCTTCGTCTCCGGGAGCCGGAGAGAGCGGCAACTTTGCAAAGCTGATGAAACAAGCTGTACAACACTGCGATTGTGTGCGCAGCTTGCCAACTGAGAGAAAACAGTACCTGACCACTCTCCTGCCTTTTCCATTCACATGAACATTCGATTGCAAGCTGTTTTGGACAACTTTCTTTCTCTTCTTGCAAAACACTCGGCAGACCTCCGTGCAGCCTCTAGAACACGATGGGAGATGTTTTTTGTGCTGGCACAGTTTCTCCTTGCCAGACAGAGTGGAAAAGCTTTTTGCTAAGATGTAGACGAGAAGCGTGGTTAAAGAAGCACGTATGGTACTCTGCAGAGCTAAGCATCGCTCCCGGACTTCTTTCGGCAGAAGGCGCACACCGCAGAGCACAGTGAGCGGCAGAATCGTCTTTGCGCGAAGAAGCAGCTTCTTCGTCTCCGGCAGCCGGAGATAGCGGCAACTTCGCAAAGGTGATGAAACAAGCTGTACAACACTGCGATTGTGTGCGCAGCTTGCCAACTGAGAGAAAACAGTACCTGACCACTCTCCTGCCTTTTCTATTCACATGAACATTCGATTGCAAGCTGTTTTGGACAACTTTCTTTCTCTTCTTGCAAAACACTCGGCAGACCTCCGTGCAGCCTCTAAAACACGATGGGAGATGTTTTTTGTGCTGGCAAAGTTTCTCCTTGCCAGACAGAGTGGAAAAGCTTTTTGCTAAGATGTAGACGAGAAGCGTGGCTAAAGAAGCACGTATGGTACTCTGCAGAGCTAAGCATCGCTCCCGGACTTCTTTCGGCAGAAGGCGCACACCGCAGAGCACAGTGAGCGGCAGAATCGTCTTTGCGCGAAGAAGCAGCTTCTTCGTCTCCGGGAGCCGGAGAGAGCGGCAACTTTGCAAAGGTGATGAAACAAGCTGTACAACACTGCGATTGTGTGCGCAGCTTGCCAAGTGAGAGAAAACAGTACCTGACCACTCTCCTGCCTTTTCTATTCACATGAACATTCGATTGCAAGCTGTTTTGGACAACTTTCTTTCTCTTCTTGCAAAACACTCGGCAGACCTCCGTGCAGCCTCTAGAACACGATGGGAGATGTTTTCTGTGCTGGCACAGTTTCTCCTTGCCAGACAGAGTGGAAAAGCTTTTTGCTAAGATGTAGATGAGAAAAGAGGCTAAAGACGAAGGTACGGTGCTCTGCAGAGCTAAGCACCGCTCCCGGACCTCTTTCGGCAGAAGGCGCACATCGCAGAGCACTGTGAGCGGCAGAATCGTCTTTGCGCGAAGAAGCAGCTTCTTCGTCTCCGGGAGCCGGAGAGAGCGGCAGCTTCGCAAAGGTGATGAAACAAGCTGTACAACACTGCGATTGTGTGCGCAGCTTTCCAAGTGAGAGAAAACAGTACCTGACCACTCTCCTGCCTTTTCTATTCACTTGAACATTCGATTGCAAGCTGTTTTGGACAACTTTCTTTCTCTTCTTGCAAAACACTCGGCAGACCTCCGTGCAGCTTCTAGAACACGATGGGATGATGTTTTCTGTGCTGGCAAAGTTTCTCCTTGCCAGACAGAGTTGAAAAGCTTTTTGCTAAGATGTAGACGAGAAGAGAGGCTAAAGACGAAGGTACGGTGCTCTGCAGAGCTAAGCACCGCTCCCGGACCTCTTTGGGCAGAAGGCGCACACCGCAGAGCACAGTGAGCGGCAGAATCGTCTTTGCGCGAAGAAGCAGCTTCTTCGTCTCCGGGAGCCGGAGAGAGCGGCAGCTTCGCAAAGGTGATGAAACAAGCTGTACAACACTGCGATTGTGTGCGCAGCTTGCCAACTGATAGAAAACAGTACCTGACCACTCTCCTGACTTTTCTATTCACTTGAACATTCGATTGGAAGCTGTTTTGGACAACTTTCTTTCTCTTCTTGCAAAACACACGGCAGTCCTCCGTTCAGCCTCTAGAAGACGATGGGAGGTGTTTTCTGTGCTGGCACAGTTTCTCCTTGCCAGACAGAGTGGAAAAGCTTTTTGCTAAGATGTAGACGAGAAGCGAGGCTAAAGAAGCACGTATGGTACTCTGCAGAGCTAAGCATCGCTCCCGGACTTCTTTCGGCAGAAGGCGCACACCGCAGAGCACTGTGAGCGGCAGAATCGTCTTTGCGCGAAGAAGCAGCTTCTTCGTCTCCGGGAGCCGGAGAGAGCGGCAACTTCGCAAAGGTGATGAAACAATCTGTACAACACTGCGATTGTGTGCGCAGCTTGCCAACTGAGAGAAAACAGTACCTGACCACTCTCCTGCCTTTTCTATTCACATGAACATTCGATTGCAAGCTGTTTTGGACAACTTTCTTTCTCTTCTTGCAAAACACTCGGCAGACCTCCGTGCAGCCTCTAGAACACGATGGGAGATGTTTTCTGTGCTGGCACAGTTTCTCCTTGCCAGACAGAGTGGAAAAGCTTTTTGCTAAGATGTAGACGAGAAGAGAGGCTAAAGACGATGGTACGGTGCTCTGCAGAGCTAAGCACAGCTCCCGGACTTCTTTCGGCAGAAGGCGCACACCGCAGAGCACTGTGAGCGGCAGAATCGTCTTTGCGCGAAGAAGCAGCTTCTTCGTCTCCGGGAGCCGGAGAGAGCGGCAACTTCGCAAAGGTGATGAAACAAGCTGTACAACACTGCGATTGTGTGCGCAGCTTGGCAACTGAGAGAAAACAGTACCTGACCACTCTCCTGCCTTTTCTATTCACATGAACATTCGATTGCAAGCTGTTTTGGACAACTTTCTTTCTCTTCTTGCAAAACACTCGGCAGACCTCCGTGCAGCCTCTAGAACACGATGGGAGATGTTTTCTGTGCTGGCACAGTTTCTCCTTGCCAGACAGAGTGGAAAAGCTTTTTGCTAAGATGTAGACGAGAAGAGAGGCTAAAGACGAAGGTACGGTGCTCTGCAGAGCTAAGCACAGCTCCCGGACCTCTTTCGGCAGAAGGCGCACACCGCAGAGCACTGTGAGCGGCAGAATCGTCTTTGCGCGAAGAAGCAGCTTCTTCGTCTCCGGGAGCCGGAGAGAGCGGTAACTTCGCAAAGGTGATAAAACAAGCTGTACAACACTGCGATTGTGTGCGCAGCTTGCCAAGTGAGAGAAAACAGTACCTGACCACTCTCCTGCCTTTTCTATTCACATGAACATTCGATTGCAAGCTGTTTTGGACAACTTTCTTTCTCTTCTTGGAAAACACTCGGCAGACCTCCGTGCAGCCTCTAGAACACGATGGGAGATGTTTTTTGTGCTGGCACAGTTTCTCCTTGCCAGACAGAGTGGAAAAGCTTTTTGCTAAGATGTAGACGAGAAGAGAGGCTAAAGACGAAGGTACGGTGCTCTGCAGAGCTAAGCACAGCTCCCGGACCTCTTTCGGCAGAAGGCGCACACCGCAGAGCACTGTGAGCGGCACAATCGTCTTTGCGCGAAGAAGCAGCTTCTTCGTCTCCGGGAGCCGGAGACAGCGGTAACTTCGCAAAGGTGATGAAACAAGCTGTACAACACTGCGATTGTGTGCGCAGCTTGCCAACTGAGAGAAAACAGTACCTGACCACTCTCCTGCCTTTTCTATTCACATGAACATTCGATTGCAAGCTGTTTTGGACAACTTTCTTTCTCTTCTTGCAAAACACTCGGCAGACCTCCGTGCAGCCTCTAGAACACGATGGGAGATGTTTTCTGTGCTGGCACAGTTTCTCCTTGCCAGACAGAGTGGAAAAGCTTTTTGCTAAGATGTAGACGAGAAGAGAGGCTAAAGACGAAGGTACGGTGCTCTGCAGAGCTAAGCACAGCTCCCGGACCTCTTTCGGCAGAAGGCGCACACCGCAGAGCACTGTGAGCGGCAGAATCGTCTTTGCGCGAAGAAGCAGCTTCTTCGTCTCCGGGAGCCGGAGAGAGCGGTAACTTCGCAAAGGTGATGAAACAAGCTGTACAACACTGCGATTGTGTGCGCAGCTTGCCAAGTGAGAGAAAACAGTACCTGACCACTCTCCTGCCTTTTCTATTCACATGAACATTCGATTGCAAGCTGTTTTGGACAACTTTCTTTCTCTTCTTGGAAAACACTCGGCAGACCTCCGTGCAGCCTCTAGAACACGATGGGAGATGTTTTTTGTGCTGGCACAGTTTCTCCTTGCCAGACAGAGTGGAAAAGCTTTTTGCTAAGATGTAGACGAGAAGAGAGGCTAAAGACGAAGGTACGGTGCTCTGCAGAGCTAAGCACAGCTCCCGGACCTCTTTCGGCAGAAGGCGCACACCGCAGAGCACTGTGAGCGGCACAATCGTCTTTGCGCGAAGAAGCAGCTTCTTCGTCTCCGGGAGCCGGAGACAGCGGTAACTTCGCAAAGGTGATGAAACAAGCTGTACAACACTGCGATTGTGTGCGCAGCTTGCCAACTGAGAGAAAACAGTACCAGACCACTCTCCTGCCTTTTCTATTCACATGAACATTCGATTGGAAGCTGTTTTGGACAACTTTCTTTCTCTTCTTGCAGAACACTCGGCAGACCTCCGTGCAGCTTCTAGAACACGATGGGAGATGTTTTCTGTTCTGGCAAAGTTTCTCCTTGCCAGACAGAGTGGAAAAGCTTTTTGCTAAGATGTAGACGAGAAGAGAGGCTAAAGACGAAGGTACGGTGCTCTGCAGAGCTAAGCACCGCTCCCGTGCCTCTTTCGGTAGAAGGCGCACACCGCAGAGCACTGTGAGCGGCAGAATCGTCTTTGCGCGAAGAAGCAGCTTCTTCGTCTCCGGGAGCCGGAGAGAGCGGCAACTTGGCAAAGGTGATGAAACAAGCTGTACAACACTGCGATTGTGTGCGCAGCTTGCCAACTGAGAGAAAACAGTACCTGACCACTCTCCTGCCTTTTCTATTCACATGAACATTCGATTGCAAGCTGTTTTGGACAACTTTCTTTCTCTTCTTGCAAAACACTCGGCAGACCTCCGTGCAGCCTCTAGAACACGATGGGCGATGTTTTCTGTGCTGGCACAGTTTCTCCTTGCCAGACAGAGTGGAAAAGCTTTTTGCTAAGATGTAGACGAGAAGCGTGGCTAAAGAAGCACGTATGGTACTCTGCAGAGCTAAGCATCGCTCCCGGACTTCTTTCGGCAGAAGGCGCACACCGCAGAGCACAGTGAGCGGCAGAATCGTCTTTGCGCGAAGAAGCAGCTTCTTCGTCTCCGGCAGCCGGAGATAGCGGCAACTTCGCAAAGGTGATGAAACAAGCTGTACAACACTGCGATTGTGTGCGCAGCTTGCCAACTGAGAGAAAACAGTACCTGACCACTCTGCTGCCTTTTCTATTCACTTGAACATTCGATTGCAAGCTGTTTTGGACAACTTTTTTCTCTTCTTGCAAAACACTCGGCAAACCTCCGTGCAGCCTCTAGAACACGATGGGAGAAGTTTTCTGTGCTGGCAAAGTTTCTCCTTGCCAGACAGAGTGGAAAAGCTTTTTGCTAAGATGTAGACGAGAAGAGAGGCTAAAGACGAAGGTACGGTGCTCTGCAGAGCTAAGCACCGCTCCCGGACCTCTTTCAGCAGAAGGCGCACACCGCAGAGCACAGTGAGCGGCAGAATCGTCTTTGCGCGAAGAAGCAGCTTCTTCGTCTCCGGGAGCCGGAGAGAGCGGCAACTTCGCAAAGGTGATGAAACAAGCTGTACAAAACTGCGATTGTGTGCGCAGCTTGCCAAGTGAGAGAAAACAGTACCTGACCACTCTCCTGCCTTTTCTATTCATATGAACATTCGATTGCAAGCTGTTTTGGACAACTTTCTTTCTCTTCTTGCAAAACACTCGGCAGACCTCCGTGCAGCCTCTAGAACACGATGGGAGATGTTTTGTGTGCTGGCACAGTTTGTCCTTGCCAGACAGAGTGGAAAAGCTTTTTGCTAAGATGTAGACGAGACGCGAGGCTAAGGAAGCACGTATGGTACTCTGCAGAGCTAAGCATCGCTCCCGGACCTCTTTCGGCAGAAGGCGCACACCGCAGAGCACAGTGAGCGGCAGAATCGTCTTTGCGCGAAGAAGCAGCTTCTTCGTCTCCGGGAGCCGGAGAGAGCGGTAACTTCGCAAAGGTGATAAAACAAGCTGTACAACACTGCGATTGTGTGCGCAGCTTGCCAAGTGAAGAAAACAGTACCTGACCACTCTCCTGCCTTTTCTATTCACATGAACATTCGATTGCAAGCTGTTTTGGACAACTTTCTTTCTCTTCTTGGAAAACACTCGGCAGACCTCCGTGCAGCCTCTAGAACACGATGGGAGATGTTTTTTGTGCTGGCACAGTTTCTCCTTGCCAGACAGAGTGGAAAAGCTTTTTGCTAAGATGTAGACGAGAAGAGAGGCTAAAGACGAAGGTACGGTGCTCTGCAGAGCTAAGCACAGCTCTCGGACCTCTTTCGGCAGAAGGCGCACACCGCAGAGCACTGTGAGCGGCACAATCGTCTTTGCGCGAAGAAGCAGCTTCTTCGTCTCCGGGAGCCGGAGACAGCGGTAACTTCGCAAAGGTGATGAAACAAGCTGTACAACACTGCGATTGTGTGCGCAGCTTGCCAACTGAGAGAAAACAGTACCAGACCACTCTCCTGCCTTTTCTATTCACATGAACATTCGATTGCAAGCTGTTTTGGACAACTTTCTTTCTCTTCTTGCAAAACACTCGGCAGACCTCCGTGCAGCCTCTAGAACACGATGGGAGATGTTTTTTGTGCAGGCACAGTTTCTCCTTGCCAGACAGAGTGGAAAAGCTTTTTGCTAAGATGTAGACGAGAAGAGAGGCTAAAGACGAAGGTACGGTGCTCTGCAAAGCTAAGCACCGCCCCCGTGCCTCTTTCGGCAGAAGGCGCACACCGCAGAGCACTGTGAGCGGCAGAATCGTCTTTGCGCGAAGAAGCAGCTTCTTCGTCTCCGGGAGCCGGAGAGAGCGGCAACCTCGCAAAGGTGATGAAACAAGCTGTTCAAAACTGCGATTGTGTGCGCAGCTTGCCAAGTGAGAGAAAAGAGTACCTGACCACTCTCCTGCCCTTTCTATTCACATGAACATTCGATTGCAAGCTGTTTTGGACAACTTTCTTTCTCTTCTTGCAAAACACTCGGCAGACCTCCGTGCAGCCTCTAGAACACGATGGGAGATGTTTTCTGTGCTGGCACAGTTTCTCCTTGCCAGACAGAGTGGAAAAGCTTTTTGCTAAGATGTAGACGAGAAGAGAGGCTAAAGAAGCACGTATGGTACTCTGCAGAGCTAAGCATCGCTCCCGGACCTCTTTCGGCAGAAGGCGTACACCGCAGAGCACTGTGAGCGGCAGAATCGTCTTTGCGCGAAGAAGCAGCTTCTTCGTCTCCGGCTGCCGGAGAGAGCGGCAGCTTCGCAAAGGTGATGAAACAAGCTGTACAAAACTGCGATTGTGTGCGCAGCTTGCCAACTGAGAGAAAACAGTACCTGACCACTCTCCTGCCTTTTCTATTCACATGAACATTCGATTGCAAGCTGTTTTGGACAACTTTCTTTCTCTTCTTGCAGAACACTCGGCAGACCTCCGTGCAGCTTCTAGAACACGATGGGAGATGTTTTCTGTTCTGGCAAAGTTTCTCCTTGCCAGACAGAGTGGAAAAGCTTTTTGCTAAGATGTAGACGAGAAGAGAGGCTAAAGACGAAGGTACGGTGCTCTGCAGAGCTAAGCACCGCTCCCGTGCCTCTTTCGGTAGAAGGCGCACACCGCAGAGCACTGTGAGCGGCAGAATCGTCTTTGCGCGAAGAAGCAGCTTCTTCGTCTCCGGGAGCCGGAGAGAGCGGCAACTTGGCAAAGGTGATGAAACAAGCTGTACAACACTGCGATTGTGTGCGCAGCTTGCCAACTGAGAGAAAACAGTACCTGACCACTCTCCTGCCTTTTCCATTCACATGACCATTCGATTGCAAGCTGTTTTGGACAACTTTCTTTCTCTTCTTGCAAAACACTCGGCAGACCTCCGTGCAGCCTCTAGAACACGATGGGAGATGTTTTCTGTGCTGGCACAGTTTCTCCTTGCCAGACAGAGTGGAAAAGCTTTTTGCTAAGATGTAGACGAGAAGCGTGGCTAAAGAAGCACGTATGGTACTCTGCAGAGCTAAGCATCGCTCCCGGACTTCTTTCGGCAGAAGGCGCACACCGCAGAGCACAGTGAGCGGCAGAATCGTCTTTGCGCGAAGAAGCAGCTTCTTCGTCTCCGGCAGCCGGAGATAGCGGCAACTTCGCAAAGGTGATGAAACAAGCTGTACAACACTGCGATTGTGTGCGCAGCTTGCCAACTGAGAGAAAACAGTACCTGACCACTCTCCTGCCTTTTCTATTCACTTGAACATTCGATTGCAAGCTGTTTTGGACAACTTTCTTTCTCTTCTTGCAAAACACTCGGCAAACCTCCGTGCAGCCTCTAGAACACGATGGGAGAAGTTTTCTGTGCTGGCAAAGTTTCTCCTTGCCAGACAGAGTGGAAAAGCTTTTTGCTAAGATGTAGACGAGAAGAGAGGCTAAAGACGAAGGTACGGTGCTCTGCAGAGCTAAGCACCGCTCCCGGACCTCTTTCAGCAGAAGGCGCACACCGCAGAGCACTGTGAGCGGCAGAATCGTCTTTGCGCGAAGAAGCAGCTTCTTCGTCTCCGGGAGCCGGAGAGAGCGGCAACTTCGCAAAGGTGATGAAACAAGCTGTACAACACTGCGATTGTGTGCGCAGCTTGCCAACTGAGAGAAAACAGTACCTGACCACTCTCCTGCCTTTTCTATTCATATGAACATTCGATTGCAAGCTGTTTTGGACAACTTTCTTTCTCTTCTTGCAAAACACTCGGCAGACCTCCGTGCAGCCTCTAGAACACGATGGGAGATGTTTTGTGTGCTGGCACAGTTTGTCCTTGCCAGACAGAGTGGAAAAGCTTTTTGCTAAGATGTAGACGAGACGCGAGGCTAAGGAAGCACGTATGGTACTCTGCAGAGCTAAGCATCGCTCCCGGACCTCTTTCGGCAGAAGGCGCACACCGCAGAGCACAGTGAGCGGCAGAATCGTCTTTGCGCGAAGAAGCAGCTTCTTCGTCTCCGGGAGCCGGAGAGAGCGGCAACTTCGCAAAGGTGATGCAATAAGCTGTACAACACTGCGATTGTGTGCGCAGCTTGCCAACTGAGAGAAAATAGTACCTGACCACTCTCCTGCCTTTTCTATTCACTTGAACATTCGATTGCAAGCTGTTTTGGACAACTTTCTTTCTCTTCTTGCAAAACACTCGGCAGACCTCCGTGCAGCCTCTAGAACACGATGGGAGATGTTTTCTGTGCTGGCACAGTTTCTCCTTGCCAGACAGAGTGGAAAAGCTTTTTGCTAAGATGTAGACGAGAAGAGAGGCTAAAGACGAAGGTACGGTGCTCTGCAGAGCTAAGCACCGCTCCCGGACCTCTTTCGGCAGAAGGCGCACACCGCAGAGCACTGTGAGCGGCACAATCGTCTTTGCGCAAAGAAGCAGCTTCTTCGTCTCCGGGAGCCGGAGAGAGCGGCAACTTCGCAAAGGTGATGAAACAAGCTGTACAACACTGCGATTGTGTGCGCAGCTTGCCAACAGAGAGAAAACAGTACCTGACCACTCTCCTGCCTTTTCTATTCACATGAACATTCGATTGCAAGCTGTTTTGGACAACTTTCTTTCTCTTCTTGCAAAACACTCGGCAGACCTCCGTGCAGCCTCTAGAACACGATGGGAGATGTTTTCTGTGCTGGCACAGTTTCTCCTTGCCAGACAGAGTGGAAAAGCTTTTTGCTAAGATGTAGATGAGAAAAGAGGCTAAAGACGAAGGTACGGTGCTCTGCAGAGCTAAGCACCGCTCCCGGACCTCTTTCGGCAGAAGGCGCACACCGCAGAGCACTGTGAGCGGCAGAATCGTCTTTGCGCGAAGAAGCAGCTTCTTCGTCTCCGGGAGCCGGAGAGAGCGGCAACTTCGCAAAGGTGATGAAACAAGCTGTACAACACTGCGATTGTGTGCGCAGCTTGCCAAGTGAGAGAAAACAGTACCTGACCACTCTCCTGCCTTTTCTAGTCACATGAACATTCGATTGCAAGCTGTTTTGGACAACTTTCCTTCTCTTCTTGCAAAACACTCGGCAGACCTCCGTGCAGCCTCTAGAACACGATGGGAGATGTTTTCTGTGCTGGCACAGTTTCTCCTTGCCAGACAGAGTGGAAAAGCTTTTTGCTAAGATGTAGACGAGAAGAGAGGCTAAAGACGAAGGTACGGTGCTCTGCAGAGCTAAGCACCGCTCCCGGACATCTTTGGGCAGAAGGCGCACACCGCAGAGCACAGTGAGCGGCAGAATCGTCTTTGCGCGAAGAATCAGCATCTTCGTCTCCGGGAGCCGGAGAGAGCGGCAGCTTCGCAAAGGTGATGAAACAATCTGTACAACACTGCGATTGTGTGCGCAGCTTGCCAACTGAGAGAAAACAGTACCTGACCACTCTCCTGCCTTTTCTATTCACATGAACATTCGATTGCAAGCTGTTTTGGACAACTTTCTTTCTCTTCTTGCAAAACACTCGGCAGACCTCCGTGCAGCCTCTAGAACACGATGGGAGGTGTTTTCTGTGCTGGCACAGTTTCTCCTTGCCAGACAGAGTGGAAAAGCTTTTTGCTAAGATGTAGACGAGAAGAGAGGCTAAAGACGATGGTACGGTGCTCTGCAGAGCTAAGCACAGCTCCCGGACTTCTTTCGGCAGAAGGCGCACACCGCAGAGCACTGTGAGCGGCAGAATCGTCTTTGCGCGAAGAAGCAGCTTCTTCGTCTCCGGGAGCCGGAGAGAGCGGCAACTTGGCAAAGGTGATGAAACAATCTGTACAACACTGCGATTGTGTGCGCAGCTTGCCAACTGAGAGAAAACAGTACCTGACCACTCTCCTGCCTTTTCTATTCACATGAACATTCGATTGCAAGCTGTTTTGGACAACTTTCTTTCTCTTCTTGCAAAACACTCGGCAGACCTCCGTGCAGCCTCTAGAACACGATGGGAGATGTTTTTTGTGCTGGCACAGTTTCTCCTTGCCAGACAGAGTGGAAAAGCTTTTTGCTAAGATGTAGACGAGAAGAGAGGCTAAAGACGAAGGTACGGTGCTCTGCAGAGCTAAGCACAGCTTCCGGACCTCTTTCGGCAGAAGGCGCACACCGCAGAGCACTGTGAGCGGCAGAATCGTTTTTGCGCGAAGAAGCAGCTTCTTCGTCTCCGGGAGCCGGAGAGAGCGGTAACTTCGCAAAGGTGATAAAACAAGCTGTACAACACTGCGATTGTGTGCGCAGCTTGCCAACTGAGAGAAAACAGTACCTGACCACTCTCCTGCCTTTTCTATTCACATGAACATTCGATTGCAAGCTGTTTTGGACAACTTTCTTTCTCTTCTTGCAAAACACTCGGCAGACCTCCGTGCAGCCTCTAGAACACGATGGGAGATGTTTTCTGTGCTGGCACAGTTTCTCCTTGCCAGACAGAGTGGAAAAGCTTTTTGCTAAGATGTAGACGAGACGCGAGGCTAAGGAAGCACGTATGGTACTCTGCAGAGCTAAGCATCGCTCCCGGACCTCTTTCGGCAGAAGGCGCACACCGCAGAGCACAGTGAGCGGCAGAATCGTCTTTGCGCGAAGAAGCAGCTTCTTCGTCTCCGGGAGCCGGAGAGAGCGGCAACTTCGCAAAGGTGATGCAATAAGCTGTACAACACTGCGATTGTGTGCGCAGCTTGCCAACTGAGAGAAAATAGTACCTGACCACTCTCCTGCCTTTTCTATTCACTTGAACATTCGATTGCAAGCTGTTTTGGACAACTTTCTTTCTCTTCTTGCAAAACACTCGGCAGACCTCCGTGCAGCCTCTAGAACACGATGGGAGATGTTTTCTGTGCTGGCACAGTTTCTCCTTGCCAGACAGAGTGGAAAAGCTTTTTGCTAAGATGTAGACGAGAAGAGAGGCTAAAGACGAAGGTACGGTGCTCTGCAGAGCTAAGCACCGCTCCCGGACCTCTTTCGGCAGAAGGCGCACACCGCAGAGCACTGTGAGCGGCACAATCGTCTTTGCGCAAAGAAGCAGCTTCTTCGTCTCCGGGAGCCGGAGAGAGCGGCAACTTCGCAAAGGTGATGAAACAAGCTGTACAACACTGCGATTGTGTGCGCAGCTTGCCAACAGAGAGAAAACAGTACCTGACCACTCTCCTGCCTTTTCTATTCACATGAACATTCGATTGCAAGCTGTTTTGGACAACTTTCTTTCTCTTCTTGCAAAACACTCGGCAGACCTCCGTGCAGCCTCTAGAACACGATGGGAGATGTTTTCTGTGCTGGCACAGTTTCTCCTTGCCAGACAGAGTGGAAAAGCTTTTTGCTAAGATGTAGATGAGAAAAGAGGCTAAAGACGAAGGTACGGTGCTCTGCAGAGCTAAGCACCGCTCCCGGACCTCTTTCGGCAGAAGGCGCACACCGCAGAGCACTGTGAGCGGCAGAATCGTCTTTGCGCGAAGAAGCAGCTTCTTCGTCTCCGGGAGCCGGAGAGAGCGGCAACTTCGCAAAGGTGATGAAACAAGCTGTACAACACTGCGATTGTGTGCGCAGCTTGCCAAGTGAGAGAAAACAGTACCTGACCACTCTCCTGCCTTTTCTATTCACATGAACATTCGATTGCAAGCTGTTTTGGACAACTTTCTTTCTCTTCTTGCAAAACACTCGGCAGACCTCCGTGCAGCCTCTAGAACACGATGGGAGATGTTTTTTGTGCAGGCACAGTTTCTCCTTGCCAGACAGAGTGGAAAAGCTTTTTGCTAAGATGTAGACGAGAAGAGAGGCTAAAGACGAAGGTACGGTGCTCTGCAGAGCTAAGCACCGCTCCCGGACCTCTTTGGGCAGAAGGCGCACACCGCAGAGCACTGTGAGCGGCAGAATCGTCTTTGCGCGAAGAAGCAGCTTCTTCGTCTCCGGGAGCCGGAGAGAGCGGCAGCTTCGCAAAGGTGATGAAACAAGCTGTACAACACTGCGATTGTGTGCGCAGCTTGCCAAGTGAGAGAAAACAGTACCTGACCACTCTCCTGCCTTTTCTATTCATATGAACATTCGATTGCAAGCTGTTTTGGACAACTTTCTTTCTCTTCTTGCAAAACACTCGGCAGACCTCCGTGCAGCCTCTAGAACACGATGGGAGATGTTTTCTGTGCTGGCACAGTTTCTCCTTGCCAGACAGAGTGGAAAAGCTTTTTGCTAAGATGTAGACGAGAAGAGAGGCTAAAGACGAAGGTACGGTGCTCTGCAGAGCTAAGCACCGCTCCCGGACCTCTTTGGGCAGAAGGCGCACACCGCAGAGCACTGTGAGCGGCAGAATCGTCTTTGCGCGAAGAAGCAGCTTCTTCGTCTCCGGGAGCCGGAGAGAGCGGCAACTTCGCAAAGGTGATGAAACAAGCTGTACAACACTGCGATTGTGTGCGCAGCTTGCCAACTGAGAGAAAACAGTACCTGACCACTCTCCTGCCTTTTCTATTCATATGAACATTCGATTGCAAGCTGTTTTGGACAACTTTCTTTCTCTTCTTGCAAAACACTCGGCAGACCTCCGTGCAGCCTCTAGAACACGATGGGAGATGTTTTCTGTGCTGGCACAGTTTCTCCTTGCCAGACAGAGTGGAAAAGCTTTTTGCTAAGATGTAGACGAGAAGCGTGGCTAAAGAAGCACGTATGGTACTCTGCAGAGCTAAGCATCGCTCCCGGACCTCTTTCGGCAGAAGGCGCACACCGCAGAGCACTGTGAGCGGCAGAATCGTCTTTGCGCGAAGAAGCATCTTCTTCGTCTCCGGGAGCCGGAGAGAGCGGCAGCTTCGCAAAGGTGATGAAACAAGCTGTACAACACTGCGATTGTGTGCGCAGCTTGCCAACTGATAGAAAACAGTACCTGACCACTCTCCTGACTTTTCTATTCACTTGAACATTCGATTGGAAGCTGTTTTGGACAACTTTCTTTCTCTTCTTGCAAAACACACGGCAGTCCTCCGTTCAGCCTCTAGAAGACGATGGGAGGTGTTTTCTGTGCAGGCACAGTTTCTCCTTGCCAGACAGAGTGGAAAAGATTTTTGCTAAGATGTAGACGAGAAGCGAGGCTATAGAAGCACGTATGGTACTCTGCAGAGCTAAGCATCGCTCCCGGACTTCTTTCGGCAGAAGGCGCACACCGCAGAGCACTGTGAGCGGCAGAATCGTCTTTGCGCGAAGAAGCAGCTTCTTCGTCTCCGGGAGCCGGAGAGAGCGGCAACTTCGCAAAGGTGATGAAACAATCTGTACAACACTGCGATTGTGTGCGCAGCTTGCCAAGTGAGAGAAAACAGTACCTGACCACTCTCCTGCCTTTTCTATTCACATGAACATTCGATTGCAAGCTGTTTTGGACAACTTTCTTTCTCTTCTTGCAAAACACTCGGCAGACCTCCGTGCAGCCTCTAGAACACGATGGGAGATGTTTTCTGTGCTGGCACAGTTTCTCCTTGCCAGACAGAGTGGAAAAGCTTTTTGCTAAGATGTAGACGAGAAGAGAGGCTAAAGACGAAGGTACGGTGCTCTGCAGAGCTAAGCATCGCTCCCGGACTTCTTTCGGCAGAAGGCGCACACCGCAGAGCACAGTGAGCGGCAGAATCGTCTTTGCGCGAAGAAGCAGCTTCTTCGTCTCCGGGAGCCGGAGAGAGCGGCAACTTCGCAAAGGTGATGAAACAATCTGTACCACACTGCGATTGTGTGCGCAGCTTGCCAAGTGAGAGAAAACAGTACCTGACCACTCTCCTGCCTTTTCTATTCACATGAACATTCGATTGCAAGCTGTTTTGGACAACTTTCTTTCTCTTCTTGCAAAACACTCGGCAGACCTCCGTGCAGCCTCTAGAACACGATGGGAGATGTTTTTTGTGCTGGCACAGTTTCTCCTTGCCAGACAGAGTGGAAAAGCTTTTTGCTAAGATGTAGACGAGAAGAGAGGCTAAAGACGAAGGTACGGTGCTCTGCAGAGCTAAGCACAGCTCCCGGACCTCTTCGGCAGAAGGCGCACACCGCAGAGCACTGTGAGCGGCACAATCGTCTTTGCGCGAAGAAGCAGCTTCTTCGTCTCCGGGAGCCGGAGACAGCGGTAACTTCGCAAAGGTGATGAAACAAGCTGTACAACACTGCGATTGTGTGCGCAGCTTGCCAACTGAGAGAAAACATTACCAGACCACTCTCCTGCCTTTTGTAATCACATGAATATTCGATTGCAAGCTGTTTTGGACAACTTTCTTTCTCTTCTTGCAAAACACTCGGCAGACCTCCGTGCAGCCTCTAGAACACGATGGGAGATGTTTTTTGTGCAGGCACAGTTTCTCCTTGCCAGACAGAGTGGAAAAGCTTTTTGCTAAGATGTAGACGAGAAGAGAGGCTAAAGACGAAGGTACGGTGCTCTGCAAAGCTAAGCACCGCTCCCGTGCCTCTTTCGGCAGAAGGCGCACACCGCAGAGCACTGTGAGCGGCAGAATCGTCTTTGCGCGAAGAAGCAGCTTCTTCGTCTCCGGGAGCCGGAGAGAGCGGTAACCTCGCAAAGGTGATGAAACAAGCTGTTCAAAACTGCGATTGTGTGCGCAGCTTGCCAAGTGAGAGAAAACAGTACCTGACCACTCTCCTGCCTTTTCTATTCACATGAACATTCGATTGCAAGCTGTTTTGGACAACTTTCTTTCTCTTCTTGCAAAACACTCGGCAGACCTCCGTGCAGCCTCTAGAACACGATGGGAGATGTTTTCTGTGCTGGCACAGTTTCTCCTTGCCAGACAGAGTGGAAAAGCTTTTAGCTAAGATGTAGACGAGAAGAGAGGCTAAAGAAGCACGTATGGTACTCTGCAGAGCTAAGCATCGCTCCCGGACCTCTTTCGGCAGAAGGCGTACACCGCAGAGCACTGTGAGCGGCAGAATCGTCTTTGCGCGAAGAAGCAGCTTCTTCGTCTCCGGGAGCCGGAGAGAGCGGCAGCTTCGCAAAGGTGATGAAACAAGCTGTACAAAACTGCGATTGTGTGCGCAGCTTGCCAACTGAGAGAAAACAGTACCTGACCACTCTCCTGCCTTTTCTATTCACATGAACATTCGATTGCAAGCTGTTTTGGACAACTTTCTTTCTCTTCTTGCAGAACACTCGGCCGACCTCCGTGCAGCTTCTAGAACACGATGGGAGATGTTTTTTGTGCTGGCACAGTTTCTCCTTGCCAGACAGAGTGGAAAAGCTTTTTGCTAAGATGTAGACGAGAAGCGTGGCTAAAGAAGCACGTATGGTACTCTGCAGAGCTAAGCATCGCTCCCGGACTTCTTTCGGCAGAAGGCGCACACCGCAGAGCACTGTGAGCGGCAGAATCGTCTTTGCGCGAAGAAGCAGCTTCTTCGTCTCCGGGAGCCGGAGAGAGCGGCAGCTTCGCAAAGGTGATAAAACAAGCTGTACAACACTGCGATTGTGTGCGCAGCTTGCCAACTGATAGAAAACAGTACCTGACCACTCTCCTGACTTTTCTATTCACTTGAACATTCGATTGCAAGCTGTTTTGGACAACTTTCTTTCTCTTCTTGCAAAACACTCGGCAGTCCTCCGTTCAGCCTCTAGAAGACGATGGGAGGTGTTTTCTGTGCTGGCACAGTTTCTCCTTGCCAGACAGAGTGGAAAAGCTTTTTGCTAAGATGTAGACGAGAAGCGAGGCTAAAGAAGCACGTATGGTACTCTGCAGAGCTAAGCATCGCTCCCGGACCTCTTTCGGCAGAAGGCGCACACCGCAGAGCACTGTGAGGGGCAGAATCGTCTTTGCGCGAAGAAGCAGCTTCTTCGTCTCCGGGAGCCGGAGAGAGCGGCAACTTCGCAAAGGTGATGAAACAATCTGTACAACACTGCGATTGTGTGCGCCGCTTGCCAACTGAGAGAAAACAGTACCTGACCACTCTCCTGCCTTTTCTATTCACATGAACATTCGATTGCAAGCTGTTTTGGACAACTTTCTTTCTCTTCTTGCAAAACACTCGGCAGACCTCCGTGCAGCCTCTAGAACACGATGGGAGATGTTTTTTGTGCTGGCACAGTTTCTCCTTGCCAGACAGAGTGGAAAAGCTTTTTGCTAAGATGTAGACGAGAAGAGAGGCTAAAGACGATGGTACGGTGCTCTGCAGAGCTAAGCACAGCTCCCGGACTTCTTTCGGCAGAAGGCGCACACCGCAGAGCACTGTGAGCGGCAGAATCGTCTTTGCGCGAAGAAGCAGCTTCTTCGTCTCCGGGAGCCGGAGAGAGCGGCAACTTCGCAAAGGTGATGAAACAATCTGTACAACACTGCGATTGTGTGCGCAGCTTGCCAACTGAGAGAAAACAGTACCTGACCACTCTCCTGCCTTTTCTATTCACATGAATATTCGATTGCAAGCTGTTTTGGACAACTTTCTTTCTCTTCTTGCAAAACACTCGGCAGACCTCCGTGCAGCCTCTAGAACACGATGGGAGATGTTTTTTGTGCTGGCACAGTTTCTCCTTGCCAGACAGAGTGGAAAAGCTTTTTGCTAAGATGTAGACGAGAAGAGAGGCTAAAGACGAAGGTACGGTGCTCTGCAGAGCTAAGCACAGCTCCCGGACCTCTTTCGGCAGAAGGCGCACACCGCAGAGCACTGTGAGCGGCAGAATCGTCTTTGCGCGAAGAAGCAGCTTCTTCGTCTCCGGGAGCCGGAGAGAGCGGCAACTTCGCAAAGGTGATAAAACAAGCTGTACAACACTGCGATTGTGTGCGCAGCTTGCCAAGTGAGAGAAAACAGTACCTGACGACTCTCCTGCCTTTTCTATTCACATGAACATTCGATTGCAAGCTGTTTTGGACAACTTTCCTTCTCTTCTTGCAAAACACTCGGCAGACCTCCGTGCAGCCTCTAGAACACGATGGGAGATGTTTTCTGTGCTGGCACAGTTTCTCCTTGCCAGACAGAGTGGAAAAGCTTTTTGCTAAGATGTAGACGAGAAGAGAGGCTAAAGAAGCAGGTATGGTGCTCTGCAGAGCTAAGCACCGCTCCCGGACGTCTTTCGGCAGAAGGCGCACACCGCAGAGCACTGTGAGCGGCAGAATCGTCTATGCGCGAAGAAGCAGCTACTTCGTCTCCGGGAGCCGGAGAGAGCGGCAGCTTCGCAAAGGTGATGAAACAAGCTGTACAACACTGCGATTGTGTGCGCAGCTTGCCAAGTGAGAGAAAACAGTACCTGACCACTCTCCTGCCTTTTCTATTCACATGAACATTCGATTGTAAGCTGTTTTGGACAACTTTCTTTCTCTTCTTGCAAAACACTCGGCAGACCTCCGTGCAGCCTCTAGAACACGATGGGAGATGTTTTCTGTGCTGGCACAGTTTCTCCTTGCCAGACAGAGTGGAAAAGCTTTTTGCTAAGATGTAGACGAGAAGAGAGGCTAAAGACGAAGGTACGGTGCTCTGCAGAGCTAAGCATCGCTCCCGGACTTCTTTCGGCAGAAGGCGCACACCGCAGAGCACAGTGAGCGGCAGAATCGTCTTTGCGCGAAGAAGCAGCTTCTTCGTCTCCGGGAGCCGGAGAGAGCGGCAACTTCGCAAAGGTGATGAAACAAGCTGTACAACACTGCGATTGTGTGCGCAGCTTGCCAAGTGAGAGAAAACAGTACCTGACCACTCTCCTGCCTTTTCTATTCACATGAACATTCGATTGCAAGCTGTTTTGGACAACTTTCTTTCTCTTCTTGCAAAACACTCGGCAGACCTCCGTGCAGCCTCTAGAACACGATGGGAGATGTTTTTTGTGCTGGCACAGTTTCTCCTTGCCAGACAGAGTGGAAAAGCTTTTTGCTAAGATGTAGACGAGAAGAGAGGCTAAAGACGAAGGTACGGTGCTCTGCAGAGCTAAGCACAGCTCCCGGACCTCTTTCGGCAGAAGGCGCACACCGCAGAGCACTGTGAGCGGCAGAATCGTCTTTGCGCGAAGAAGCAGCTTCTTCGTCTCCGGGAGCCGGAGACAGCGGTAACTTCGCAAAGGTGATGAAACAAGCTGTACAACACTGCGATTGTGTGCGCAGCTTGCCAACTGAGAGAAAACAGTACCAGACCACTCTCCTGCCTTTTCTATTCACATGAACATTCGATTGCAAGCTGTTTTGGACAACTTTCTTTCTCTTCTTGCAAAACACTCGGCAGACCTCCGTGCAGCCTCTAGAACACGATGGGAGATGTTTTTTGTGCAGGCACAGTTTCTCCTTGCCAGACAGAGTGGAAAAGCTTTTTGCTAAGATGTAGACGAGAAGAGAGGCTAAAGACGAAGGTACGGTGCTCTGCAGAGCTAAGCACCGCTCCCGGACCTCTTTCGGCAGAAGGCGCACACCGCAGAGCACTGTGAGCGGCAGAATCGTCTTTGCGCGAAGAAGCAGCTTCTTCGTCTCCGGGAGCCGGAGAGAGCGGCAGCTTCGCAAAGGTGATGAAACAAGCTGTACAACACTGCGATTGTGTGCGCAGCTTGCCAACTGATAGAAAACAGTACCTGACCACTCTCCTGACTTTTCTATTCACTTGAACATTCGATTGGAAGCTGTTTTGGACAACTTTCTTTCTCTTCTTGCAAAACACTCGGCGGTCCTCCGTTCAGCCTCTAGAAGACGATGGGAGGTGTTTTCTGTGCTGGCGCTGTTTCTCCTTGCCAGACAGAGTGGAAAAGCTTTTTGCTAAGATGTAGACGAGAAGCGAGGCTAAAGAAGCACGTATGGTACTCTGCAGAGCTAAGCATCGCTCCCGGACTTCTTTCGGCAGAAGGCGCACACCGCAGAGCACTGTGAGCGGCAGAATCGTCTTTGCGCGAAGAAGCAGCTTCTTCGTCTCCGGGAGCCGGAGAGAGCGGCAACTTCGCAAAGGTGATGAAACAATCTGTACAACACTGCGATTGTGTGCGCAGCTTGCCAAGTGAGAGAAAACAGTACCTGACCACTCTCCTGCCTTTTCTATTCACATGAACATTCGATTGCAAGCTGTTTTGGACAACTTTCTTTCTCTTCTTGCAAAACACTCGGCAGACCTCCGTGCAGCCTCTAGAACACGATGGGAGATGTTTTTTGTGCTGGCACAGTTTCTCCTTGCCAGACAGAGTGGAAAAGCTTTTTGCTAAGATGTAGACGAGAAGAGAGGCTAAAGACGATGGTACGGTGCTCTGCAGAGCTAAGCACAGCTCGCGGACTTCTTTCGGCAGAAGGCGCACACCGCAGAGCACTGTGAGCGGCAGAATCGTCTTTGCGCGAAGAAGCAGCTTCTTCGTCTCCGGGAGCCAGAGAGAGCGGCAACTTCGCAAAGGTGATGAAACAAGCTGTACAACACTGCGATTGTGTGCGCAGCTTGCCAACTGAGAGAAAACAGTACCTGACCACTCTCCTGCCTTTTCTATTCACATGAACATTCGATTGCAAGCTGTTTTGGACAACTTTCTTTCTCTTCTTGCAAAACACTCGGCAGACCTCCGTGCAGCCTCTAGAACACGATGGGAGATGTTTTTTGTGCAGGCACAGTTTCTCCTTGCCAGACAGAGTGGAAAAGCTTTTTGCTAAGATGTAGACGAGAAGAGAGGCTAAAGACGAAGGTACGGTGCTCTGCAGAGCTAAGCACCGCTCCCGGACCTCTTTGGGCAGAAGGCGCACACCGCAGAGCACTGTGAGCGGCAGAATCGTCTTTGCGCGAAGAAGCAGCTTCTTCGTCTCCGGGAGCCGGAGAGAGCGGCAGCTTCGCAAAGGTGATGAAACAAGCTGTACAACACTGCGATTGTGTGCGCAGCTTGCCAAGTGAGAGAAAACAGTACCTGACCACTCTCCTGCCTTTTCTATTCATATGAACATTCGATTGCAAGCTGTTTTGGACAACTTTCTTTCTCTTCTTGCAAAACACTCGGCAGACCTCCGTGCAGCCTCTAGAACACGATGGGAGATGTTTTCTGTGCTGGCACAGTTTCTCCTTGCCAGACAGAGTGGAAAAGCTTTTTGCTAAGATGTAGACGAGAAGAGAGGCTAAAGACGAAGGTACGGTGCTCTGCAGAGCTAAGCACCGCTCCCGGACCTCTTTGGGCAGAAGGCGCACACCGCAGAGCACTGTGAGCGGCAGAATCGTCTTTGCGCGAAGAAGCAGCTTCTTCGTCTCCGGGAGCCGGAGAGAGCGGCAACTTCGCAAAGGTGATGAAACAAGCTGTACAACACTGCGATTGTGTGCGCAGCTTGCCAACTGAGAGAAAACAGTACCTGACCACTCTCCTGCCTTTTCTATTCATATGAACATTCGATTGCAAGCTGTTTTGGACAACTTTCTTTCTCTTCTTGCAAAACACTCGGCAGACCTCCGTGCAGCCTCTAGAACACGATGGGAGATGTTTTCTGTGCTGGCACAGTTTCTCCTTGCCAGACAGAGTGGAAAAGCTTTTTGCTAAGATGTAGACGAGAAGCGTGGCTAAAGAAGCACGTATGGTACTCTGCAGAGCTAAGCATCGCTCCCGGACCTCTTTCGGCAGAAGGCGCACACCGCAGAGCACTGTGAGCGGCAGAATCGTCTTTGCGCGAAGAAGCATCTTCTTCGTCTCCGGGAGCCGGAGAGAGCGGCAGCTTCGCAAAGGTGATGAAACAAGCTGTACAACACTGCGATTGTGTGCGCAGCTTGCCAACTGATAGAAAACAGTACCTGACCACTCTCCTGACTTTTCTATTCACTTGAACATTCGATTGGAAGCTGTTTTGGACAACTTTCTTTCTCTTCTTGCAAAACACACGGCAGTCCTCCGTTCAGCCTCTAGAAGACGATGGGAGGTGTTTTCTGTGCAGGCACAGTTTCTCCTTGCCAGACAGAGTGGAAAAGATTTTTGCTAAGATGTAGACGAGAAGCGAGGCTATAGAAGCACGTATGGTACTCTGCAGAGCTAAGCATCGCTCCCGGACTTCTTTCGGCAGAAGGCGCACACCGCAGAGCACTGTGAGCGGCAGAATCGTCTTTGCGCGAAGAAGCAGCTTCTTCGTCTCCGGGAGCCGGAGAGAGCGGCAACTTCGCAAAGGTGATGAAACAATCTGTACAACACTGCGATTGTGTGCGCAGCTTGCCAAGTGAGAGAAAACAGTACCTGACCACTCTCCTGCCTTTTCTATTCACATGAACATTCGATTGCAAGCTGTTTTGGACAACTTTCTTTCTCTTCTTGCAAAACACTCGGCAGACCTCCGTGCAGCCTCTAGAACACGATGGGAGATGTTTTCTGTGCTGGCACAGTTTCTCCTTGCCAGACAGAGTGGAAAAGCTTTTTGCTAAGATGTAGACGAGAAGAGAGGCTAAAGACGAAGGTACGGTGCTCTGCAGAGCTAAGCATCGCTCCCGGACTTCTTTCGGCAGAAGGCGCACACCGCAGAGCACAGTGAGCGGCAGAATCGTCTTTGCGCGAAGAAGCAGCTTCTTCGTCTCCGGGAGCCGGAGAGAGCGGCAACTTCGCAAAGGTGATGAAACAATCTGTACCACACTGCGATTGTGTGCGCAGCTTGCCAAGTGAGAGAAAACAGTACCTGACCACTCTCCTGCCTTTTCTATTCACATGAACATTCGATTGCAAGCTGTTTTGGACAACTTTCTTTCTCTTCTTGCAAAACACTCGGCAGACCTCCGTGCAGCCTCTAGAACACGATGGGAGATGTTTTTTGTGCTGGCACAGTTTCTCCTTGCCAGACAGAGTGGAAAAGCTTTTTGCTAAGATGTAGACGAGAAGAGAGGCTAAAGACGAAGGTACGGTGCTCTGCAGAGCTAAGCACAGCTCCCGGACCTCTTCGGCAGAAGGCGCACACCGCAGAGCACTGTGAGCGGCACAATCGTCTTTGCGCGAAGAAGCAGCTTCTTCGTCTCCGGGAGCCGGAGACAGCGGTAACTTCGCAAAGGTGATGAAACAAGCTGTACAACACTGCGATTGTGTGCGCAGCTTGCCAACTGAGAGAAAACATTACCAGACCACTCTCCTGCCTTTTGTAATCACATGAATATTCGATTGCAAGCTGTTTTGGACAACTTTCTTTCTCTTCTTGCAAAACACTCGGCAGACCTCCGTGCAGCCTCTAGAACACGATGGGAGATGTTTTTTGTGCAGGCACAGTTTCTCCTTGCCAGACAGAGTGGAAAAGCTTTTTGCTAAGATGTAGACGAGAAGAGAGGCTAAAGACGAAGGTACGGTGCTCTGCAAAGCTAAGCACCGCTCCCGTGCCTCTTTCGGCAGAAGGCGCACACCGCAGAGCACTGTGAGCGGCAGAATCGTCTTTGCGCGAAGAAGCAGCTTCTTCGTCTCCGGGAGCCGGAGAGAGCGGTAACCTCGCAAAGGTGATGAAACAAGCTGTTCAAAACTGCGATTGTGTGCGCAGCTTGCCAAGTGAGAGAAAACAGTACCTGACCACTCTCCTGCCTTTTCTATTCACATGAACATTCGATTGCAAGCTGTTTTGGACAACTTTCTTTCTCTTCTTGCAAAACACTCGGCAGACCTCCGTGCAGCCTCTAGAACACGATGGGAGATGTTTTCTGTGCTGGCACAGTTTCTCCTTGCCAGACAGAGTGGAAAAGCTTTTAGCTAAGATGTAGACGAGAAGAGAGGCTAAAGAAGCACGTATGGTACTCTGCAGAGCTAAGCATCGCTCCCGGACCTCTTTCGGCAGAAGGCGTACACCGCAGAGCACTGTGAGCGGCAGAATCGTCTTTGCGCGAAGAAGCAGCTTCTTCGTCTCCGGGAGCCGGAGAGAGCGGCAGCTTCGCAAAGGTGATGAAACAAGCTGTACAAAACTGCGATTGTGTGCGCAGCTTGCCAACTGAGAGAAAACAGTACCTGACCACTCTCCTGCCTTTTCTATTCACATGAACATTCGATTGCAAGCTGTTTTGGACAACTTTCTTTCTCTTCTTGCAGAACACTCGGCCGACCTCCGTGCAGCTTCTAGAACACGATGGGAGATGTTTTTTGTGCTGGCACAGTTTCTCCTTGCCAGACAGAGTGGAAAAGCTTTTTGCTAAGATGTAGACGAGAAGCGTGGCTAAAGAAGCACGTATGGTACTCTGCAGAGCTAAGCATCGCTCCCGGACTTCTTTCGGCAGAAGGCGCACACCGCAGAGCACTGTGAGCGGCAGAATCGTCTTTGCGCGAAGAAGCAGCTTCTTCGTCTCCGGGAGCCGGAGAGAGCGGCAGCTTCGCAAAGGTGATAAAACAAGCTGTACAACACTGCGATTGTGTGCGCAGCTTGCCAACTGATAGAAAACAGTACCTGACCACTCTCCTGACTTTTCTATTCACTTGAACATTCGATTGCAAGCTGTTTTGGACAACTTTCTTTCTCTTCTTGCAAAACACTCGGCAGTCCTCCGTTCAGCCTCTAGAAGACGATGGGAGGTGTTTTCTGTGCTGGCACAGTTTCTCCTTGCCAGACAGAGTGGAAAAGCTTTTTGCTAAGATGTAGACGAGAAGCGAGGCTAAAGAAGCACGTATGGTACTCTGCAGAGCTAAGCATCGCTCCCGGACCTCTTTCGGCAGAAGGCGCACACCGCAGAGCACTGTGAGGGGCAGAATCGTCTTTGCGCGAAGAAGCAGCTTCTTCGTCTCCGGGAGCCGGAGAGAGCGGCAACTTCGCAAAGGTGATGAAACAATCTGTACAACACTGCGATTGTGTGCGCCGCTTGCCAACTGAGAGAAAACAGTACCTGACCACTCTCCTGCCTTTTCTATTCACATGAACATTCGATTGCAAGCTGTTTTGGACAACTTTCTTTCTCTTCTTGCAAAACACTCGGCAGACCTCCGTGCAGCCTCTAGAACACGATGGGAGATGTTTTTTGTGCTGGCACAGTTTCTCCTTGCCAGACAGAGTGGAAAAGCTTTTTGCTAAGATGTAGACGAGAAGAGAGGCTAAAGACGATGGTACGGTGCTCTGCAGAGCTAAGCACAGCTCCCGGACTTCTTTCGGCAGAAGGCGCACACCGCAGAGCACTGTGAGCGGCAGAATCGTCTTTGCGCGAAGAAGCAGCTTCTTCGTCTCCGGGAGCCGGAGAGAGCGGCAACTTCGCAAAGGTGATGAAACAATCTGTACAACACTGCGATTGTGTGCGCAGCTTGCCAACTGAGAGAAAACAGTACCTGACCACTCTCCTGCCTTTTCTATTCACATGAATATTCGATTGCAAGCTGTTTTGGACAACTTTCTTTCTCTTCTTGCAAAACACTCGGCAGACCTCCGTGCAGCCTCTAGAACACGATGGGAGATGTTTTTTGTGCTGGCACAGTTTCTCCTTGCCAGACAGAGTGGAAAAGCTTTTTGCTAAGATGTAGACGAGAAGAGAGGCTAAAGACGAAGGTACGGTGCTCTGCAGAGCTAAGCACAGCTCCCGGACCTCTTTCGGCAGAAGGCGCACACCGCAGAGCACTGTGAGCGGCAGAATCGTCTTTGCGCGAAGAAGCAGCTTCTTCGTCTCCGGGAGCCGGAGAGAGCGGCAACTTCGCAAAGGTGATAAAACAAGCTGTACAACACTGCGATTGTGTGCGCAGCTTGCCAAGTGAGAGAAAACAGTACCTGACGACTCTCCTGCCTTTTCTATTCACATGAACATTCGATTGCAAGCTGTTTTGGACAACTTTCCTTCTCTTCTTGCAAAACACTCGGCAGACCTCCGTGCAGCCTCTAGAACACGATGGGAGATGTTTTCTGTGCTGGCACAGTTTCTCCTTGCCAGACAGAGTGGAAAAGCTTTTTGCTAAGATGTAGACGAGAAGAGAGGCTAAAGAAGCAGGTATGGTGCTCTGCAGAGCTAAGCACCGCTCCCGGACGTCTTTCGGCAGAAGGCGCACACCGCAGAGCACTGTGAGCGGCAGAATCGTCTATGCGCGAAGAAGCAGCTACTTCGTCTCCGGGAGCCGGAGAGAGCGGCAGCTTCGCAAAGGTGATGAAACAAGCTGTACAACACTGCGATTGTGTGCGCAGCTTGCCAAGTGAGAGAAAACAGTACCTGACCACTCTCCTGCCTTTTGTAATCACATGAACATTCGATTGTAAGCTGTTTTGGACAACTTTCTTTCTCTTCTTGCAAAACACTCGGCAGACCTCCGTGCAGCCTCTAGAACACGATGGGAGATGTTTTCTGTGCTGGCACAGTTTCTCCTTGCCAGACAGAGTGGAAAAGCTTTTTGCTAAGATGTAGACGAGAAGAGAGGCTAAAGACGAAGGTACGGTGCTCTGCAGAGCTAAGCACCGCTCCCGGACCTCTTTGGGCAGAAGGCGCACACCGCAGAGCACTGTGAGCGGCAGAATCGTCTTTGCGCGAAGAAGCAGCTTCTTCGTCTCCGGGAGCCGGAGAGAGCGGCAACTTCGCAAAGGTGATGAAACAAGCTGTACAACACTGCGATTGTGTGCGCAGCTTGCCAACTGAGAGAAAACAGTACCTGACCACTCTCCTGCCTTTTCTAGTCACATGAACATTCGATTGCAAGCTGTTTTGGACAACTTTCTTTCTCTTCTTGCAAAACACTCGGCAGACCTCCGTGCAGCCTCTAGAACACGATGGGAGATGTTTTTTGTGCTGGCACAGTTTCTCCTTGCCAGACAGAGTGGAAAAGCTTTTTGCTAAGATGTAGGTGAGAAGAGAGGCTAAAGACGAAGGTACGGTGCTCTGCAGAGCTAAGCACAGCTCCCGGACCTCTTTCGGCAGAAGGCGCACACCGAAGAGCACTGTGAGCGGCAGAATCGTCTTTGCGCGAAGAAGCAGCTTCTTCGTCTCCGGGAGCCGGAGAGAGCGGTAACTTCGCAAAGGTGATAAAACAAGCTGTACAACACTGCGATTGTGTGCGCAGCTTGCCAACTGAGAGAAAACAGTACCTGACCACTCTCCTGCCTTTTCTATTCACATGAACATTCGATTGCAAGCTGTTTTGGACAACTTTCTTTCTCTTCTTGCAAAACACTCGGCAGACCTCCGTGCAGCCTCTAGAACACGATGGGAGATGTTTTCTGTGCTGGCACAGTTTCTCCTTGCCAGACAGAGTGGAAAAGCTTTTTGCTAAGATGTAGACGAGAAGAGAGGCTAAAGACGAAGGTACGGTGCTCTGCAGAGCTGAGCATCGCTCCCGGACTTCTTTCGGCAGAAGGCGCACACCGCAGAGCACAGTGAGCGGCAGAATCGTCTTTGCGCGAAGAAGCAGCTTCTTCGTCTCCGGGAGCCGGAGAGAGCGGCAACTTCGCAAAGGTGATGAAACAATCTGTACCACACTGCGATTGTGTGCGCAGCTTGCCAAGTGAGAGAAAACAGTACCTGACCACTCTCCTGCCTTTTCTATTCACATGAACATTCGATTGCAAGCTGTTTTGGACAACTTTCTTTCTCTTCTTGCAAAACACTCGGCAGACCTCCGTGCAGCCTCTAGAACACGATGGGAGATGTTTTTTGTGCTGGCACAGTTTCTCCTTGCCAGACAGAGTGGAAAAGCTTTTTGCTAAGATGTAGACGAGAAGAGAGGCTAAAGACGAAGGTACGGTGCTCTGCAGAGCTAAGCACCGCTCCCGAACCTCTTTGGGCAGAAGGCGCACACCGCAGAGCACTGTGAGCGGCAGAATCGTCTTTGCGCGAAGAAGCAGCTTCTTCGTCTCCGGGAGCCGGAGAGAACGGCAGCTTCGCAAAGGTGATGAAACAAGCTGTACAACACTGCGATTGTGTGCGCAGCTTGCCAACTGAGAGAAAACAGTACCTGACCACTCTCCTGCCTTTTCTATTCATATGAACATTCGATTGTAAGCTGTTTTGGACAACTTTCTTTCTCTTCTTGCAAAACACTCGGCAGACCTCCGTGCAGCCTCTAGAACACGATAGGAGATGTTTTTTGTGCTGGCACAGTTTCTCCTTGCCAGACAGAGTGGAAAAGCTTTTTGCTAAGATGTAGACGAGAAGAGAGGCTAAAGACGAAGGTACGGTGCTCTGCAGAGCTAAGCACAGCTCCCGGACCTCTTTCGGCAGAAGGCGCACACCGCAGAGCACTGTGAGTGGCAGAATCGTCTTTGCGCGAAGAAGCAGCTTCTTCGTCTCCGGGAGCCGGAGAGAGCGGTAACTTCGCAAAGGTGATGAAACAAGCTGTACAACACTGCGATTGTGTGCGCAGCTTGCCAACTGAGAGAAAACAGTACCTGACCACTCTCCTGCCTTTTCTATTCACATGAACATTCGATTGCAAGCTGTTTTGGACAACTTTCCTTCTCTTCTTGCAAAACACTCGGCAGACCTCCGTGCAGCCTCTAGAACACGATGGGAGATGTTTTCTGTGCTGGCACAGTTTCTCCTTGCCAGACAGAGTGGAAAAGCTTTTTGCTAAGATGTAGACGAGAAGAGAGGCTAAAGACGAAGGTACGGTGCTCTGCAGAGCTGAGCATCGCTCCCGGACTTCTTTCGGCAGAAGGCGCACACCGCAGAGCACAGTGAGCGGCAGAATCGTCTTTGCGCGAAGAAGCAGCTTCTTCGTCTCCGGCAGCCGGAGAGAGCGGCAACTTCGCAAAGGTGATGAAACAATCTGTACCACACTGCGATTGTGTGCGCAGCTTGCCAAGTGAGAGAAAACAGTACCTGACCACTCTCCTGCCTTTTCTATTCACATGAACATTCGATTGCAAGCTGTTTTGGACAACTTTCTTTCTCTTCTTGCAAAACACTCGGCAGACCTCCGTGCAGCCTCTAGAACACGATGGGAGATGTTTTTTGTGCTGGCACAGTTTCTCCTTGCCAGACAGAGTGGAAAAGCTTTTTGCTAAGATGTAGACGAGAAGAGAGGCTAAAGACGAAGGTACGGTGCTCTGCAGAGCTAAGCACCGCTCCGGAACCTCTTTGGGCAGAAGGCGCACACCGCAGAGCACTGTGAGCGGCAGAATCGTCTTTGCGCGAAGAAGCAGCTTCTTCGTCTCCGGGAGCCGGAGAGAACGGCAGCTTCGCAAAGGTGATGAAACAAGCTGTACAACACTGCGATTGTGTGCGCAGCTTGCCAACTGAGAGAAAACAGTACCTGACCACTCTCCTGCCTTTTCTATTCATATGAACATTCGATTGTAAGCTGTTTTGGACAACTTTCTTTCTCTTCTTGCAAAACACTCGGCAGACCTCCGTGCAGCCTCTAGAACACGATGGGAGATGTTTTTTGTGCTGGCACAGTTTCTCCTTGCCAGACAGAGTGGAAAAGCTTTTTGCTAAGATGTAGACGAGAAGAGAGGCTAAAGACGAAGGTACGGTGCTCTGCAGAGCTAAGCACAGCTCCCGGACCTCTTTCGGCAGAAGGCGCACACCGCAGAGCACTGTGAGCGGCAGAATCGTCTTTGCGCGAAGAAGCAGCTTCTTCGTCTCCGGGAGCCGGAGAGAGCGGTAACTTCGCAAAGGTGATGAAACAAGCTGTACAACACTGCGATTGTGTGCGCAGCTTGCCAACTGAGAGAAAACAGTACCTGACCACTCTCCTGCCTTTTCTATTCACATGAACATTCGATTGCAAGCTGTTTTGGACAACTTTCCTTCTCTTCTTGCAAAACACTCGGCAGACCTCCGTGCAGCCTCTAGAACACGATGGGAGATGTTTTCTGTGCTGGCACAGTTTCTCCTTGCCAGACAGAGTGGAAAAGCTTTTTGCTAAGATGTAGACGAGAAGAGAGAAAAAAGAAGCAGGTATGGTGCTCTGCAGAGCTAAGCACCGCTCCCGGACGTCTTTCGGCAGAAGGCGCACACCGCAGAGCACTGTGAGCGGCAGAATCGTCTTTGCGCGAAGAAGCAGCTTCTTCGTCTCCGGGAGCCGGAGAGAGCGGCAGCTTCGCAAAGGTGATGAAACAAGCTGTACAACACTGCGATTGTGTGCGCAGCTTGCCAAGTGAGAGAAAACAGTACCTGACCACTCTCCTGCCTTTTGTAATCACATGAACATTCGATTGTAAGCTGTTTTGGACAACTTTCTTTCTCTTCTTGCAAAACACTCGGCAGACCTCCGTGCAGCCTCTAGAACACGATGGGAGATGTTTTCTGTGCTGGCACAGTTTCTCCTTGCCAGACAGAGTGGAAAAGCTTTTTGCTAAGATGTAGACGAGAAGAGAGGCTAAAGACGAAGGTACGGTGCTCTGCAGAGCTAAGCACCGCTCCCGGACCTCTTTGGGCAGAAGGCGCACACCGCAGAGCACTGTGAGCGGCAGAATCGTCTTTGCGCGAAGAAGCAGCTTCTTCGTCTCCGGGAGCCGGAGAGAGCGGCAACTTCGCAAAGGTGATGAAACAAGCTGTACAACACTGCGATTGTGTGCGCAGCTTGCCAACTGAGAGAAAACAGTACCTGACCACTCTCCTGCCTTTTCTATTCATATGAACATTCGATTGCAAGCTGTTTTGGACAACTTTCTTTCTCTTCTTGCAAAACACTCGGCAGACCTCCGTGCAGCCTCTAGAACACGATGGGAGATGTTTTCTGTGCTGGCACAGTTTCTCCTTGCCAGACAGAGTGGAAAAGTTTTTTGCTAAGATGTAGACGAGAAGCGTGGATAAAGAAGCACGTATGGTACTCCGCAGAGCTAAGCATCGCTCCCGGACTTCTTTCGGCAGAAGGCGCACACCGCAGAGCACAGTGAGCGGCAGAATCGTCTTTGCGCGAAGAAGCAGCTTCTTCGTCTCCGGGAGCCGGAGAGAGCGGCAGCTTCGCAAAGGTGATGAAACAAGCTGTACAACACTGCGATTGTGTGCGCAGCTTGCCAACTGATAGAAAACAGTACCTGACCACTCTCCTGACTTTTCTATTCACTTGAACATTCGATTGGAAGCTGTTTTGGACAACTTTCTTTCTCTTCTTGCAAAACACACGGCAGTCCTCCGTTCAGCCTCTAGAAGACGATGGGAAGTGTTTTCTGTGCAGGCACAGTTTCTCCTTGCCAGACAGAGTGGAAAAGCTTTTTGCTAAGATGTAGACGAGAAGCGAGGCTATAGAAGCACGTATGGTACTCTGCAGAGCTAAGCATCGCTCCCGGACTTCTTTCGGCAGAAGGCGCACACCGCAGAGCACTGTGAGCGGCAGAATCGTCTTTGCGCGAAGAAGCAGCTTCTTCGTCTCCGGGAGCCGGAGAGAGCGGCAACTTCGCAAAGGTGATGAAACAAGCTGTACAACACTGCGATTGTGTGCGCAGCTTGCCAAGTGAGAGAAAACAGTACCTGACCACTCTCCTGACTTTTCTATTCACATGAACATTCGATTGCAAGCTGTTTTGGACAACTTTCTTTCTCTTCTTGCAAAACACTCGGCAGACCTCCGTGCAGCCTCTAGAACACGATGGGAGATGTTTTCTGTGCTGGCAAAGTTTCTCCTTGCCAGACAGAGTGGAAAAGCTTTTTGCTAAGATGTAGACGAGAAGAGAGGCTAAAGACGATGGTACGGTGCTCTGCAGAGCTAAGCACAGCTCCCGGACTTCTTTCGGCAGAAGGCGCACACCGCAGAGCACTGTGAGCGGCAGAATCGTCTTTGCGCGAAGAAGCAGCTTCTTCGTCTCCGGGAGCCGGAGAGAGCGGTAACTTCGCAAAGGTGATGAAACAAGCTGTACAACACTGCGATTGTGTGCGCAGCTTGCCAAGTGAGAGAAAACAGTACCTGACCACTCTCCTGCCTTTTCTATTCACATGAACATTCGATTGCAAGCTGTTTTGGACAACTTTCTTTCTCTTCTTGCAAAACACTCGGCAGACCTCCGTGCAGCCTCTAGAACACGATGGGAGATGTTTTTTGTGCTGGCACAGTTTCTCCTTGCCAGACAGAGTGGAAAAGCTTTTTGCTAAGATGTAGACGAGAAGAGAGGCTAAAGACGAAGGTACGGTGCTCTGCAGAGCTAAGCACAGCTCCCGGACCTCTTTCGGCAGAAGGCGCACACCGCAGAGCACTGTGAGCGGCAGAATCGTCTTTGCGCGAAGAAGCAGCTTCTTCGTCTCCGGGAGCCGGAGAGAGCGGTAACTTCGCAAAGGTGATGAAACAAGCTGTACAACACTGCGATTGTGTGCGCAGCTTGCCAACTGAGAGAAAACAGTACCTGATCACTCTCCTGCCTTTTCTATTCACATGAACATTCGATTGCAAGCTGTTTTGGACAACTTTCTTTCTCTTCTTGCAAAACACTCGGCAGACCTCCGTGCAGCCTCTAGAACACGATGGGAGATGTTTTCTGTGCTGGCACAGTTTCTCCTTGCCAGACAGAGTGGAAAAGCTTTTTGCTAAGATGTAGACGAGAAGAGAGGCTAAAGACGAAGGTACGGTGCTCTGCAGAGCTAAGCATCGCTCCCGGACTTCTTTCGGCAGAAGGCGCACACCGCAGAGCACTGTGAGCGGCAGAATCGTCTTTGCGCGAAGAAGCAGCTTCTTCGTCTCCGGGAGCCGGAGAGAGCGGCAACTTCGCAAAGGTGATGATACAATGTGTACCACACTGCGATTGTGTGCGCAGCTTGCCAAGTGAGAGAAAACAGTACCTGACCACTCTCCTGCCTTTTCTATTCACATGAACATTCGATTGCAAGCTGTTTTGGACAACTTTCTTTCTCTTCTTGCAAAACACTCGGCAGACCTCCGTGCAGCCTCTAGAACACGATGGGAGATGTTTTTTGTGCTGGCACAGTTTCTCCTTGCCAGACAGAGTGGAAAAGCTTTTTGCTAAGATGTAGACGAGAAGAGAGGCTAAAGACGAAGGTACGGTGCTCTGCAGAGCTAAGCACAGCTCCCGGACCTCTTCGGCAGAAGGCGCACACCGCAGAGCACTGTGAGCGGCACAATCGTCTTTGCGCGAAGAAGCAGCTTCTTCGTCTCCGGCAGCCGGAGGGAGCGGCAGCTTCGCAAAGGTGATGAAACAAGCTGTACAAAACTGCGATTGTGTGCGCAGCTTGCCAACTGAGAGAAAACAGTACCTGACCACTCTCCTGCCTTTTCTATTCACATGAACATTCGATTGCAAGCTGTATTGGACAACTTTCTTTCTCTTCTTGCAGAACACTCGGCAGACCTCCGTGCAGCTTCTAGAACACGATGGGAGATGTTTTCTGTTCTGGCAAAGTTTCTCCTTGCCAGACAGAGTGGAAAAGCTTTTTGCTAAGATGTAGACGAGAAGAGAGGCTAAAGACGAAGGTACGGTGCTCTGCAGAGCTAAGCACCGCTCCCGTGCCTCTTTCGGTAGAAGGCGCACACCGCAGAGCACTGTGAGCGGCAGAATCGTCTTTGCGCGAAGAATCAGCTTCTTCGTCTCCGGGAGCCGGAGAGAGCGGCAACTTCGCAAAGGTGATGAAACAATCTGTACCACAGTGCGATTGTGTGCGCAGCTTGCCAAGTGAGAGAAAACAGTACCTGACCACTCTCCTGCCTTTTCTATTCACATGAACATTCGATTGCAAGCTGTTTTGGACAACTTTCTTTCTCTTCTTGCAAAACACTCGGCAGACCTCCGTGCAGCCTCTAGAACACGATGGGAGATGTTTTTTGTGCTGGCACAGTTTCTCCTTGCCAGACAGAGTGGAAAAGCTTTTTGCTAAGATGTAGACGAGAAGAGAGGCTAAAGACGAAGGTACGGTGCTCTGCAGAGCTAAGCACCGCTCCCGAACCTCTTTGGGCAGAAGGCGCACACCGCAGAGCACTGTGAGCGGCAGAATCGTCTTTGCGCGAAGAAGCAGCTTCTTCGTCTCCGGGAGCCGGAGAGAACGGCAGCTTCGCAAAGGTGATGAAACAAGCTGTACAACACTGCGATTGTGTGCGCAGCTTGCCAACTGAGAGAAAACAGTACCTGACCACTCTCCTGCCTTTTCTATTCATATGAACATTCGATTGTAAGCTGTTTTGGACAACTTTCTTTCTCTTCTTGCAAAACACTCGGCAGACCTCCGTGCAGCCTCTAGAACACGATGGGAGATGTTTTTTGTGCTGGCACAGTTTCTCCTTGCCAGACAGAGTGGAAAAGCTTTTTGCTAAGATGTAGACGAGAAGAGAGGCTAAAGACGAAGGTACGGTGCTCTGCAGAGCTAAGCACAGCTCCCGGACCTCTTTCGGCAGAAGGCGCACACCGCAGAGCACTGTGAGCGGCAGAATCGTCTTTGCGCGAAGAAGCAGCTTCTTCGTCTCCGGGAGCCGGAGAGAGCGGTAACTTCGCAAAGGTGATGAAACAAGCTGTACAACACTGCGATTGTGTGCGCAGCTTGCCAACTGAGAGAAAACAGTACCTGACCACTCTCCTGCCTTTTCTATTCACATGAACATTCGATTGCAAGCTGTTTTGGACAACTTTCCTTCTCTTCTTGCAAAACACTCGGCAGACCTCCGTGCAGCCTCTAGAACACGATGGGAGATGTTTTCTGTGCTGGCACAGTTTCTCCTTGCCAGACAGAGTGGAAAAGCTTTTTGCTAAGATGTAGACGAGAAGAGAGAAAAAAGAAGCAGGTATGGTGCTCTGCAGAGCTAAGCACCGCTCCCGGACGTCTTTCGGCAGAAGGCGCACACCGCAGAGCACTGTGAGCGGCAGAATCGTCTTTGCGCGAAGAAGCAGCTTCTTCGTCTCCGGGAGCCGGAGAGAGCGGCAACTTCGCAAAGGTGATGAAACAAGCTGTACAACACTGCGATTGTGTGCGCAGCTTGCCAACTGAGAGAAAACAGTACCTGACCACTCTCCTGCCTTTTCTATTCATATGAACATTCGATTGCAAGCTGTTTTGGACAACTTTCTTTCTCTTCTTGCAAAACACTCGGCAGACCTCCGTGCAGCCTCTAGAACACGATGGGAGATGTTTTCTGTGCTGGCACAGTTTCTCCTTGCCAGACAGAGTGGAAAAGCTTTTTGCTAAGATGTAGACGAGAAGCGAGGCTATAGAAGCACGTATGGTACTCTGCAGAGCTAAGCATCGCTCCCGGACTTCTTTCGGCAGAAGGCGCACACCGCAGAGCACTGTGAGCGGCAGAATCGTCTTTGCGCGAAGAAGCAGCTTCTTCGTCTCCGGGAGCCGGAGAGAGCGGCAACTTCGCAAAGGTGATGAAACAATCTGTACAAAACTGCGATTGTGTGCGCAGCTTGCCAAGTGAGAGAAAACAGTACCTGACCACTCTCCTGACATTTCTATTCACATGAACATTCGATTGCAAGCTGTTTTGGACAACTTTCTTTCTCTTCTTGCAAAACACTCGGCAGACCTCCGTGCAGCCTCTAGAACACGATGGGAGATGTTTTCTGTGCTGGCACAGTTTCTCCTTGCCAGACAGAGTGGAAAAGCTTTTTGCTAAGATGTAGACGAGAAGAGAGGCTAAAGACGAAGGTACGGTGCTCTGCAGAGCTAAGCACAGCTCCCGGACTTCTTTCGGCAGAAGGCGCACACCGCAGAGCACTGTGAGCGGCAGAATCGTCTTTGCGCGAAGAAGCAGCTTCTTCGTCTCCGGGAGCCGGAGAGAGCGGTAACTTCGCAAAGGTGATGAAACAAGCTGTACAACACTGCGATTGTGTGCGCAGCTTGCCAACTGAGAGAAAACAGTACCTGACCACTCTCCTGCCTTTTCTATTCACATGAACATTCGATTGCAAGCTGTTTTGGACAACTTTCTTTCTCTTCTTGCAAAACACTCGGCAGACCTCCGTGCAGCCTCTAGAACACGATGGGAGATGTTTTTTGTGCTGGCACAGTTTCTCCTTGCCAGACAGAGTGGAAAAGCTTTTTGCTAAGATGTAGACGAGAAGAGAGGCTAAAGACGAAGGTACGGTGCTCTGCAGAGCTAAGCACAGCTCCCGGACCTCTTTCGGCAGAAGGCGCACACCGCAGAGCACTGTGAGCGGCAGAATCGTCTTTGCGCGAAGAAGCAGCTTCTTCGTCTCCGGGAGCCGGAGAGAGCGGTAACTTCGCAAAGGTGATGAAACAAGCTGTACAACACTGCGATTGTGTGCGCAGCTTGCCAACTGAGAGAAAACAGTACCTGATCACTCTCCTGCCTTTTCTATTCACATGAACATTCGATTGGAAGCTGTTTTGGACAACTTTCTTTCTCTTCTTGCAAAACACTCGGCAGACCTCCGTGCAGCCTCTAGAACACGATGGGAGATGTTTTCTGTGCTGGCACAGTTTCTCCTTGCCAGACAGAGTGGAAAAGCTTTTTGCTAAGATGTAGACGAGAAGAGAGGCTAAAGACGAAGGTACGGTGCTCTGCAGAGCTAAGCATCGCTCCCGGACTTCTTTCGGCAGAAGGCGCACACCGCAGAGCACTGTGAGCGGCAGAATCGTCTTTGCGCGAAGAAGCAGCTTCTTCGTCTCCGGGAGCCGGAGAGAGCGGCAACTTCGCAAAGGTGATGATACAATGTGTACCACACTGCGATTGTGTGCGCAGCTTGCCAAGTGAGAGAAAACAGTACCTGACCACTCTCCTGCCTTTTCTATTCACATGAACATTCGATTGCAAGCTGTTTTGGACAACTTTCTTTCTCTTCTTGCAAAACACTCGGCAGACTTCCGTGCAGCCTCTAGAACACGATGGGAGATGTTTTTTGTGCTGGCACAGTTTCTCCTTGCCAGACAGAGTGGAAAAGCTTTTTGCTAAGATGTAGACGAGAAGAGAGGCTAAAGACGAAGGTACGGTGCTCTGCAGAGCTAAGCACAGCTCCCGGACCTCTTCGGCAGAAGGCGCACACCGCAGAGCACTGTGAGCGGCACAATCGTCTTTGCGCGAAGAAGCAGCTTCTTCGTCTCCGGGAGCCGGAGACAGCGGTAACTTCGCAAAGGTGATGAAACAAGCTGTACAACACTGCGATTGTGTGCGCAGCTTGCCAACTGAGAGAAAACAGTACCAGACCACTCTCCTGCCTTTTCTATTCACATGAACATTCGATTGCAAGCTGTTTTGGACAACTTTCTTTCTCTTCTTGCAAAACACTCGGCAGACCTCCGTGCAGCCTCTAGAACACGATGGGAGATGTTTTTTGTGCAGGCACAGTTTCTCCTTGCCAGACAGAGTGGAAAAGCTTTTTGCTAAGATGTAGACGAGAAGAGAGGCTAAAGACGAAGGTACGGTGCTCTGCAAAGCTAAGCACCGCTCCCGTGCCTCTTTCGGCAGAAGGCGCACACCGCAGAGCACTGTGAGCGGCAGAATCGTCTTTGCGCGAAGAAGCAGCTTCTTCGTCTCCGGGAGCCGGAGAGAGCGGTAACCTCGCAAAGGTGATGAAACAAGCTGTTCAAAACTGCGATTGTGTGCGCAGCTTGCCAACTGAGAGAAAACAGTACCTGACCACTCTCCTGCCTTTTCTATTCACATGAACATTCGATTGCAAGCTGTTTTGGACAACTTTCTTTCTCTTCTTGCAAAACACTCGGCAGACCTCCGTGCAGCCTCTAGAACACGATGGGAGATGTTTTCTGTGCTGGCACAGTTTCTCCTTGCCAGACAGAGTGGAAAAGCTTTTAGCTAAGATGTAGAAGAGAAGAGAGGGTAAGGAAGCACGTATGGTACTCTGCAGAGCTAAGCATCGCTCCCGGACCTCTTTCGGCAGAAGGCGTACACCGCAGAGCACAGTGAGCGGCAGAATCGTCTTTGCGCGAAGAAGCAGCTTCTTCGTCTCCGGCAGCCGGAGGGAGCGGCAGCTTCGCAAAGGTGATGAAACAAGCTGTACAAAACTGCGATTGTGTGCGCAGCTTGCCAACTGAGAGAAAACAGTACCTGACCACTCTCCTGCCTTTTCTATTCACATGAACATTCGATTGCAAGCTGTATTGGACAACTTTCTTTCTCTTCTTGCAGAACACTCGGCAGACCTCCGTGCAGCTTCTAGAACACGATGGGAGATGTTTTCTGTTCTGGCAAAGTTTCTCCTTGCCAGACAGAGTGGAAAAGCTTTTTGCTAAGATGTAGACGAGAAGAGAGGCTAAAGACGAAGGTACGGTGCTCTGCAGAGCTAAGCACCGCTCCCGTGCCTCTTTCGGTAGAAGGCGCACACCGCAGAGCACTGTGAGCGGCAGAATCGTCTTTGCGCGAAGAATCAGCTTCTTCGTCTCCGGGAGCCGGAGAGAGCGGCAACTTCGCAAAGGTGATGAAACAAGCTGTACAACACTGCGATTGTGTGCGCAGCTTGCCAACTGAGAGAAAACAGTACCTGACCACTCTCCTGCCTTTTCTATTCACATGAACATTCGATTGCAAGCTGTTTTGGACAACTTTCTTTCTCTTCTTGCAAAACACTCGGCAGACCTCCGTGCAGCCTCTAGAACACGATGGGAGATGTTTTCTGTGCTGGCACAGTTTCTCCTTGCCAGACAGAGTGGAAAAGCTTTTTGCTAAGATGTAGACGAGAAGAGAGGCTAAAGACGAAGGTACGGTGCTCTGCAGAGCTAAGCATCGCTCCCGGACTTCTTTCGGCAGAAGGCGCACACCGCAGAGCACAGTGAGCGGCAGAATCGTCTTTGCGCGAAGAAGCAGCTTCTTCGTCTCCGGGAGCCGGAGAGAGCGGCAACTTCGCAAAGGTGATGAAACAATCTGTACCACACTGCGATTGTGTGCGCAGCTTGCCAAGTGAGAGAAAACAGTACCTGACCACTCTCCTGCCTTTTCTATTCACATGAACATTCGATTGCAAGCTGTTTTGGACAACTTTCTTTCTCTTCTTGCAAAACACTCGGCAGACCTCCGTGCAGCCTCTAGAACACGATGGGAGATGTTTTTTGTGCTGGCACAGTTTCTCCTTGCCAGACAGAGTGGAAAAGCTTTTTGCTAAGATGTAGACGAGAAGAGAGGCTAAAGACGAAGGTACGGTGCTCTGCAGAGCTAAGCACAGCTCCCGGACCTCTTCGGCAGAAGGCGCACACCGCAGAGCACTGTGAGCGGCACAATCGTCTTTGCGCGAAGAAGCAGCTTCTTCGTCTCCGGGAGCCGGAGACAGCGGTAACTTCGCAAAGGTGATGAAACAAGCTGTACAACACTGCGATTGTGTGCGCAGCTTGCCAACTGAGAGAAAACAGTACCTGACCACTCTCCTGCCTTTTCTATTCACTTGAACATTCGATTGGAAGCTGTTTTGGACAACTTTCTTTCTCTTCTTGCAAAACACTCGGCAGTCCTCCGTTCAGCCTCTAGAAGACGATGGGAGGTGTTTTCTGTGCTGGCACAGTTTCTCCTTGCCAGACAGAGTGGAAAAGCTTTTTGCTAAGATGTAGACGAGAAGAGAGGCTAAAGAAGCACGTATGGTACTCTGCAGAGCTAAGCATCGCTCCCGGACTTCTTTCGGCAGAAGGCGCACACCGCAGAGCACTGTGAGCGGCAGAATCGTCTTTGCGCGAAGAAGCAGCTTCTTCGTCTCCGGCAGCCGGAGAGAGCGGCAACTTCGCAAAGGTGATGAAACAAGCTGTACAACACTGCGATTGTGTGCGCAGCTTGCCAACTGAGAGAAAACAGTACCTGACCACTCTCCTGCCTTTTCTATTCACATGAACATTCGATTGCAAGCTGTTTTGGACAACTTTCTTTCTCTTCTTGCAAAACACTCGGCAGACCTCCGTGCAGCCTCTAGAACACGATGGGAGATGTTTTCTGTGCTGGCACAGTTTCTCCATGCCAGACAGAGTGGAAAAGCTTTTTGCTAAGATGTAGACGAGAAGCGAGGCTAAAGAAGCACTTATGGTACTCTGCAGAGCTAAGCATCGCTCCCGGACTTCTTTCGGCAGAAGGCGCACACCGCAGAGCACAGTGAGCGGCAGAATCGTCTTTGCGCGAAGAAGCAGCTTCTTCGTCTCCGGGAGCCGGAGAGAGCGGCAGCTTCGCAAAGGTGATGAAACAAGCTGTACAACACTGCGATTGTGTGCGCAGCTTGCCAACTGAGAGAAAACAGTACCTGACCACTCTCCTGCCTTTTGTAATCACATGAACATTCGATTGTAAGCTGTTTGTGACAACTTTCTTTCTCTTCTTGCAAAACACTCGGCAGACCTCCGTGCAGCCTCTAGAACACGATGGGAGATGTTTTTTGTGCTGGCACAGTTTCTCCTTGCCAGACAGAGTGGAAAAGCTTTTTGCTAAGATGTAGACGAGAAGAGAGGCTAAAGATGAAGGTACGGTGCTCTGCAGAGCTAAGCACCGCTCCCGGGCCTCTTTCGGTAGAAGGCGCACACCGCAGAGCACTGTGAGCGGCAGAATCGTCTTTGCGCGAAGAAGCAGCTTCTTCGTCTCCGGGAGCCGGAGAGAGCGGCAACTTGGCAAAGCTGATGAAACAAGCTGTACAACACTGCGATTGTGTGCGCAGCTTGCCAACTGAGAGAAAACAGTACCTGACCACTCTCCTGCCTTTTCCATTCACATAAACATTCGATTGCAAGCTGTTTTGGACAACTTTCTTTCTCTTCTTGCAAAACACTCGGCAGACCTCCGTGCAGCCTCTAGAACACGATGGGAGATGTTTTTTGTGCTGGCACAGTTTCTCCTTGCCAGACAGAGTGGAAAAGCTTTTTGCTAAGATGTAGACGAGAAGCGTGGTTAAAGAAGCACGTATGGTACTCTGCAGAGCTAAGCATCGCTCCCGGACTTCTTTCGGCAGAAGGCGCACACCGCAGAGCACAGTGAGCGGCAGAATCGTCTTTGCGCGAAGAAGCAGCTTCTTCGTCTCCGGCAGCCGGAGATAGCGGCAACTTCGCAAAGGTGATGAAACAAGCTGTACAACACTGCGATTGTGTGCGCAGCTTGCCAACTGAGAGAAAACAGTACCTGACCACTCTCCTGCCTTTTCTATTCACATGAACATTCGATTGCAAGCTGTTTTGGACAACTTTCTTTCTCTTCTTGCAAAACACTCGGCAGACCTCCGTGCAGCCTCTAGAACACGATGGGAGATGTTTTTTGTGCTGGCAAAGTTTCTCCTTGCCAGACAGAGTGGAAAAGCTTTTTGCTAAGATGTAGACGAGAAGCGTGGCTAAAGAAGCACGTATGGTACTCTGCAGAGCTAAGCATCGCTCCCGGACTTCTTTCGGCAGAAGGCGCACACCGCAGAGCACAGTGAGCGGCAGAATCGTCTTTGCGCGAAGAAGCAGCTTCTTCGTCTCCGGGAGCCGGAGAGAGCGGCAACTTTGCAAAGGTGATGAAACAAGCTGTACAACACTGCGATTGTGTGCGCAGCTTGCCAACTGAGAGAAAACAGTACCTGACCACTCTCCTGCCTTTTCTATTCACATGAACATTCGATTGCAAGCTGTTTTGGACAACTTTCTTTCTCTTCTTGCAAAACACTCGGCAGACCACCGTGCAGCCTCTAGAACACGATGGGAGATGTTTTCTGTGCTGGCACAGTTTCTCCTTGCCAGACAGAGTGGAAAAGCTTTTTGCTAAGATGTAGATGAGAAAAGAGGCTAAAGACGAAGGTACGGTGCTCTGCAGAGCTAAGCACCGCTCCCGGACCTCTTTCGGCAGAAGGCGCACATCGCAGAGCACTGTGAGCGGCAGAATCGTCTTTGCGCGAAGAAGCAGCTTCTTCGTCTCCGGGAGCCGGAGAGAGCGGCAGCTTCGCAAAGGTGATGAAACAAGCTGTACAACACTGCGATTGTGTGCGCAGCTTTCCAAGTGAGAGAAAACAGTACCTGACCACTCTCCTGCCTTTTCTATTCACTTGAACATTCGATTGCAAGCTGTTTTGGACAACTTTCTTTCTCTTCTTGCAAAACACTCGGCAGACCTCCGTGCAGCTTCTAGAACACGATGGGATGATGTTTTCTGTGCTGGCAAAGTTTCTCCTTGCCAGACAGAGTTGAAAAGCTTTTTGCTAAGATGTAGACGAGAAGAGAGGCTAAAGACGAAGGTACGGTGCTCTGCAGAGCTAAGCACCGCTCCCGGACCTCTTTGGGCAGAAGGCGCACACCGCAGAGCACAGTGAGCGGCAGAATCGTCTTTGCGCGAAGAAGCAGCTTCTTCGTCTCCGGGAGCCGGAGAGAGCGGCAGCTTCGCAAAGGTGATGAAACAAGCTGTACAACACTGCGATTGTGTGCGCAGCTTGCCAACTGATAGAAAACAGTACCTGACCACTCTCCTGACTTTTCTATTCACTTGAACATTCGATTGGAAGCTGTTTTGGACAACTTTCTTTCTCTTCTTGCAAAACACACGGCAGTCCTCCGTTCAGCCTCTAGAAGACGATGGGAGGTGTTTTCTGTGCTGGCACAGTTTCTCCTTGCCAGACAGAGTGGAAAAGCTTTTTGCTAAGATGTAGACGAGAAGAGAGGCTAAAGACGAAGGTACGGTGCTCTGCAGAGCTAAGCACAGCTCCCGGACCTCTTTCGGCAGAAGGCGCACACCGCAGAGCACTGTGAGCGGCAGAATCGTCTTTGCGCGAAGAAGCAGCTTCTTCGTCTCCGGGAGCCGGAGAGAGCGGTAACTTCGCAAAGGTGATGAAACAAGCTGTACAACACTGCGATTGTGTGCGCAGCTTGCCAAGTGAGAGAAAACAGTACCTGACCACTCTCCTGCCTTTTCTATTCACATGAACATTCGATTGCAAGCTGTTTTGGACAACTTTCTTTCTCTTCTTGGAAAACACTCGGCAGACCTCCGTGCAGCCTCTAGAACACGATGGGAGATGTTTTTTGTGCTGGCACAGTTTCTCCTTGCCAGACAGAGTGGAAAAGCTTTTTGCTAAGATGTAGACGAGAAGAGAGGCTAAAGACGAAGGTACGGTGCTCTGCAGAGCTAAGCACAGCTCCCGGACCTCTTTCGGCAGAAGGCGCACACCGCAGAGCACTGTGAGCGGCACAATCGTCTTTGCGCGAAGAAGCAGCTTCTTCGTCTCCGGGAGCCGGAGACAGCGGTAACTTCGCAAAGGTGATGAAACAAGCTGTACAACACTGCGATTGTGTGCGCAGCTTGCCAACTGAGAGAAAACAGTACCAGACCACTCTCCTGCCTTTTCTATTCACATGAACATTCGATTGGAAGCTGTTTTGGACAACTTTCTTTCTCTTCTTGCAGAACACTCGGCAGACCTCCGTGCAGCTTCTAGAACACGATGGGAGATGTTTTCTGTTCTGGCAAAGTTTCTCCTTGCCAGACAGAGTGGAAAAGCTTTTTGCTAAGATGTAGACGAGAAGAGAGGCTAAAGACGAAGGTACGGTGCTCTGCAGAGCTAAGCACCGCTCCCGTGCCTCTTTCGGTAGAAGTCGCACACCGCAGAGCACTGTGAGCGGCAGAATCGTCTTTGCGCGAAGAAGCAGCTTCTTCGTCTCCGGGAGCCGGAGAGAGCGGCAACTTGGCAAAGGTGATGAAACAAGCTGTACAACACTGCGATTGTGTGCGCAGCTTGCCAACTGAGAGAAAACAGTACCTGACCACTCTCCTGCCTTTTCCATTCACATGAACATTCGATTGCAAGCTGTTTTGGACAACTTTCTTTCTCTTCTTGCAAAACACTCGGCAGACCTCCGTGCAGCCTCTAGAACACGATGGGCGATGTTTTCTGTGCTGGCACAGTTTCTCCTTGCCAGACAGAGTGGAAAAGCTTTTTGCTAAGATGTAGACGAGAAGCGTGGCTAAAGAAGCACGTATGGTACTCTGCAGAGCTAAGCATCGCTCCCGGACTTCTTTCGGCAGAAGGCGCACACCGCAGAGCACAGTGAGCGGCAGAATCGTCTTTGCGCGAAGAAGCAGCTTCTTCGTCTCCGGCAGCCGGAGATAGCGGCAACTTCGCAAAGGTGATGAAACAAGCTGTACAACACTGCGATTGTGTGCGCAGCTTGCCAACTGAGAGAAAACAGTACCTGACCACTCTGCTGCCTTTTCTATTCACTTGAACATTCGATTGCAAGCTGTTTTGGACAACTTTCTTTCTCTTCTTGCAAAACACTCGGCAAACCTCCGTGCAGCCTCTAGAACACGATGGGAGAAGTTTTCTGTGCTGGCAAAGTTTCTCCTTGCCAGACAGAGTGGAAAAGCTTTTTGCTAAGATGTAGACGAGAAGAGAGGCTAAAGACGAAGGTACGGTGCTCTGCAGAGCTAAGCACCGCTCCCGGACCTCTTTCAGCAGAAGGCGCACACCGCAGAGCACAGTGAGCGGCAGAATCGTCTTTGCGCGAAGAAGCAGCTTCTTCGTCTCCGGGAGCCGGAGAGAGCGGCAACTTCGCAAAGGTGATGAAACAAGCTGTACAAAACTGCGATTGTGTGCGCAGCTTGCCAAGTGAGAGAAAACAGTACCTGACCACTCTCCTGCCTTTTCTATTCATATGAACATTCGATTGCAAGCTGTTTTGGACAACTTTCTTTCTCTTCTTGCAAAACACTCGGCAGACCTCCGTGCAGCCTCTAGAACACGATGGGAGATGTTTTGTGTGCTGGCACAGTTTGTCCTTGCCAGACAGAGTGGAAAAGCTTTTTGCTAAGATGTAGACGAGACGCGAGGCTAAGGAAGCACGTATGGTACTCTGCAGAGCTAAGCATCGCTCCCGGACCTCTTTCGGCAGAAGGCGCACACCGCAGAGCACAGTGAGCGGCAGAATCGTCTTTGCGCGAAGAAGCAGCTTCTTCGTCTCCGGGAGCCGGAGAGAGCGGTAACTTCGCAAAGGTGATAAAACAAGCTGTACAACACTGCGATTGTGTGCGCAGCTTGCCAAGTGAAGAAAACAGTACCTGACCACTCTCCTGCCTTTTCTATTCACATGAACATTCGATTGCAAGCTGTTTTGGACAACTTTCTTTCTCTTCTTGGAAAACACTCGGCAGACCTCCGTGCAGCCTCTAGAACACGATGGGAGATGTTTTTTGTGCTGGCACAGTTTCTCCTTGCCAGACAGAGTGGAAAAGCTTTTTGCTAAGATGTAGACGAGAAGAGAGGCTAAAGACGAAGGTACGGTGCTCTGCAGAGCTAAGCACAGCTCTCGGACCTCTTTCGGCAGAAGGCGCACACCGCAGAGCACTGTGAGCGGCACAATCGTCTTTGCGCGAAGAAGCAGCTTCTTCGTCTCCGGGAGCCGGAGACAGCGGTAACTTCGCAAAGGTGATGAAACAAGCTGTACAACACTGCGATTGTGTGCGCAGCTTGCCAACTGAGAGAAAACAGTACCAGACCACTCTCCTGCCTTTTCTATTCACATGAACATTCGATTGCAAGCTGTTTTGGACAACTTTCTTTCTCTTCTTGCAAAACACTCGGCAGACCTCCGTGCAGCCTCTAGAACACGATGGGAGATGTTTTTTGTGCAGGCACAGTTTCTCCTTGCCAGACAGAGTGGAAAAGCTTTTTGCTAAGATGTAGACGAGAAGAGAGGCTAAAGACGAAGGTACGGTGCTCTGCAAAGCTAAGCACCGCCCCCGTGCCTCTTTCGGCAGAAGGCGCACACCGCAGAGCACTGTGAGCGGCAGAATCGTCTTTGCGCGAAGAAGCAGCTTCTTCGTCTCCGGGAGCCGGAGAGAGCGGCAACCTCGCAAAGGTGATGAAACAAGCTGTTCAAAACTGCGATTGTGTGCGCAGCTTGCCAAGTGAGAGAAAACAGTACCTGACCACTCTCCTGCCTTTTCTATTCACATGAACATTCGATTGCAAGCTGTTTTGGACAACTTTCTTTCTCTTCTTGCAAAACACTCGGCAGACCTCCGTGCAGCCTCTAGAAGACGATGGGAGATGTTTTCTGTGCTGGCACAGTTTCTCCTTGCCAGACAGAGTGGAAAAGCTTTTTGCTAAAATGTAGACGAGAAGAGAGGCTAAAGAAGCACGTATGGTACTCTGCAGAGCTAAGCATCGCTCCCGGACCTCTTTCGGCAGAAGGCGTACACCGCAGAGCACAGTGAGCGGCAGAATCGTCTTTGCGCGAAGAAGCAGCTTCTTCGTCTCCGGCTGCCGGAGAGAGCGGCAGCTTCGCAAAGGTGATGAAACAAGCTGTACAAAACTGCGATTGTGTGCGCAGCTTGCCAACTGAGAGAAAACAGTACCTGACCACTCTCCTGCCTTTTCTATTCACATGAACATTCGATTGCAAGCTGTTTTGGACAACTTTCTTTCTCTTCTTGCAGAACACTCGGCAGACCTCCGTGCAGCTTCTAGAACACGATGGAGATGTTTTCTGTTCTGGCAAAGTTTCTCCTTGCCAGACAGAGTGGAAAAGCTTTTTGCTAAGATGTAGACGAGAAGAGAGGCTAAAGACGAAGGTACGGTGCTCTGCAGAGCTAAGCACCGCTCCCGTGCCTCTTTCGGTAGAAGGCGCACACCGCAGAGCACTGTGAGCGGCAGAATCGTCTTTGCGCGAAGAAGCAGCTTCTTCGTCTCCGGGAGCCGGAGAGAGCGGCAACTTGGCAAAGGTGATGAAACAAGCTGTACAACACTGCGATTGTGTGCGCAGCTTGCCAACTGAGAGAAAACAGTACCTGACCACTCTCCTGCCTTTTCCATTCACATGACCATTCGATTGCAAGCTGTTTTGGACAACTTTCTTTCTCTTCTTGCAAAACACTCGGCAGACCTCCGTGCAGCCTCTAGAACACGATGGGAGATGTTTTCTGTGCTGGCACAGTTTCTCCTTGCCAGACAGAGTGGAAAAGCTTTTTGCTAAGATGTAGACGAGAAGCGTGGCTAAAGAAGCACGTATGGTACTCTGCAGAGCTAAGCATCGCTCCCGGACTTCTTTCGGCAGAAGGCGCACACCGCAGAGCACAGTGAGCGGCAGAATCGTCTTTGCGCGAAGAAGCAGCTTCTTCGTCTCCGGCAGACGGAGATAGCGGCAACTTCGCAAAGGTGATGAAACAAGCTGTACAACACTGCGATTGTGTGCGCAGCTTGCCAAGTGAGAGAAAACAGTACCTGACCACTCTCCTGCCTTTTCTATTCACTTGAACATTCGATTGCAAGCTGTTTTGGACAACTTTCTTTCTCTTCTTGCAAAACACTCGGCAAACCTCCGTGCAGCCTCTAGAACACGATGGGAGAAGTTTTCTGTGCTGGCAAAGTTTCTCCTTGCCAGACAGAGTGGAAAAGCTTTTTGCTAAGATGTAGACGAGAAGAGAGGCTAAAGACGAAGGTACGGTGCTCTGCAGAGCTAAGCACCGCTCCCGGACCTCTTTCAGCAGAAGGCGCACACCGCAGAGCACTGTGAGCGGCAGAATCGTCTTTGCGCGAAGAAGCAGCTTCTTCGTCTCCGGGAGCCGGAGAGAGCGGCAACTTCGCAAAGGTGATGAAACAAGCTGTACAACACTGCGATTGTGTGCGCAGCTTGCCAACTGAGAGAAAACAGTACCTGACCACTCTCCTGCCTTTTCTATTCATATGAACATTCGATTGCAAGCTGTTTTGGACAACTTTCTTTCTCTTCTTGCAAAACACTCGGCAGACCTCCGTGCAGCCTCTAGAACACGATGGGAGATGTTTTGTGTGCTGGCACAGTTTGTCCTTGCCAGACAGAGTGGAAAAGCTTTTTGCTAAGATGTAGACGAGACGCGAGGCTAAGGAAGCACGTATGGTACTCTGCAGAGCTAAGCATCGCTCCCGGACCTCTTTCGGCAGAAGGCGCACACCGCAGAGCACAGTGAGCGGCAGAATCGTCTTTGCGCGAAGAAGCAGCTTCTTCGTCTCCGGGAGCCGGAGAGAGCGGCAACTTCGCAAAGGTGATGCAATAAGCTGTACAACACTGCGATTGTGTGCGCAGCTTGCCAACTGAGAGAAAATAGTACCTGACCACTCTCCTGCCTTTTCTATTCACTTGAACATTCGATTGCAAGCTATTTTGGACAACTTTCTTTCTCTTCTTGCAAAACACTCGGCAGACCTCCGTGCAGCCTCTAGAACACGATGGGAGATGTTTTCTGTGCTGGCACAGTTTCTCCTTGCCAGACAGAGTGGAAAAGCTTTTTGCTAAGATGTAGACGAGAAGAGAGGCTAAAGACGAAGGTACGGTGCTCTGCAGAGCTAAGCACCGCTCCCGGACCTCTTTCGGCAGAAGGCGCACACCGCAGAGCACTGTGAGCGGCACAATCGTCTTTGCGCAAAGAAGCAGCTTCTTCGTCTCCGGGAGCCGGAGAGAGCGGCAACTTCGCAAAGGTGATGAAACAAGCTGTACAACACTGCGATTGTGTGCGCAGCTTGCCAACAGAGAGAAAACAGTACCTGACCACTCTCCTGCCTTTTCTATTCACATGAACATTCGATTGCAAGCTGTTTTGGACAACTTTCTTTCTCTTCTTGCAAAACACTCGGCAGACCTCCGTGCAGCCTCTAGAACACGATGGGAGATGTTTTCTGTGCTGGCACAGTTTCTCCTTGCCAGACAGAGTGGAAAAGCTTTTTGCTAAGATGTAGATGAGAAAAGAGGCTAAAGACGAAGGTACGGTGCTCTGCAGAGCTAAGCACCGCTCCCGGACCTCTTTCGGCAGAAGGCGCACACCGCAGAGCACTGTGAGCGGCAGAATCGTCTTTGCGCGAAGAAGCAGCTTCTTCGTCTCCGGGAGCCGGAGAGAGCGGCAACTTCGCAAAGGTGATGAAACAAGCTGTACAACACTGCGATTGTGTGCGCAGCTTGCCAAGTGAGAGAAAACAGTACCTGACGACTCTCCTGCCTTTTCTAGTCACATGAACATTCGATTGCAAGCGGTTTTGGACAACTTTCCTTCTCTTCTTGCAAAACACTCGGCAGACCTCCGTGCAGCCTCTAGAACATGATGGGAGATGTTTTCTGTGCTGGCACAGTTTCTCCTTGCCAGACAGAGTGGAAAAGCTTTTTGCTAAGATGTAGACGAGAAGAGAGGCTAAAGACGAAGGTACGGTGCTCTGCAGAGCTAAGCACCGCTCCCGGACATCTTTGGGCAGAAGGCGCACACCGCAGAGCACAGTGAGCGGCAGAATCGTCTTTGCGCGAAGAATCAGCATCTTCGTCTCCGGGAGCCGGAGAGAGCGGCAGCTTCGCAAAGGTGATGAAACAATCTGTACAACACTGCGATTGTGTGCGCAGCTTGCCAACTGAGAGAAAACAGTACCTGACCACTCTCCTGCCTTTTCTATTCACATGAACATTCGATTGCAAGCTGTTTTGGACAACTTTCTTTCTCTTCTTGCAAAACACTCGGCAGACCTCCGTGCAGCCTCTAGAACACGATGGGAGATGTTTTCTGTGCTGGCACAGTTTCTCCTTGCCAGACAGAGTGGAAAAGCTTTTTGCTAAGATGTAGACGAGAAGAGAGGCTAAAGACGATGGTACGGTGCTCTGCAGAGCTAAGCACAGCTCCCGGACTTCTTTCGGCAGAAGGCGCACACCGCAGAGCACTGTGAGCGGCAGAATCGTCTTTGCGCGAAGAAGCAGCTTCTTCGTCTCCGGGAGCCGGAGAGAGCGGCAACTTGGCAAAGGTGATGAAACAATCTGTACAACACTGCGATTGTGTGCGCAGCTTGCCAAGTGAGAGAAAACAGTACCTGACCACTCTCCTGCCTTTTCTATTCACATGAACATTCGATTGGAAGCTGTTTTGGACAACTTTCTTTCTCTTCTTGCAAAACACTCGGCAGACCTCCGTGCAGCCTCTAGAACACGATGGGAGATGTTTTTTGTGCTGGCACAGTTTCTCCTTGCCAGACAGAGTGGAAAAGCTTTTTGCTAAGATGTAGACGAGAAGAGAGGCTAAAGACGAAGGTACGGTGCTCTGCAGAGCTAAGCACAGCTTCCGGACCTCTTTCGGCAGAAGGCGCACACCGCAGAGCACTGTGAGCGGCAGAATCGTTTTTGCGCGAAGAAGCAGCTTCTTCGTCTCCGGGAGCCGGAGAGAGCGGTAACTTCGCAAAGGTGATAAAACAAGCTGTACAACACTGCGATTGTGTGCGCAGCTTGCCAACTGAGAGAAAACAGTACCTGACCACTCTCCTGCCTTTTCTATTCACATGAACATTCGATTGCAAGCTGTTTTGGACAACTTTCTTTCTCTTCTTGCAAAACACTCGGCAGAACTCCGTGCAGCCTCTAGAACACGATGGGAGATGTTTTCTGTGCTGGCACAGTTTCTCCTTGCCAGACAGAGTGGAAAAGCTTTTTGCTAAGATGTAGACGAGAAGAGAGGCTAAAGACGAAGGTACGGTGCTCTGCAGAGCTAAGCATCGCTCCCGGACTTCTTTCGGCAGAAGGCGCACACCGCAGAGCACAGTGAGCGGCAGAATCGTCTTTGCGCGAAGAAGCAGCTTCTTCGTCTCCGGGAGCCGGAGAGAGCGGCAACTTCGCAAAGGTGATGAAACAATCTGTACCACACTGCGATTGTGTGCGCAGCTTGCCAAGTGAGAGAAAACAGTACCTGACCACTCTCCTGCCTTTTCTATTCACATGAACATTCGATTGCAAGCTGTTTTGGACAACTTTCTTTCTCTTCTTGCAAAACACTCGGCAGACCTCCGTGCAGCCTCTAGAACACGATGGGAGATGTTTTTTGTGCTGGCACAGTTTCTCCTTGCCAGACAGAGTGGAAAAGCTTTTTGCTAAGATGTAGACGAGAAGAGAGGCTAAAGACGAAGGTACGGTGCTCTGCAGAGCTAAGCACAGCTCCCGGACCTCTTCGGCAGAAGGCGCACACCGCAGAGCACTGTGAGCGGCACAATCGTCTTTGCGCGAAGAAGCAGCTTCTTCGTCTCCGGGAGCCGGAGACAGCGGTAACTTCGCAAAGGTGATGAAACAAGCTGTACAACACTGCGATTGTGTGCGCAGCTTGCCAACTGAGAGAAAACAGTACCAGACCACTCTCCTGCCTTTTCTATTCACATGAACATTCGATTGCAAGCTGTTTTGGACAACTTTCTTTCTCTTCTTGCAAAACACTCGGCAGACCTCCGTGCAGCCTCTAGAACACGATGGGAGATGTTTTTTGTGCAGGCACAGTTTCTCCTTGCCAGACAGAGTGGAAAAGCTTTTTGCTAAGATGTAGACGAGAAGAGAGGCTAAAGACGAAGGTACGGTGCTCTGCAAAGCTAAGCACCGCCCCCGTGCCTCTTTCGGCAGAAGGCGCACACCGCAGAGCACTGTGAGCGGCAGAATCGTCTTTGCGCGAAGAAGCAGCTTCTTCGTCTCCGGGAGCCGGAGAGAGCGGCAACCTCGCAAAGGTGATGAAACAAGCTGTTCAAAACTGCGATTGTGTGCGCAGCTTGCCAAGTGAGAGAAAACAGTACCTGACCACTCTCCTGCCTTTTCTATTCACATGAACATTCGATTGCAAGCTGTTTTGGACAACTTTCTTTCTCTTCTTGCAAAACACTCGGCAGACCTCCGTGCAGCCTCTAGAAGACGATGGGAGATGTTTTCTGTGCTGGCACAGTTTCTCCTTGCCAGACAGAGTGGAAAAGCTTTTTGCTAAAATGTAGACGAGAAGAGAGGCTAAAGAAGCACGTATGGTACTCTGCAGAGCTAAGCATCGCTCCCGGACCTCTTTCGGCAGAAGGCGTACACCGCAGAGCACAGTGAGCGGCAGAATCGTCTTTGCGCGAAGAAGCAGCTTCTTCGTCTCCGGCTGCCGGAGAGAGCGGCAGCTTCGCAAAGGTGATGAAACAAGCTGTACAAAACTGCGATTGTGTGCGCAGCTTGCCAACTGAGAGAAAACAGTACCTGACCACTCTCCTGCCTTTTCTATTCACATGAACATTCGATTGCAAGCTGTTTTGGACAACTTTCTTTCTCTTCTTGCAGAACACTCGGCAGACCTCCGTGCAGCTTCTAGAACACGATGGGAGATGTTTTCTGTTCTGGCAAAGTTTCTCCTTGCCAGACAGAGTGGAAAAGCTTTTTGCTAAGATGTAGACGAGAAGAGAGGCTAAAGACGAAGGTACGGTGCTCTGCAGAGCTAAGCACCGCTCCCGTGCCTCTTTCGGTAGAAGGCGCACACCGCAGAGCACTGTGAGCGGCAGAATCGTCTTTGCGCGAAGAAGCAGCTTCTTCGTCTCCGGGAGCCGGAGAGAGCGGCAACTTGGCAAAGGTGATGAAACAAGCTGTACAACACTGCGATTGTGTGCGCAGCTTGCCAACTGAGAGAAAACAGTACCTGACCACTCTCCTGCCTTTTCCATTCACATGACCATTCGATTGCAAGCTGTTTTGGACAACTTTCTTTCTCTTCTTGCAAAACACTCGGCAGACCTCCGTGCAGCCTCTAGAACACGATGGGAGATGTTTTCTGTGCTGGCACAGTTTCTCCTTGCCAGACAGAGTGGAAAAGCTTTTTGCTAAGATGTAGACGAGAAGCGTGGCTAAAGAAGCACGTATGGTACTCTGCAGAGCTAAGCATCGCTCCCGGACTTCTTTCGGCAGAAGGCGCACACCGCAGAGCACAGTGAGCGGCAGAATCGTCTTTGCGCGAAGAAGCAGCTTCTTCGTCTCCGGCAGACGGAGATAGCGGCAACTTCGCAAAGGTGATGAAACAAGCTGTACAACACTGCGATTGTGTGCGCAGCTTGCCAAGTGAGAGAAAACAGTACCTGACCACTCTCCTGCCTTTTCTATTCACTTGAACATTCGATTGCAAGCTGTTTTGGACAACTTTCTTTCTCTTCTTGCAAAACACTCGGCAAACCTCCGTGCAGCCTCTAGAACACGATGGGAGAAGTTTTCTGTGCTGGCAAAGTTTCTCCTTGCCAGACAGAGTGGAAAAGCTTTTTGCTAAGATGTAGACGAGAAGAGAGGCTAAAGACGAAGGTACGGTGCTCTGCAGAGCTAAGCACCGCTCCCGGACCTCTTTCAGCAGAAGGCGCACACCGCAGAGCACTGTGAGCGGCAGAATCGTCTTTGCGCGAAGAAGCAGCTTCTTCGTCTCCGGGAGCCGGAGAGAGCGGCAACTTCGCAAAGGTGATGAAACAAGCTGTACAACACTGCGATTGTGTGCGCAGCTTGCCAACTGAGAGAAAACAGTACCTGACCACTCTCCTGCCTTTTCTATTCATATGAACATTCGATTGCAAGCTGTTTTGGACAACTTTCTTTCTCTTCTTGCAAAACACTCGGCAGACCTCCGTGCAGCCTCTAGAACACGATGGGAGATGTTTTGTGTGCTGGCACAGTTTGTCCTTGCCAGACAGAGTGGAAAAGCTTTTTGCTAAGATGTAGACGAGACGCGAGGCTAAGGAAGCACGTATGGTACTCTGCAGAGCTAAGCATCGCTCCCGGACCTCTTTCGGCAGAAGGCGCACACCGCAGAGCACAGTGAGCGGCAGAATCGTCTTTGCGCGAAGAAGCAGCTTCTTCGTCTCCGGGAGCCGGAGAGAGCGGCAACTTCGCAAAGGTGATGCAATAAGCTGTACAACACTGCGATTGTGTGCGCAGCTTGCCAACTGAGAGAAAATAGTACCTGACCACTCTCCTGCCTTTTCTATTCACTTGAACATTCGATTGCAAGCTGTTTTGGACAACTTTCTTTCTCTTCTTGCAAAACACTCGGCAGACCTCCGTGCAGCCTCTAGAACACGATGGGAGATGTTTTCTGTGCTGGCACAGTTTCTCCTTGCCAGACAGAGTGGAAAAGCTTTTTGCTAAGATGTAGACGAGAAGAGAGGCTAAAGACGAAGGTACGGTGCTCTGCAGAGCTAAGCACCGCTCCCGGACCTCTTTCGGCAGAAGGCGCACACCGCAGAGCACTGTGAGCGGCACAATCGTCTTTGCGCAAAGAAGCAGCTTCTTCGTCTCCGGGAGCCGGAGAGAGCGGCAACTTCGCAAAGGTGATGAAACAAGCTGTACAACACTGCGATTGTGTGCGCAGCTTGCCAACAGAGAGAAAACAGTACCTGACCACTCTCCTGCCTTTTCTATTCACATGAACATTCGATTGCAAGCTGTTTTGGACAACTTTCTTTCTCTTCTTGCAAAACACTCGGCAGACCTCCGTGCAGCCTCTAGAACACGATGGGAGATGTTTTCTGTGCTGGCACAGTTTCTCCTTGCCAGACAGAGTGGAAAAGCTTTTTGCTAAGATGTAGATGAGAAAAGAGGCTAAAGACGAAGGTACGGTGCTCTGCAGAGCTAAGCACCGCTCCCGGACCTCTTTCGGCAGAAGGCGCACACCGCAGAGCACTGTGAGCGGCAGAATCGTCTTTGCGCGAAGAAGCAGCTTCTTCGTCTCCGGGAGCCGGAGAGAGCGGCAACTTGGCAAAGGTGATGAAACAAGCTGTACAACACTGCGATTGTGTGCGCAGCTTGCCAAGTGAGAGAAAACAGTACCTGACGACTCTCCTGCCTTTTCTAGTCACATGAACATTCGATTGCAAGCGGTTTTGGACAACTTTCCTTCTCTTCTTGCAAAACACTCGGCAGACCTCCGTGCAGCCTCTAGAACATGATGGGAGATGTTTTCTGTGCTGGCACAGTTTCTCCTTGCCAGACAGAGTGGAAAAGCTTTTTGCTAAGATGTAGACGAGAAGAGAGGCTAAAGACGAAGGTACGGTGCTCTGCAGAGCTAAGCACCGCTCCCGGACATCTTTGGGCAGAAGGCGCACACCGCAGAGCACAGTGAGCGGCAGAATCGTCTTTGCGCGAAGAATCAGCATCTTCGTCTCCGGGAGCCGGAGAGAGCGGCAGCTTCGCAAAGGTGATGAAACAATCTGTACAACACTGCGATTGTGTGCGCAGCTTGCCAACTGAGAGAAAACAGTACCTGACCACTCTCCTGCCTTTTCTATTCACATGAACATTCGATTGCAAGCTGTTTTGGACAACTTTCTTTCTCTTCTTGCAAAACACTCGGCAGACCTCCGTGCAGCCTCTAGAACACGATGGGAGATGTTTTCTGTGCTGGCACAGTTTCTCCTTGCCAGACAGAGTGGAAAAGCTTTTTGCTAAGATGTAGACGAGAAGAGAGGCTAAAGACGATGGTACGGTGCTCTGCAGAGCTAAGCACAGCTCCCGGACTTCTTTCGGCAGAAGGCGCACACCGCAGAGCACTGTGAGCGGCAGAATCGTCTTTGCGCGAAGAAGCAGCTTCTTCGTCTCCGGGAGCCGGAGAGAGCGGCAACTTGGCAAAGGTGATGAAACAATCTGTACAACACTGCGATTGTGTGCGCAGCTTGCCAACTGAGAGAAAACAGTACCTGACCACTCTCCTGCCTTTTCTATTCACATGAACATTCGATTGGAAGCTGTTTTGGACAACTTTCTTTCTCTTCTTGCAAAACACTCGGCAGACCTCCGTGCAGCCTCTAGAACACGATGGGAGATGTTTTTTGTGCTGGCACAGTTTCTCCTTGCCAGACAGAGTGGAAAAGCTTTTTGCTAAGATGTAGACGAGAAGAGAGGCTAAAGACGAAGGTACGGTGCTCTGCAGAGCTAAGCACAGCTTCCGGACCTCTTTCGGCAGAAGGCGCACACCGCAGAGCACTGTGAGCGGCAGAATCGTTTTTGCGCGAAGAAGCAGCTTCTTCGTCTCCGGGAGCCGGAGAGAGCGGTAACTTCGCAAAGGTGATAAAACAAGCTGTACAACACTGCGATTGTGTGCGCAGCTTGCCAACTGAGAGAAAACAGTACCTGACCACTCTCCTGCCTTTTCTATTCACATGAACATTCGATTGCAAGCTGTTTTGGACAACTTTCTTTCTCTTCTTGCAAAACACTCGGCAGAACTCCGTGCAGCCTCTAGAACACGATGGGAGATGTTTTCTGTGCTGGCACAGTTTCTCCTTGCCAGACAGAGTGGAAAAGCTTTTTGCTAAGATGTAGACGAGAAGAGAGGCTAAAGACGAAGGTACGGTGCTCTGCAGAGCTAAGCATCGCTCCCGGACTTCTTTCGGCAGAAGGCGCACACCGCAGAGCACAGTGAGCGGCAGAATCGTCTTTGCGCGAAGAAGCAGCTTCTTCGTCTCCGGGAGCCGGAGAGAGCGGCAACTTCGCAAAGGTGATGAAACAATCTGTACCACACTGCGATTGTGTGCGCAGCTTGCCAAGTGAGAGAAAACAGTACCTGACCACTCTCCTGCCTTTTCTATTCACATGAACATTCGATTGCAAGCTGTTTTGGACAACTTTCTTTCTCTTCTTGCAAAACACTCGGCAGACCTCCGTGCAGCCTCTAGAACACGATGGGAGATGTTTTTTGTGCTGGCACAGTTTCTCCTTGCCAGACAGAGTGGAAAAGCTTTTTGCTAAGATGTAGACGAGAAGAGAGGCTAAAGACGAAGGTACGGTGCTCTGCAGAGCTAAGCACAGCTCCCGGACCTCTTCGGCAGAAGGCGCACACCGCAGAGCACTGTGAGCGGCACAATCGTCTTTGCGCGAAGAAGCAGCTTCTTCGTCTCCGGGAGCCGGAGACAGCGGTAACTTCGCAAAGGTGATGAAACAAGCTGTACAACACTGCGATTGTGTGCGCAGCTTGCCAACTGAGAGAAAACAGTACCTGACCACTCTCCTGCCTTTTCTATTCACATGAACATTCGATTGCAAGCTGTTTTGGACAACTTTCTTTCTCTTCTTGCAAAACACTCGGCAGACCTCCGTGCAGCCTCTAGAACACGATGGGAGATGTTTTTTGTGCAGGCACAGTTTCTCCTTGCCAGACAGAGTGGAAAAGCTTTTTGCTAAGATGTAGACGAGAAGAGAGGCTAAAGACGAAGGTACGGTGCTCTGCAAAGCTAAGCACCGCTCCCGTGCCTCTTTCGGCAGAAGGCGCACACCGCAGAGCACTGTGAGCGGCAGAATCGTCTTTGCGCGAAGAAGCAGCTTCTTCGTCTCCGGGAGCCGGAGAGAGCGGCAACCTCGCAAAGGTGATGAAACAAGCTGTTCAAAACTGCGATTGTGTGCGCAGCTTGCCAAGTGAGAGAAAACAGTACCTGACCACTCTCCTGCCTTTTCTATTCACATGAACATTCGATTGCAAGCTGTTTTGGACAACTTTCTTTCTCTTCTTGCAAAACACTCGGCAGACCTCCGTGCAGCCTCTAGAACACGATGGGAGATGTTTTCTGTGCTGGCACAGTTTCTCCTTGCCAGACAGAGTGGAAAAGCTTTTAGCTAAGATGTAGACGAGAAGAGAGGCTAAAGAAGCACGTATGGTACTCTGCAGAGCTAAGCATCGCTCCCGGACCTCTTTCGGCAGAAGGCGTACACCGCAGAGCACAGTGAGCGGCAGAATCGTCTTTGCGCGAAGAAGCAGCTTCTTCGTCTCCGGCAGCCGGAGAGAGCGGCAGCTTCGCAAAGGTGATGAAACAAGCTGTACAAAACTGCGATTGTGTGCGCAGCTTGCCAAGTGAGAGAAAACAGTACCTGACCACTCTCCTGCCTTTTCTATTCACATGAACATTCGATTGCAAGCTGTTTTGGACAACTTTCTTTCTCTTCTTGCAGAACACTCGGCAGACCTCCGTGCAGCTTCTAGAACACGATGGGAGATGTTTTCTGTTCTGGCAAAGTTTCTCCTTGCCCGACAGAGTGGAAAAGCTTTTTGCTAAGATGTAGACGAGAAGAGAGGCTAAAGACGAAGGTACGGTGCTCTGCAGAGCTAAGCACCGCCCCCGTGCCTCTTTCGGTAGAAGGCGCACACCGCAGAGCACTGTGAGCGGAAGAATCGTCTTTGCGCGAAGAAGCAGCTTGTTCGTCTCCGGGAGCCGGAGAGAGCGGCAACTTGGCAAAGGTGATGAAACAAGCTGTACAACACTGCGATTGTGTGCGCAGCTTGCCAACTGAGAGAAAACAGTACCTGACCACTCTCCTGCCTTTTCCATTCACATGAACATTCGATTGCAAGCTGTTTTGGACAACTTTCTTTCTCTTCTTGCAAAACACTCGGCAGACCTCCGTGCAGCCTCTAGAACACGATGGGAGATGTTTTTTGTGCTGGCACAGTTTCTCCTTGCCAGACAGAGTGGAAAAGCTTTTTGCTAAGATGTAGACGAGACGCGAGGCTAAGGAAGCACGTATGGTACTCTGCAGAGCTAAGCATCGCTCCCGGACCTCTTTCGGCAGAAGGCGCACACCGCAGAGCACAGTGAGCGGCAGAATCGTCTTTGCGCGAAGAAGCAGCTTCTTCGTCTCCGGGAGCCGGAGAGAGCGGCAACTTCGCAAAGGTGATGCAATAAGCTGTACAACACTGCGATTGTGTGCGCAGCTTGCCAAGTGAGAGAAAACAGTACCTGACCACTCTCCTGCCTTTCTATTCACATGAACATTCGATTGGAAGCTGTTTTGGACAACTTTCTTTCTCTTCTTGCAAAACACTCGGCAGACCTCCGTGCAGCCTCTAGAACACGATGGGAGATGTTTTTTGTGCTGGCACAGTTTCTCCTTGCCAGACAGAGTGGAAAAGCTTTTTGCTAAGATGTAGACGAGAAGAGAGGCTAAAGACGAAGGTACGGTGCTCTGCAGAGCTAAGCACAGCTCCCGGACCTCTTTCGGCAGAAGGCGCACACCGCAGAGCACTGTGAGCGGCAGAATCGTCTTTGCGCGAAGAAGCAGCTTCTTCGTCTCCGGGAGCCGGAGAGAGCGGTAACTTCGCAAAGGTGATGAAACAAGCTGTACAACACTGCGATTGTGTGCGCAGCTTGCCAACTGAGAGAAAACAGTACCTGACCACTCTCCTGCCTTTTCTATTCACATGAATATTCGATTGCAAGCTGTTTTGGACAACTTTCCTTCTCTTCTTGCAAAACACTCTGCAGACCTCCGTGCAGCCTCTAGAACACGATGGGAGATGTTTTCTGTGCTGGCACAGTTTCTCCTTGCCAGACAGAGTGGAAAAGCTTTTTGCTAAGGTGTAGACGAGAAGAGAGGCTAAAGACGAAGGTACGGTGCTCTGCAAAGCTAAGCACCGCTCCCGTGCCTCTTTCGGCAGAAGGCGCACACCGCAGAGCACTGTGAGCGGCAGAATCGTCTTTGCGCGAAGAAGCAGCTTCTTCGTCTCCGGGAGCCGGAGAGAGCGGCAACTTCGCAAAGGTGATGAAACAAGCTGTTCAAAACTGCGATTGTGTGCGCAGCTTGCCAAGTGAGAGAAAACAGTACCTGACCACTCTCCTGCCTTTTCTATTCACTTGAACATTCGATTGGAAGCTGTTTTGGACAACTTTCTTTCTCTTCTTGCAAAACACTCGGCAGTCCTCCGTTCAGCCTCTAGAAGACGATGGGAGGTGTTTTCTGTGCTGGCACAGTTTCTCCTTGCCAGACAGAGTGGAAAAGCTTTTAGCTAAGATGTAGACGAGAAGAGAGGCTAAAGAAGCACGTATGGTACTCTGCAGAGCTAAGCATCGCTCCCGGACTTCTTTCGGCAGAAGGCGCACACCGCAGAGCACTGTGAGCGGCAGAATCGTCTTTGCGCGAAGAAGCAGCTTCTTCGTCTCCGGGAGCCGGAGAGAGCGGCAACTTCGCAAAGGTGATGAAACAAGCTGTACAACACTGCGATTGTGTGCGCAGCTTGCCAACTGAGAGAAAACAGTACCTGACCACTCTCCTGCCTTTTCTATTCACATGAACATTCGATTGCAAGCTGTTTTGGACAACTTTCTTTCTCTTCTTGCAAAACAGTCGGCAGACCTCCGTGCAGCCTCTAGAACACGATGGGAGATGTTTTCTTTGCTGGCACAGTTTCTCCTTGCCAGACAGAGTGGAAAAGCTTTTTGCTAAGATGTAGACGAGAAGCGTGGCTAAAGAAGCACGTATGGTACTCTGCAGAGCTAAGCATCGCTCCCGGACTTCTTTCGGCAGAAGGCGCACACCGCAGAGCACAGTGAGCGGCAGAATCGTCTTTGCGCGAAGAATAAGCTTCTTCGTCTCCAGGAGCCGGAGAGAGCGGCAACTTGGCAAAGGTGATGAAACAAGCTGTACAACACTGCGATTGTGTGAGCAGCTTGCCAACTGAGAGAAAACAGTACCTGACCACTCTCCTGCCTTTTCTATTCACTTGAACATTCGATTGCAAGCTGTTTTTGACAACTTTCCTTCTCTTCTTGCAAAAGACTCGGCAGACCTCCGTGCAGCCTCTAGAACACGATGGGAGATGTTTTCTGTGCTGGCACAGTTTCTCCTTGCCAGACAGAGTGGAAAAGCTTTTTGCTAAGATGTAGACGAGAAGAGAGGCTAAAGAAGCAGGTATGGTGCACTGCAGAGCTAAGCACCGCTCCCGGACGTCTTTGGGCAGAAGGCGCACACCGCAGAGCACTGTGAGCGGCAGAATCGTCTTTGCGCGAAGAAGCAGCTTCTTCGTCTCCGGGAGCCGGAGAGAGCGGCAGCTTCGCAAAGGTGATGAAACAAGCTGTACAACACTGCGATTGTGTGCGCAGCTTGCCAAGTGAGAGAAAACAGTACCTGACCACTCTCCTGCCTTTTGTAATCACATGAACATTCGATTGTAAGCTGTTTTGGACAACTTTCTTTCTCTTCTTGCAAAACACTCGGCAGACCTCCGTGCAGCCTCTAGAACACGATGGGAGATGTTTTTTGTGCTGGCACAGTTTCTCCTTGCCAGACAGAGTGGAAAAGCTTTTTGCTAAGATGTAGACGAGAAGAGAGGCTAAAGACGAAGGTACGGTGCTCTGCAGAGCTAAGCACCGCTCCCGTGCGTCTTTCGGCAGAAGGCGCACACCGCAGAGCACTGTGAGCGGCAGAATCGTCTTTGCGCGAAGAAGCAGCTTCCTCGTCTCCGGCAGCCGGAGAGAGCGGCAGCTTCGCAAAGGTGATGAAACAAGCTGTACAACACTGCGATTGTGTGCGCAGCTTGCCAAGTGAGAGAAAACAGTACCTGACCACTCTCCTGCCTTTTCTATTCACATGAACATTCGATTGCAAGCTGTTTTGGACAACTTTCTTTCTCTTCTTGCAAAACACTCGGCAGACCTCCGTGCAGCCTCTAGAACACGATGGGAGATGTTTTCTGTGCTGGCACAGTTTCTCCTTGCCAGACAGAGTGGAAAAGCTTTTTGCTAAGATGTAGACGAGAAGAGAGGCTAAAGACGAAGGTACGGTGCTCTGCAGAGCTAAGCACCGCTCCCGGACCTCTTTCGGCAGAAGACACACACTGCAGAGCACAGTGAGCGGCAGAATCGTCTTTGCGCGAAGAAGCAGCTTCTTCGTCTCCGGGAGCCGGAGAGAGCGGCAACTTCGCAAAGGTGATGAAACAAGCTGTACAACACTGCGATTGTGTGCGCAGCTTGCCAACTGAGAGAAAACAGTACCTGACCACTCTCCTGCCTTTCTATGCACATGAACATTCGATTGGAAGCTGTTTTGGACAACTTTCTTTCTCTTCTTGCAAAACACTCGGCAGACCTCCGTGCAGCCTCTAGAACACGATGGGAGATGTTTTTTGTGCTGGCACAGTTTCTCCTTGCCAGACAGAGTGGAAAAGCTTTTTGCTAAGATGTAGACGAGAAGAGAGGCTAAAGACGAAGGTACGGTGCTCTGCAGAGCTAAGCACAGCTCCCGGACCTCTTTCGGCAGAAGGCGCACACCGCAGAGCACTGTGAGCGGCAGAATCGTCTTTGCGCGAAGAAGCAGCTTCTTCGTCTCCGGGAGCCGGAGAGAGCGGTAACTTCGCAAAGGTGATGAAACAAGCTGTACAACACTGCGATTGTGTGCGCAGCTTGCCAACTGAGAGAAAACAGTACCTGACCACTCTCCTGCCTTTTCTATTCACATGAACATTCGATTGCAAGCTGTTTTGGACAACTTTCCTTCTCTTCTTGCAAAACACTCGGCAGACCTCCGTGCAGCCTCTAGAACACGATGGGAGATGTTTTCTGTGCTGGCACAGTTTCTCCTTGCCAGACAGAGTGGAAAAGCTTTTTGCTAAGATGTAGACGAGAAGAGAGGCTAAAGAAGCACGTATGGTGCTCTGCAGAGCTAAGCACCGCTCCCGGACGTCTTTCGGCAGAAGGCGCACACCGCAGAGCACTGTGAGCGGCAGAATCGTCTATGCGCGAAGAAGCAGCTACTTCGTCTCCGGGAGCCGGAGAGAGCGGCAACTTCGCAAAGGTGATGAAACAAGCTGTACAACACTGCGATTGTGTGCGCAGCTTGCCAAGTGAGAGAAAACAGTACCTGACCACTCTCCTGCCTTTTGTAATCACATGAACATTCGATTGTAAGCTGTTTTGGACAACTTTCTTTCTCTTCTTGCAAAACACTCGGCAGACCTCCGTGCAGCCTCTAGAACACGATGGGAGATGTTTTCTGTGCTGGCACAGTTTCTCCTTGCCAGACAGAGTGGAAAAGCTTTTTGCTAAGATGTAGACGAGAAGAGAGGCTAAAGACGAAGGTACGGTGCTCTGCAGAGCTAAGCACCGCTCCCGGACCTCTTTGGGCAGAAGGCGCACACCGCAGAGCACTGTGAGCGGCAGAATCGTCTTTGCGCGAAGAAGCAGCTTCTTCGTCTCCGGGAGCCGGAGAGAGCGGCAACTTCGCAAAGGTGATGAAACAAGCTGTACAACACTGCGATTGTGTGCGCAGCTTGCCAACTGAGAGAAAACAGTACCTGACCACTCTCCTGCCTTTTCTATTCATATGAACATTCGATTGCAAGCTGTTTTGGACAACTTTCTTTCTCTTCTTGCAAAACACTCGGCAGACCTCCGTGCAGCCTCTAGAAAACGATGGGAGATGTTTTCTGTTCTGGCAAAGTTTCTCCTTGCCAGACAGAGTGGAAAAGCTTTTTGCTAAGATGTAGACGAGAAGAGATGCTAAAGACGAAGGTACGGTGCTCTGCAGAGCTAAGCACCGCTCCCGGACCTCTTTCAGCAGAAGGCGCACACTGCAGAGCACTGTGAGCGGCAGAATCGTCTTTGCGCGAAGAAGCAGCTTCTTCGTCTCCGGGAGCCGGAGAGAGCGGCAACTTCGCAAAGGTGATGAAACAAGCTGTACAAAACTGCGATTGTGTGCGCAGCTTGCCAACTGAGAGAAAACAGTACCTGACCACTCTCCTGCCTTTTCCATTCACATGAAGATTCGATTGGAAGCTGTTTTGGACAACTTTCTTTCTCTTCTTGCAAAACACTCGGCAGACCTCCGTGCAGCCTCTAGAACACGATGGGAGATGTTTTTTGTGCTGGCACAGTTTCTCCTTGCCAGACAGAGTGGAAAAGCTTTTTGCTAAGATGTAGACGAGAAGAGAGGCTAAAGACGAAGGTACGGTGCTCTGCAGAGCTAAGCACAGCTCCCGGACCTCTTTCGGCAGAAGGCGCACACCGCAGAGCACAGTGAGCGGCAGAATCGTCTTTGCGCGAAGAAGCAGCTTCTTCGTCTCCGGGAGCCGGAGAGAGCGGTAACTTCGCAAAGGTGATGAAACAAGCTGTACAACACTGCGATTGTGTGCGCAGCTTGCCAACTGAGAGAAAACAGTACCTGACCACTCTCCTGCCTTTTCTATTCACATGAACATTCGATTGCAAGCTGTTTTGGACAACTTTCTTTCTCTTCTTGCAAAACACTCGGCAGACCTCCGTGCAGCCTCTAGAACACGATGGGAGATGTTTTCTGTGCTGGCACAGTTTCTCCTTGCCAGACAGAGTGGAAAAGCTTTTTGCTAAGATGTAGACGAGAAGAGAGGCTAAAGAAGCACGTATGGTGCTCTGCAGAGCTAAGCACAGCTCCCGGACGTCTTTCGGCAGAAGGGGCACACCGCAGAGCACTGTGAGCGGCAGAATCGTCTATGCGCGAAGAAGCAGCTACTTCGTCTCCGGGAGCCGGAGAGAGCGGCAGCTTCGCAAAGGTGATGAAACAAGCTGTACAACACTGCGATTGTGTGCGCAGCTTGCCAAGTGAGAGAAAACAGTACCTGACCACTCTCCTGCCTTTTGTAATCACATGAACATTCGATTGTAAGCTGTTTTGGACAACTTTCTTTCTCTTCTTGCAAAACACTCGGCAGACCTCCGTGCAGCCTCTAGAACACGATGGGAGATGGTTTCTGTGCTGGCACAGTTTGTCCTTGCCAGACAGAGTGGAAAAGCTTTTTGCTAAGATGTAGACGAGAAGAGAGGCTAAAGACGAAGGTACGGTGCTCTGCAGAGCTAAGCACCGCTCCCGGACCTCTTTGGGCAGAAGGCGCACACCGCAGAGCACTGTGAGCGGCAGAATCGTCTTTGCGCGAAGAAGCAGCTTCTTCGTCTCCGGGAGCCGGAGAGAGCGGCAACTTCGCAAAGGTGATGAAACAAGCTGTACAACACTGCGATTGTGTGCGCAGCTTGCCAACTGAGAGAAAACAGTACCTGACCACTCTCCTGCCTTTTCTATTCATATGAACATTCGATTGCAAGCTGTTTTGGACAACTTTCTTTCTCTTCTTGCAAAACACTCGGCAGACCTCCGTGCAGCCTCTAGAAAACGATGGGAGATGTTTTCTGTTCTGGCAAAGTTTCTCCTTGCCAGAAAGAGTGGAAAAGCTTTTTGCTAAGATGTAGACGAGAAGAGATGCTAAAGACGAAGGTACGGTGCTCTGCAGAGCTAAGCACCGCTCCCGGACCTCTTTCAGCAGAAGGCGCACACTGCAGAGCACTGTGAGCGGCAGAATCGTCTTTGCGCGAAGAAGCAGCTTCTTCGTCTCCGGGAGCCGGAGAGAGCGGCAACTTCGCAAAGGTGATGAAACAAGCTGTACAAAACTGCGATTGTGTGCGCAGCTTGCCAACTGAGAGAAAACAGTACCTGACCACTCTCCTGCCTTTTCCATTCACATGAAGATTCGATTGGAAGCTGTTTTGGACAACTTTCTTTCTCTTCTTGCAAAACACTCGGCAGACCTCCGTGCAGCCTCTAGAAGACGATGGGAGATGTTTTCTGTGCTGGCACAGTTTCTCCTTGCCAGACAGAGTGGAAAAGCTTTTAGCTAAGATGTAGACGAGAAGCGAGGCTAAAGAAGCACGTATGGTACTCTGCAGAGCTAAGCACCGCTCCCGGACGTCTTTCGGCAGAAGGCGCACACCGCAGAGCACTGTGAGCGGCAGAATCGTCTTTGCGCGAAGAAGCAGCTTCTTCGTCTACGGGAGCCGGAGAGAGCGGCAGCTTCGCAAAGGTGATGAAACAAGCTGTACAACACTGCGATTGTGTGCGCAGCTTGCTAAGTGAGAGAAAACAGTACCTGACCACTCTCCTGCCTTTTCTATTCACATGAACATTCGATTGCAAGCTGTTTTGGACAACTTTCTTTCTCTTCTTGCAAAACACTCGGCAGACCTCCGTGCAGCCTCTAGAACACGATGGGAGATGTTTCCTGTGCTGGCACAGTTTCTCCTTGCCAGACAGAGTGGAAAAGCTTTTTGCTAAGATGTAGACGAGAAGAGAGGCTGACGACGAAGGTACGGTGCTCTGCAGAGCTAAGCACCGATCCCGGACCTATTTGGCAGAAGGCGCACACCGCAGAGCACTGTGAGCGGCAGAATCGTCTTTGCGCGAAGAAGCAGCTTCTTCGTCTCCGGGAGCCGGAGAGAGCGGCAGCTTCGCAAAGGTGATGAAACAAGCTGTACAACACTGCGATTGTGTGCGCAGCTTGCCAACTGAGAGAAAACAGTACCAGACCACTCTCCTGCCTTTTCTATTCACATGAACATTCGATTGCAAGCTGTTTTGGACAACTTTCTTTCTCTTCTTGCAAAACACTCGGCAGACCTCCGTGCAGCCTCTAGAACACGATGGGAGATGTTTTCTGTGCTGGCACAGTTTCTCCTTGCCAGACAGATTGGAAAAGCTTTTTGCTAAGATGTAGACGAGAAGAGAGGCTAAAGACGAAGGTACGGTGCTCTGCAGAGATAAGCACCGCTCCCGGACCTCTTTCGGCAGAAGGCGCACACCGCAGAGCACAGTGAGCGGCAGAATCGTCTTTGCGCGAAGAAGCAGCTTCTTCGTCTCCGGGAGCCGGAGAGAGCGGCAACTTCGCAAAGGTGATGAAACAAGCTGTACAACACTGCGATTGTGTGCGCAGCTTGCCAACTGAGAGAAAACAGTACCTGACCACTCTCCTGCCTTTCTATTCACATGAACATTCGATTGGAAGCTGTTTTGGACAACTTTCTTTCTCTTCTTGCAAAACACTCGGCAGACCTCCGTGCAGCCTCTAGAACACGATGGGAGATGTTTTTTGTGCAGGCACAGTTTCTCCTTGCCAGACAGAGTGGAAAAGCTTTTTGCTAAGATGTAGACGAGAAGAGAGGCTAAAGACGAAGTTACGGTGCTCTGGAAAGCTAAGCACCGCTCCCGTGCCTCTTTCGGCAGAAGGCGCACACCGCAGAGCACTGTGAGCGGCAGAATCGTCTTTGCGCGAAGAAGCAGCTTCTTCGTCTCCGGGAGCCGGAGAGAGCGGCAACTTCGCAAAGGTGATGAAACAAGCTGTTCAAAACTGCGATTGTGTGCGCAGCTTGCCAAGTGAGAGAAAACAGTACCTGACCACTCTCCTGCCTTTTCTATTCACTTGAACATTCGATTGGAAGCTGTTTTGGACAACTTTCTTTCTCTTCTTGCAAAACACTCGGCAGACCTCCGTGCAGCCTCTAGAACACGATGGGAGGTGTTTTCTGTGCTGGCACAGTTTCTCCTTGCCAGACAGAGTGGAAAAGCTTTTTGCTAAGATGTAGACGAGAAGAGAGGCTAAAGAAGCACGTATGGTACTCTGCAGAGCTAAGCATCGCTCCCGGACTTCTTTCGGCAGAAGGCGCACACCGCAGAGCACTGTGAGCGGCAGAATCGTCTTTGCGCGAAGAAGCAGCTTCTTCGTCTCCGGGAGCCGGAGAGAGCGGCAACTTCGCAAAGGTGATGAAACAAGCTGTACAACACTGCGATTGTGTGCGCAGCTTGCCAACTGAGAGAAAACAGTACCTGACCACTCTCCTGCCTTTTCTATTCACATGAACATTCGATTGCAAGCTGTTTTGGACAACTTTCTTTCTCTTCTTGCAAAACAGTCGGCAGACCTCCGTGCAGCCTCTAGAACACGATGGGAGATGTTTTCTTTGCTGGCACAGTTTCTCCTTGCCAGACAGAGTGGAAAAGCTTTTTGCTAAGATGTAGACGAGAAGCGAGGCTAAAGAAGCACGTATGGTACTCTGCAAAGCTAAGCACCGCTCCCGTGCCTCTTTCGGCAGAAGGCGCACACCGCAGAGCACAGTGAGCGGCAGAATCGTCTTTGCGCGAAGAATAAGCTTCTTCGTCTCCAGGAGCCGGAGAGAGCGGCAACTTCGCAAAGGTGATGAAACAAGCTGTACAACACTGCGATTGTGTGAGCAGCTTGCCAACTGAGAGAAAACAGTACCTGACCACTCTCCTGCCTTTTCTATTCACTTGAACATTCGATTGCAAGCTGTTTTTGACAACTTTCCTTCTCTTCTTGCAAAAGACTCGGCAGACCTCCGTGCAGCCTCTAGAACACGATGGGAGATGTTTTCTGTGCTGGCACAGTTTCTCCTTGCCAGACAGAGTGGAAAAGCTTTTTGCTAAGATGTAGATGAGAAGAGAGGCTAAAGAAGCAGGTATGGTGCACTGCAGAGCTAAGCACCGCTCCCGGACGTCTTTGGGCAGAAGGCGCACACCGCAGAGCACTGTGAGCGGCAGAATCGTCTTTGCGCGAAGAAGCAGCTTCTTAGTCTCCGGGAGCCGGAGAGAGCGGCAGCTTCGCAAAGGTGATGAAACAAGCTGTACAACACTGCGATTGTGTGCGCAGCTTGCCAACTGAGAGAAAACAGTACCTGACCACTCTCCTGCCTTTTGTAATCACATGAACATTCGATTGTAAGCTGTTTTGGACAACTTTCTTTCTCTTCTTGCAAAACACTCGGCAGACCTCCGTGCAGCCTCTAGAACACGATGGGAGATGTTTTTTGTGCTGGCACAGTTTCTCCTTGCCAGACAGAGTGGAAAAGCTTTTTGCTAAGATGTAGACGAGAAGAGAGGCTAAAGACGAAGGTACGGTGCTCTGCAGAGCTAAGCACCGCTCCCGAGCGTCTTTCGGCAGAAGGCGCACACCGCAGAGCACTGTGAGCGGCAGAATCGTCTTTGCGCGAAGAAGCAGCTTCCTCGTCTCCGGCAGCCGGAGAGAGCGGCAGCTTCGCAAAGGTGATGAAACAAGCTGTACAACACTGCGATTGTGTGCGCAGCTTGCCAACTGAGAGAAAACAGTACCTGACCACTCTCCTGCCTTTTCTATTCATATGAACATTCGATTGCAAGCTGTTTTGGACAACTTTCTTTCTCTTCTTGCAAAACACTCGGCAGACCTCCGTGCAGCCTCTAGAACACGATGGGAGATGTTTTCTGTGCTGGCACAGTTTCTCCTTGCCAGACAGAGTGGAAAAGCTTTTTGCTAAGATGTAGACGAGAAGAGAGGCTAAAGACGAAGGTACGGTGCTCTGCAGAGCTAAGCACCGCTCCCGGACCTCTTTCGGCAGAAGACACACACTGCAGAGCACAGTGAGCGGCAGAATCGTCTTTGCGCGAAGAAGCAGCTTCTTCGTCTCCGGGAGCCGGAGAGAGCGGCAACTTCGCAAAGGTGATGAAACAAGCTGTACAACACTGCGATTGTGTGCGCAGCTTGCCAACTGAGAGAAAACAGTACCTGACCACTCTCCTGCCTTTCTATTCACATGAACATTCGATTGGAAGCTGTTTTGGACAACTTTCTTTCTCTTCTTGCAAAACACTCGGCAGACCTCCGTGCAGCCTCTAGAACACGATGGGAGATGTTTTTTGTGCTGGCACAGTTTCTCCTTGCCAGACAGAGTGGAAAAGCTTTTTGCTAAGATGTAGACGAGAAGAGAGGCTAAAGACGAAGGTACGGTGCTCTGCAGAGCTAAGCACAGCTCCCGGACCTCTTTCAGCAGAAGGCGCACACCGCAGAGCACTGTGAGCGGCAGAATCGTTTTTGCGCGAAGAAGCAGCTTCTTCGTCTCCGGGAGCCGGAGAGAGCGGTAACTTCGCAAAGGTGATGAAACAAGCTGTACAACACTGCGATTGTGTGCGCAGCTTGCCAACTGAGAGAAAACAGTACCTGACCACTCTCCTGCCTTTTCTATTCACATGAACATTCGATTGCAAGCTGTTTTGGACAACTTTCCTTCTCTTCTTGCAAAACACTCGGCAGACCTCCGTGCAGCCTCTAGAACACGATGGGAGATGTTTTCTGTGCTGGCACAGTTTCTCCTTGCCAGACAGAGTGGAAAAGCTTTTTGCTAAGATGTAGACGAGAAGAGAGGCTAAAGAAGCAGGTATGGTGCTCTGCAGAGCTAAGCACCGCTCCCGGACGTCTTTCGGCAGAAGGCGCACACCGCAGAGCACTGTGAGCGGCAGAATCGTCTATGCGCGAAGAAGCAGCTACTTCGTCTCCGGGAGCCGGAGAGAGCGGCAACTTCGCAAAGGTGATGAAACAAGCTGTACAACACTGCGATTGTGTGCGCAGCTTGCCAAGTGAGAGAAAACAGTACCTGACCACTCTCCTGCCTTTTGTAATCACATGAACATTCGATTGTAAGCTGTTTTGGACAACTTTCTTTCTCTTCTTGCAAAACACTCGGCAGACCTCCGTGCAGCCTCTAGAACACGATGGGAGATGTTTTCTGTGCTGGCACAGTTTCTCCTTGCCAGACAGAGTGGAAAAGCTTTTTGCTAAGATGTAGACGAGAAGAGAGTCTAAAGACGAAGGTACGGTGCTCTGCAGAGCTAAGCACCGCTCCCGGACCTCTTTGGGCAGAAGGCGCACACCGCAGAGCACTGTGAGCGGCAGAATCGTCTTTGCGCGAAGAAGCAGCTTCTTCGTCTCCGGGAGCCGGAGAGAGCGGCAACTTCGCAAAGGTGATGAAACAAGCTGTACAACACTGCGATTGTGTGCGCAGCTTGCCAACTGAGAGAAAACAGTACCTGACCACTCTCCTGCCTTTTCTATTCATATGAACATTCGATTGCAAGCTGTTTTGGACAACTTTCTTTCTCTTCTTGCAAAACACTCGGCAGACCTCCGTGCAGCCTCTAGAACACGATGGGAGATGTTTTCTGTGCTGGCACAGTTTCTCCTTGCCAGACAGAGTGGAAAAGCTTTTTGCTAAGATGTAGACGAGAAGCGTGGCTAAAGAAGCACGTATGGTACTCTGCAGAGCTAAGCATCGCTCCCGGACTTCTTTCGGCAGAAGGCGCACACCGCAGAGCACTGTGAGCGGCAGAATCGTCTTTGCGCGAAGAATCAGCTTCTTCGTCTCCGGGAGCCGGAGAGAGCGGCAGCTTCGCAAAGGTGATGAAACAAGCTGTACAACACTGCGATTGTGTGCGCAGCTTGCCAACTGATAGAAAACAGTACCTGACCACTCTCCTGACTTTTCTATTCACTTGAACATTCGATTGGAAGCTGTTTTGGACAACTTTCTTTCTCTTCTTGCAAAACACACGGCAGTCCTCCGTTCAGCCTCTAGAAGACGATGGGAGGTGTTTTCTGTGCAGGCACAGTTTCTCCTTGCCAGACAGAGTGGAAAAGATTTTGCTAGGATGTAGACGAGAAGCGAGGCTAAAGAAGCACGTATGGTACTCTGCAGAGCTAAGCATCGCTCCCGGACTTCTTTCGGCAGAAGGCGCACACCGCAGAGCACTGTGAGCGGCAGAATCGTCTTTGCGCGAAGAAGCAGCTTCTTCGTCTCCGGGAGCCGGAGAGAGCGGCAACTTCGCAAAGGTGATGAAACAAGCTGTACAACACTGCGATTGTGTGCGCAGCTTGCCAAGTGAGAGAAAACAGTACCTGACCACTCTCCTGCCTTTTCTATTCACATGAACATTCGATTGCAAGCTGTTTTGGACAACTTTCTTTCTCTTCTTGCAAAACACTCGGCAGACCTCCGTGCAGCCTCTAGAACACGATGGGAGATGTTTTCTGTGCTGGCACAGTTTCTCCTTGCCAGACAGAGTGGAAAAGCTTTTTGCTAAGATGTAGACGAGAAGAGAGGCTAAAGACGATGGTACGGTGCTCTGCAGAGCTAAGCACAGCTCCCGGACTTCTTTCGGCAGAAGGCGCACACCGCAGAGCGCAGTGAGCGGCAGAATCGTCTTTGCGCGAAGAAGCAGCTTCTTCGTCTCCGGGAGCCGGAGAGAGCGGCAACTTCGCAAAGGTGATGAAACAATCTGTACAACACTGCGATTGTGTGCGCAGCTTGCCAACTGAGAGAAAACAGTACCTGACCACTCTCCTGCCTTTTCTATTCACATGAACATTCGATTGCAAGCTGTTTTGGACAACTTTCTTTCTCTTCTTGCAAAACACTCGGCAGACCTCCGTGCAGCCTCTAGAACACGATGGGAGATGTTTTTTGTGCTGGCACAGTTTCTCCTTGCCAGACAGAGTGGAAAAGCTTTTTGCTAAGATGTAGACGAGAAGAGAGGCTAAAGACGAAGGTACGGTGCTCTGCAGAGCTAAGCACAGCTCCCGGACCTCTTTCGGTAGAAGGCGCACACCGCAGAGCACTGTGAGCGGCAGAATCGTCTTTGCGCGAAGAAGCAGCTTCTTCGTCTCCGGGAGCCGGAGAGAGCGGTAACTTCGCAAAGGTGATAAAACAAGCTGTACAACACTGCGATTGTGTGCGCAGCTTGCCAACTGAGAGAAAACAGTACCTGACCACTCTCCTGCCTTTTCTATTCACATGAACATTCGATTGGAAGCTGTTTTGGACAACTTTCTTTCTCTTCTTGCAAAACACTCGGCAGACCTCCGTGCAGCCTCTAGAACACGATGGGAGATGTTTTCTGTGATGGCACAGTTTCTCCTTGCCAGACAGAGTGGAAAAGCTTTTTGCTAAGATGTAGACGAGAAGAGAGGCTAAAGACGAAGGTACGGTGCTCTGCAGAGCTAAGCACAGCTCCCGGACTTCTTTCGGCAGAAGGCGCACACCGCAGAGCACAGTGAGCGGCAGAATCGTCTTTGCGCGAAGAAGCAGCTTCTTCGTCTCCGGCAGCCGGAGAGAGCGGCAACTTCGCAAAGGTGATGAAACAATCTGTACCACACTGCGATTGTGTGCGCAGCTTGCCAAGTGAGAGAAAACAGTACCTGACCACTCTCCTGCCTTTTCTATTCACATGAACATTCGATTGCAAGCTGTTTTGGACAACTTTCTTTCTCTTCTTGCAAAACACTCGGCAGACCTCCGTGCAGCCTCTAGAACACGATGGGAGATGTTTTTTGTGCTGGCACAGTTTCTCCTTGCCAGACAGAGTGGAAAAGCTTTTTGCTAAGATGTAGACGAGAAGAGAGGCTAAAGACGAAGGTACGGTGCTCTGCAGAGCTAAGCACCGCTCCCGCACCTCTTTGGGCAGAAGGCGCACACCGCAGAGCACTGTGAGCGGCAGAATCGTCTTTGCGCGAAGAAGCAGCTTCTTCGTCTCCGGGAGCCGGAGAGAACGGCAGCTTCGCAAAGGTGATGAAACAAGCTGTACAACACTGCGATTGTGTGCGCAGCTTGCCAACTGAGAGAAAACAGTACCTGACCACTCTCCTGCCTTTTCTATTCATATGAACATTCGATTGTAAGCTGTTTTGGACAACTTTCTTTCTCTTCTTGCAAAACACTCGGCAGACCTCCGTGCAGCCTCTAGAACACGATGGGAGATGTTTTTTGTGCTGGCACAGTTTCTCCTTGCCAGACAGAGTGGAAAAGCTTTTTGCTAAGATGTAGACGAGAAGAGAGGCTAAAGACGAAGGTACGGTGCTCTGCAGAGCTAAGCACAGCTCCCGGACCTCTTTCGGCAGAAGGCGCACACCGCAGAGCACTGTGAGCGGCAGAATCGTCTTTGCGCGAAGAAGCAGCTTCTTCGTCTCCGGGAGCCGGAGAGAGCGGTAACTTCGCAAAGGTGATGAAACAAGCTGTACAACACTGCGATTGTGTGCGCAGCTTGCCAACTGAGAGAAAACAGTACCTGACCACTCTCCTGCCTTTTCTATTCACATGAACATTCGATTGCAAGCTGTTTTGGACAACTTTCCTTCTCTTCTTGCAAAACACTCGGCAGACCTCCGTGCAGCCTCTAGAACACGATGGGAGATGTTTTCTGTGCTGGCACAGTTTCTCCTTGCCAGACAGAGTGGAAAAGCTTTTTGCTAAGATGTAGACGAGAAGAGAGAAAAAAGAAGCAGGTATGGTGCTCTGCAGAGCTAAGCACCGCTCCCGGACGTCTTTCGGCAGAAGGCGCACACCGCAGAGCACTGTGAGCGGCAGAATCGTCTTTGCGCGAAGAAGCAGCTTCTTCGTCTCCGGGAGCCGGAGAGAGCGGCAGCTTCGCAAAGGTGATGAAACAAGCTGTACAACACTGCGATTGTGTGCGCAGCTTGCCAAGTGAGAGAAAACAGTACCTGACCACTCTCCTGCCTTTTGTAATCACATGAACATTCGATTGTAAGCTGTTTTGGACAACTTTCTTTCTCTTCTTGCAAAACACTCGGCAGACCTCCGTGCAGCCTCTAGAACACGATGGGAGATGTTTTCTGTGCTGGCACAGTTTCTCCTTGCCAGACAGAGTGGAAAAGCTTTTTGCTAAGATGTAGACGAGAAGAGAGGCTAAAGACGAAGGTACGGTGCTCTGCAGAGCTAAGCACCGCTCCCGGACCTCTTTGGGCAGAAGGCGCACACCGCAGAGCACTGTGAGCGGCACAATCGTCTTTGCGCGAAGAAGCAGCTTCTTCGTCTCCGGGAGCCGGAGAGAGCGGCAACTTCGCAAAGGTGATGAAACAAGCTGTACAACACTGCGATTGTGTGCACAGCTTGCCAACTGAGAGAAAACAGTACCTGACCACTCTCCTGCCTTTTCTATTCACATGAACATTCGATTGCAAGCTGTTTTGGACAACTTTCTTTCTCTTCTTGCAAAACACTCGGCAGACCTCCGTGCAGCCTCTAGAACACGATGGGAGATGTTTTCTGTGCTGGCACAGTTTCTCCTTGCCAGACAGAGTGGAAAAGCTTTTTGCTAAGATGTAGACGAGAAGCGTGGCTAAAGAAGCACGTATGGTACTCTGCAGAGCTAAGCATCGCTCCCGGACTTCTTTCGGCAGAAGGCGCACACCGCAGAGCACAGTGAGCGGCAGAATCGTCTTTGCGCGAAGAATCAGCTTCTTCGTCTCCGGGAGCCGGAGAGAGCGGCAGCTTTGCAAAGGTGATGAAACAAGCTGTACAACACTGCGATTGTGTGCGCAGCTTGCCAACTGATAGAAAGCAGTACCTGACCACTCTCCTGACTTTTCTATTCACTTGAACATTCGATTGCAAGCTGTTTTGGACAACTTTCTTTCTCTTCTTGCAAAACACACGGCAGTCCTCCGTTCAGCCTCTAGAAGACGATGGGAGGTGTTTTCTGTGCAGGCACAGTTTCTCCTTGCCAGACAGAGTGGAAAAGCTTTTTGCTAAGATGTAGACGAGAAGAGAGGCTAAAGACGATGGTACGGTGCTCTGCAGAGCTAAGCACAGCTCCCGGACTTCTTTCGGCAGAAGGCGCACACCGCAGAGCACTGTGAGCGGCAGAATCGTCTTTGCGCGAAGAAGCAGCTTCTTCGTCTCCGGGAGCCGGAGAGAGCGGTAACTTCGCAAAGGTGATGAAACAAGCTGTACAACACTGCGATTGTGTGCGCAGCTTGCCAACTGAGAGAAAACAGTACCTGACCACTCTCCTGCCTTTTCTATTCACATGAACATTCGATTGCAAGCTGTTTTGGACAACTTTCTTTCTCTTCTTGCAAAACACTCGGCAGACCTCCGTGCAGCCTCTAGAACACGATGGGAGATGTTTTCTGTGCTGGCACAGTTTCTCCTTGCCAGACAGAGTGGAAAAGCTTTTTGCTAAGATGTAGACGAGAAGAGAGGCTAAAGACGAAGGTACGGTGCTCTGCAGAGCTAAGCACAGCTCCCGGACCTCTTTCGGCAGAAGGCGCACACCGCAGAGCACTGTGAGCGGCAGAATCGTCTTTGCGCGAAGAAGCAGCTTCTTCGTCTCCGGGAGCCGGAGAGAGCGGTAACTTCGCAAAGGTGATGAAACAAGCTGTACAACACTGCGATTGTGTGCGCAGCTTGCCAACTGAGAGAAAACAGTACCTGACCACTCTCCTGCCTTTTCTATTCACATGAACATTCGATTGCAAGCTGTTTTGGACAACTTTCTTTCTCTTCTTGCAAAACACTCGGCAGACCTCCGTGCAGCCTCTAGAACACGATGGGAGATGTTTTCTGTGCTGGCAAAGTTTCTCCTTGCCAGACAGAGTGGAAAAGCTTTTTGCTAAGATGTAGACGAGAAGAGAGGCTAAAGACGAAGGTACGGTGCTCTGCAGAGCTAAGCATCGCTCCCGGACTTCTTTCGGCAGAAGGCGCACACCGCAGAGCACTGTGAGCGGCAGAATCGTCTTTGCGCGAAGAAGCAGCTTCTTCGTCTCCGGGAGCCGGAGAGAGCGGCAACTTCGCAAAGGTGATGATACAATATGTACCACACTGCGATTGTGTGCGCAGCTTGCCAAGTGAGAGAAAACAGTACCTGACCACTCTCCTGCCTTTTCTATTCACATGAACATTCGATTGCAAGCTGTTTTGGACAACTTTCTTTCTCTTCTTGCAAAACACTCGGCAGACCTCCGTGCAGCCTCTAGAACACGATGGGAGATGTTTTTTGTGCTGGCACAGTTTCTCCTTGCCAGACAGAGTGGAAAAGCTTTTTGCTAAGATGTAGACGAGAAGAGAGGCTAAAGACGAAGGTACGGTGCTCTGCAGAGCTAAGCACAGCTCCCGGACCTCTTCGGCAGAAGGCGCACACCGCAGAGCACTGTGAGCGGCACAATCGTCTTTGCGCGAAGAAGCAGCTTCTTCGTCTCCGGGAGCCGGAGACAGCGGTAACTTCGCAAAGGTGATGAAACAAGCTGTACAACACTGCGATTGTGTGCGCAGCTTGCCAACTGAGAGAAAACAGTACCAGACCACTCTCCTGCCTTTTCTATTCACATGAACATTCGATTGCAAGCTGTTTTGGACAACTTTCTTTCTCTTCTTGCAAAACACTCAGCAGACCTCCGTGCAGCCTCTAGAACACGATGGGAGATGTTTTTTGTGCAGGCACAGTTTCTCCTTGCCAGACAGAGTGGAAAAGCTTTTTGCTAAGATGTAGACGAGAAGAGAGGCTAAAGACGAAGGTACGGTGCTCTGCAAAGCTAAGCACCGCTCCCGTGCCTCTTTCGGCAGAAGGCGCACACCGCAGAGCACTGTGAGCGGCAGAATCGTCTTTGCGCGAAGAAGCAGCTTCTTCGTCTCCGGGAGCCGGAGAGAGCGGTAACCTCGCAAAGGTGATGAAACAAGCTGTTCAAAACTGCGATTGTGTGCGCAGCTTGCCAAGTGAGAGAAAACAGTACCTGACCACTCTCCTGCCTTTTCTATTCACATGAACATTCGATTGCAAGCTGTTTTGGACAACTTTCTTTCTCTTCTTGCAAAATACTCGGCAGACCTCCGTGCAGCCTCTAGAACACGATGGGAGATGTTTTCTGTGCTGGCACAGTTTCTCCTTGCCCGACAGAGTGGAAAAGATTTTAGCTAAGATGTAGACGAGAAGAGAGGCTAAAGAAGCACGTATGGTACTCTGCAGAGCTAAGCATCGCTCCCGGACCTCTTTCGGCAGAAGGCGTACACCGCAGAGCACAGTGAGCGGCAGAATCGTCTTTGCGCGAAGAAGCAGCTTCTTCGTCTCCGGCAGCCGGAGAGAGCGGCAGCTTCGCAAAGGTGATGAAACAAGCTGTACAAAACTGCGATTGTGTGCGCAGCTTGCCAACTGAGAGAAAACAGTACCTGACCACTCTCCTGCCTTTTCTATTCACATGAACATTCGATTGCAAGCTGTTTTGGACAACTTTCTTTCTCTTCTTGCAGAACACTCGGCAGAACTCCGTGCAGCTTCTAGAACACGATGGGAGATGTTTTCTGTTCTGGCAAAGTTTCTCCTTGCCAGACAGAGTGGAAAAGCTTTTTGCTAAGATGTAGACGAGAAGAGAGGCTAAAGACGAAGGTACGGTGCTCTGCAGAGCTAAGCACCGCTCCCGTGCCTCTTTCGGTAGAAGGCGCACACCGCAGAGCACTGTGAGCGGCAGAATCGTCTTTGCGCGAAGAAGCAGCTTCTTCGTCTCCGGGAGCCGGAGAGAGCGGCAACTTCGCAAAGGTGATGAAACAAGCTGTACAACACTGCGATTGTGTGCGCAGCTTGCCAACTGAGAGAAAACAGTACCTGACGACTCTCCTGCCTTTTCTATTCACATGAACATTCGATTGCAAGCTGTTTTGGACAACTTTCTTTCTCTTCTTGCAAAACACTCGGCAGACCTCCGTGCAGCCTCTAGAACACGATGGGAGATGTTTTCTGTGCTGGCACAGTTTCTCCTTGCCAGACAGAGTGGAAAAGCTTTTTGCTAAGATGTAGACGAGAAGAGAGGCTAAAGACGAAGGTACGGTGCTCTGCAGAGCTAAGCATCGCTCCCGGACTTCTTTCGGCAGAAGGCGCACACCGCAGAGCACAGTGAGCGGCAGAATCGTCTTTGCGCGAAGAAGCAGCTTCTTCGTCTCCGGGAGCCGGAGAGAGCGGCAACTTCGCAAAGGTGATGAAACAATCTGTACCACACTGCGATTGTGTGCGCAGCTTGCCAAGTGAGAGAAAACAGTACCTGACCACTCTCCTGCCTTTTCTATTCACATGAACATTCGATTGCAAGCTGTTTTGGACAACTTTCTTTCTCTTCTTGCAAAACACTCGGCAGACCTCCGTGCAGCCTCTAGAACACGATGGGAGATGTTTTTTGTGCTGGCACAGTTTCTCCTTGCCAGACAGAGTGGAAAAGCTTTTTGCTAAGATGTAGACGACAAGAGAGGCTAAAGACGAAGGTACGGTGCTCTGCAGAGCTAAGCACAGCTCCCGGACCTCTTCGGCAGAAGGCGCACACCGCAGAGCACTGTGAGCGGCACAATCGTCTTTGCGCGAAGAAGCAGCTTCTTCGTCTCCGGGAGCCGGAGACAGCGGTAACTTCGCAAAGGTGATGAAACAAGCTGTACAACACTGCGATTGTGTGCGCAGCTTGCCAACTGAGAGAAAACAGTACCAGACCACTCTCCTGCCTTTTCTATTCACATGAACATTCGATTGCAAGCTGTTTTGGACAACTTTCTTTCTCTTCTTGCAAAACACTCGGCAGACCTCCGTGCAGCCTCTAGAACACGATGGGAGATGTTTTTTGTGCAGGCACAGTTTCTCCTTGCCAGACAGAGTGGAAAAGCTTTTTGCTAAGATGTAGACGAGAAGAGAGGCTAAAGACGAAGGTACGGTGCTCTGCAGAGCTAAGCACCGCTCCCGGGCCTCTTTCGGCAGAAGGCGCACACCGCAGAGCACTGTGAGCGGCAGAATCGTCTTTGCGCGAAGAAGCAGCTTCTTCGTCTCCGGGAGCCGGAGAGAGCGGCAGCTTCGCAAAGGTGATGAAACAAGCTGTACAACACTGCGATTGTGTGCGCAGCTTGCCAACTGATAGAAAACAGTACCTGACCACTCTCCTGACTTTTCTATTCACTTGAACATTCGATTGGAAGCTGTTTTGGACAACTTTCTTTCTCTTCTTGCAAAACACTCGGCGGTCCTCCGTTCAGCCTCTAGAAGACGATGGGAGGTGTTTTCTGTGCTGGCACAGTTTCTCCTTGCCAGACAGAGTGGAAAAGCTTTTTGCTAAGATGTAGACGAGAAGCGAGGCTAAAGAAGCACGTATGGTACTCTGCAGAGCTAAGCATCGCTCCCGGACCTCTTTCGGCAGAAGGCGCACACCGCAGAGCACAGTGAGCGGCAGAATCGTCTTTGCGCGAAGAAGCAGCTTCTTCGTCTCCGGGAGCCGGAGAGAGCGGCAACTTCGCAAAGGTGATGAAACAATCTGTACAACACTGCGATTGTGTGCGCAGCTTGCCAACTGAGAGAAAACAGTACCTGACCACTCTCCTGCCTTTTCTATTCACATGAACATTCGATTGCAAGCTGTTTTGGACAACTTTCTTTCTCTTCTTGCAAAACACTCGGCAGACCTCCGTGCAGCCTCTAGAACACGATGGGAGATGTTTTTTGTGCTGGCACAGTTTCTCCTTGCCAGACAGAGTGGAAAAGCTTTTTGCTAAGATGTAGACGAGAAGAGAGGCTAAAGACGATGGTACGGTGCTCTGCAGAGCTAAGCACAGCTCCCGGACTTCTTTCGGCAGAAGGCGCACACCGCAGAGCACTGTGAGCGGCAGAATCGTCTTTGCGCGAAGAAGCAGCTTGTTCGTCTCCGGGAGCCGGAGAGAGCGGCAACTTCGCAAAGGTGATGAAACAATCTGTACAACACTGCGATTGTGTGCGCAGCTTGCCAAGTGAGAGAAAACAGTACCTGACCACTCTCCTGCCTTTTCTATTCACATGAACATTCGATTGCAAGCTGTTTTGGACAACTTTCTTTCTCTTCTTGCAAAACACTCGGCAGACCTCCGTGCAGCCTCTAGAACACGATGGGAGATGTTTTTTGTGCAGGCACAGTTTCTCCTTGCCAGACAGAGTGGAAAAGCTTTTTGCTAAGATGTAGACGAGAAGAGAGGCTAAAGACGAAGGTACGGTGCTCTGCAGAGCTAAGCACCGCTCCCGGACCTCTTTCAGCAGAAGGCGCACACCGCAGAGCACTGTGAGCGGCAGAATCGTCTTTGCGCGAAGAAGCAGCTTCTTCGTCTCCGGGAGCCGGAGAGAGCGGCAGCTTCGCAAAGGTGATGAAACAAGCTGTACAACACTGCGATTGTGTGCGCAGCTTGCCAACTGAGAGAAAACAGTACCTGACCACTCTCCTGCCTTTCTATTCACATGAACATTCAATTGGAAGCTGTTTTGGACAACTTTCTTTCTCTTCTTGCAAAACACTCGGCAGACCTCCGTGCAGCCTCTAGAACACGATGGGAGATGTTTTTTGTGCTGGCACAGTTTCTCCTTGCCAGACAGAGTGGAAAAGCTTTTTGCTAAGATGTAGACGAGAAGAGAGGCTAAAGACGAAGGTACGGTGCTCTGCAGAGCTAAGCACAGCTCCCGGACCTCTTTCGGCAGAAGGCGCACACCGCAGAGCACTGTGAGCGGCAGAATCGTCTTTGCGCGAAGAAGCAGCTTCTTCGTCTCCGGGAGCCGGAGAGAGCGGTAACTTCGCAAAGGTGATGAAACAATCTGTACAACACTGCGATTGTGTGCGCAGCTTGCCAACTGAGAGAAAACAGTACCTGACCACTCTCCTGCCTTTTCTATTCACATGAACATTCGATTGCAAGCTGTTTTGGACAACTTTCCTTCTCTTCTTGCAAAACACTCGGCAGACCTCCGTGCAGCCTCTAGAACACGATGGGAGATGTTTTCTGTGCTGGCACAGTTTCTCCTTGCCAGACAGAGTGGAAAAGCTTTTTGCTAAGATGTAGACGAGAAGAGAGGCTAAAGAAGCAGGTATGGTGCTCTGCAGAGCTAAGCACCGCTCCCGGACGTCTTTCGGCAGAAGGCGCACACCGCAGAGCACTGTGAGCGGCAGAATCGTCTTTGCGCGAAGAAGCAGCTTCTTCGTCTCCGGGAGCCGGAGATAGCGGCAACTTCGCAAAGGTGATGAAACAAGCTGTACAACACTGCGATTGTGTGCGCAGCTTGCCAACTGAGAGAAAACAGTACCTGACCACTCTCCTGCCTTTTGTAATCACATGAACATTCGATTGCAAGCTGTTTTGGACAACTTTCTTTCTCTTCTTGCAAAACACTCGGCAGACCTCCGTGCAGCCTCTAGAACACGATGGGAGATGTTTTCTGTGCTGGCACAGTTTCTCCTTGCCAGACAGAGTGGAAAAGCTTTTTGCTAAGATGTAGACGAGAAGAGAGGCTAAAGACGAAGGTACGGTGCTCTGCAGAGCTAAGCACCGCTCCCGGACCTCTTTCGTCAGAAGGCGCACACCGCAGAGCACTGTGAGCGGCAGAATCGTCTTTGCGCGAAGAAGCAGCTTCTTCGTCTCCGGGAGCCGGAGAGAGCGGCAACTTCGCAAAGGTGATGAAACAAGCTGTACAACACTGCGATTGTGTGCGCAGCTTGCCAACTGAGAGAAAACAGTACCTGACCACTCTCCTGCCTTTTCTATTCATATGAACATTCGATTGCAAGCTGTTTTGGACAACTTTCTTTCTCTTCTTGCAAAACACTCGGCAGACCTCCGTGCAGCCTCTAGAACACGATGGGAGATGTTTTCTGTGCTGGCACAGTTTCTCCTTGCCAGACAGAGTGGAAAAGCTTTTTGCTAAGATGTAGATGAGAAGCGTGGCTAAAGAAGCACGTATGGTACTCTGCAGAGCTAAGCATCGCTCCCGGACCTCTTTCGGCAGAAGGCGCACACCGCAGAGCACTGTGAGCGGCAGAATCGTCTTTGCGCGAAGAAGCAGCTTCTTCGTCTCCGGGAGCCGGAGAGAGCGGCAGCTTCGCAAAGGTGATGAAACAAGCTGTACAACACTGCGATTGTGTGCGCAGCTTGCCAACTGATAGAAAACAGTACCTGACCACTCTCCTGACTTTTCTATTCACTTGAACATTCGATTGGAAGCTGTTTTGGACAACTTTCTTTCTCTTCTTGCAAAACACTCGGCGGTCCTCCGTTCAGCCTCTAGAAGACGATGGGAGGTGTTTTCTGTGCTGGCACAGTTTCTCCTTGCCAGACAGAGTGGAAAAGCTTTTTGCTAAGATGTAGACGAGAAGCGAGGCTAAAGAAGCACGTATGGTACTCTGCAGAGCTAAGCATCGCTCCCGGACTTCTTTCGGCAGAAGGCGCACACCGCAGAGCACTGTGAGCGGCAGAATCGTCTTTGCGCGAAGAAGCAGCTTCTTCGTCTCCGGGAGCCGGAGAGAGCGGCAACTTCGCAAAGGTGATGAAACAATCTGTACAACACTGCGATTGTGTGCGCAGCTTGCCAACTGAGAGAAAACAGTACCTGACCACTCTCCTGCCTTTTCTATTCACATGAACATTCGATTGCAAGCTGTTTTGGACAACTTTCTTTCTCTTCTTGCAAAACACTCGGCAGACCTCCGTGCAGCCTCTAGAACACGATGGGAGATGTTTTTTGTGCTGGCACAGTTTCTCCTTGCCAGACAGAGTGGAAAAGCTTTTTGCTAAGATGTAGACGAGAAGAGAGGCTAAAGACGATGGTACGGTGCTCTGCAGAGCTAAGCACAGCTCCCGGACTTCTTTCGGCAGAAGGCGCACACCGCAGAGCACTGTGAGCGGCAGAATCGTCTTTGCGCGAAGAAGCAGCTTGTTCGTCTCCGGGAGCCGGAGAGAGCGGCAACTTCGCAAAGGTGATGAAACAATCTGTACAACACTGCGATTGTGGCGCAGCTTGCCAACTGAGAGAAAACAGTACCTGACCACTCTCCTGCCTTTTCTATTCACATGAACATTCGATTGCAAGCTGTTTTGGACAACTTTCTTTCTCTTCTTGCAAAACACTCGGCAGACCTCCGTGCAGCCTCTAGAACACGATGGGAGATGTTTTTTGTGCAGGCACAGTTTCTCCTTGCCAGACAGAGTGGAAAAGCTTTTTGCTAAGATGTAGACGAGAAGAGAGGCTAAAGACGAAGGTACGGTGCTCTGCAGAGCTAAGCACCGCTCCCGGACCTCTTTGGGCAGAAGGCGCACACCGCAGAGCACTGTGAGCGGCAGAATCGTCTTTGCGCGAAGAAGCAGCTTCTTCGTCTCCGGGAGACGGAGAGAGCGGCAGCTTCGCAAAGGTGATGAAACAAGCTGTACAACACTGCGATTGTGTGCGCAGCTTGCCAACTGAGAGAAAACAGTACCTGACCACTCTCCTGCCTTTCTATTCACATGAACATTCGATTGGAAGCTGTTTTGGACAACTTTCTTTCTCTTCTTGCAAAACACTCGGCAGACCTCCGTGCAGCCTCTAGAACACGATGGGAGATGTTTTTTGTGCTGGCACAGTTTCTCCTTGCCAGACAGAGTGGAAAAGCTTTTTGCTAAGATGTAGACGAGAAGAGAGGCTAAAGACGATGGTACGGTGCTCTGCAGAGCTAAGCACCGCTCCCGGACCTCTTTCGGCAGAAGGCGCACACCGCAGAGCACTGTGAGCGGCAGAATCGTCTTTGCGCGAAGAAGCAGCTTCTTCGTCTCCGGGAGCCGGAGAGAGCGGCAACTTCGCAAAGGTGATGAAACAAGCTGTACAACACTGCGATTGTGTGCGCAGCTTGCCAACTGAGAGAAAACAGTACCTGACCACTCTCCTGCCTTTCTATTCACATGAACATTCGATTGGAAGCTGTTTTGGACAACTTTCTTTCTCTTCTTGCAAAACACTCGGCAGACCTCCGTGCAGCCTCTAGAACACGATGGGAGATGTTTTTTGTGCTGGCACAGTTTCTCCTTGCCAGACAGAGTGGAAAAGCTTTTTGCTAAGATGTAGACGAGAAGAGAGGCTAAAGACGAAGGTACGGTGCTCTGCAGAGCTAAGCACAGCTCCCGGACCTCTTTCGGCAGAAGGCGCACACCGCAGAGCACTGTGAGCGGCAGAATCGTCTTTGCGCGAAGAAGCAGCTTCTTCGTCTCCGGGAGCCGGAGAGAGCGGTAACTTCGCAAAGGTGATGAAACAAGCTGTACAACACTGCGATTGTGTGCGCAGCTTGCCAACTGAGAGAAAACAGTACCTGACCACTCTCCTGCCTTTTCTATTCACATGAACATTCGATTGCAAGCTGTTTTGGACAACTTTCTTTCTCTTCTTGCAAAACACACGGCAGTCCTCCGTTCAGCCTCTAGAAGACGATGGGAGGTGTTTTCTGTGCAGGCACAGTTTCTCCTTGCCAGACAGAGTGGAAAAGCTTTTTGCTAAGATGTAGACGAGAAGCGAGGCTATAGAAGCACGTATGGTACTCTGCAGAGCTAAGCATCGCTCCCGGACTTCTTTCGGCAGAAGGCGCACACCGCAGAGCACTGTGAGCGGCAGAATCGTCTTTGCGCGAAGAAGCAGCTTCTTCGTCTCCGGGAGCCGGAGAGAGCGGCAACTTTGCAAAGGTGATGAAACAATCTGTACAACACTGCGATTGTGTGCGCAGCTTGCCAAGTGAGAGAAAACAGTACCTGACCACTCTCCTGCCTTTTCTATTCACATGAACATTCGATTGCAAGCTGTTTTGGACAACTTTCTTTCTCTTCTTGCAAAACACTCGGCAGACCTCCGTGCAGCCTCTAGAACACGATGGGAGATGTTTTCTGTGCTGGCACAGTTTCTCCTTGCCAGACAGAGTGGAAAAGCTTTTTGCTAAGATGTAGACGAGAAGAGAGGCTAAAGACGAAGGTACGGTGCTCTGCAGAGCTAAGCATCGCTCCCGGACTTCTTTCGGCAGAAGGCGCACACCGCAGAGCACAGTGAGCGGCAGAATCGTCTTTGCGCGAAGAAGCAGCTTCTTCGTCTCCGGGAGCCGGAGAGAGCGGCAACTTCGCAAAGGTGATGAAACAATCTGTACCACACTGCGATTGTGTGCGCAGCTTGCCAAGTGAGAGAAAACAGTACCTGACCACTCTCCTGCCTTTTCTATTCACATGAACATTCGATTGCAAGCTGTTTTGGACAACTTTCTTTCTCTTCTTGCAAAACACTCGGCAGACCTCCGTGCAGCCTCTAGAACACGATGGGAGATGTTTTTTGTGCTGGCACAGTTTCTCCTTGCCAGACAGAGTGGAAAAGCTTTTTGCTAAGATGTAGACGAGAAGAGAGGCTAAAGACGAAGGTACGGTGCTCTGCAGAGCTAAGCACAGCTCCCGGACCTCTTCGGCAGAAGGCGCACACCGCAGAGCACTGTGAGCGGCACAATCGTCTTTGCGCGAAGAAGCAGCTTCTTCGTCTCCGGGAGCCGGAGACAGCGGTAACTTCGCAAAGGTGATGAAACAAGCTGTACAACACTGCGATTGTGTGCGCAGATTGCCAACTGAGAGAAAACATTACCAGACCACTCTCCTGCCTTTTGTAATCACATGAACATTCGATTGCAAGCTGTTTTGGACAACTTTCTTTCTCTTCTTGCAAAACACTCGGCAGACCTCCGTGCAGCCTCTAGAACACGATGGGAGATGTTTTTTGTGCAGGCACAGTTTCTCCTTGCCAGACAGAGTGGAAAAGCTTTTTGCTAAGATGTAGACGAGAAGAGAGGCTAAAGACGAAGGTACGGTGCTCTGCAAAGCTAAGCACCGCTCCCGTGCCTCTTTCGGCAGAAGGCGCACACCGCAGAGCACTGTGAGCGGCAGAATCGTCTTTGCGCGAAGAAGCAGCTTCTTCGTCTCCGGGAGCCGGAGAGAGCGGTAACCTCGCAAAGGTGATGAAACAAGCTGTTCAAAACTGCGATTGTGTGCGCAGCTTGCCAAGTGAGAGAAAACAGTACCTGACCACTCTCCTGCCTTTTCTATTCACATGAACATTCGATTGCAAGCTGTTTTGGACAACTTTCTTTCTCTTCTTGCAGAACACTCGGCAGACCTCCGTGCAGCCTCTAGAACACGATGGGAGATGTTTTCTGTGCTGGCACAGTTTCTCCTTGCCAGACAGAGTGGAAAAGCTTTTAGCTAAGATGTAGACGAGAAGAGAGGCTAAAGAAGCACGTATGGTACTCTGCAGAGCTAAGCATCGCTCCCGGACGTCTTTCGGCAGAAGGCGTACACCGCAGAGCACAGTGAGCGGCAGAATCGTCTTTGCGCGAAGAAGCAGCTTCTTCGTCTCCGGGAGCCGGAGAGAGCGGCAGCTTCGCAAAGGTGATGAAACAAGCTGTACAAAACTGCGATTGTGTGCGCAGCTTGCCAACTGAGAGAAAACAGTACCTGACCACTCTCCTGCCTTTTCTATTCACATGAACATTCGATTGCAAGCTGTTTTGGACAACTTTCTTTCTCTTCTTGCAGAACACTCGGCAGACCTCCGTGCAGCCTCTAGAACACGATGGGAGATGTTTTTTGTGCTGGCACAGTTTCTCCTTGCCAGACAGAGTGGAAAAGCTTTTTGCTAAATGTAGACGAGAAGCGTGGCTAAAGAAGCACGTATGGTACTCTGCAGAGCTAAGCATCGCTCCCGGACTTCTTTCGGCAGAAGGCGCACACCGCAGAGCACTGTGAGCGGCAGAATCGTCTTTGCGCGAAGAAGCAGCTTCTTCGTCTCCGGGCGCCGGAGAGAGCGGCAGCTTCGCAAAGGTGATAAAACAAGCTGTACAACACTGCGATTGTGTGCGCAGCTTGCCAACTGATAGAAAACAGTACCTGACCACTCTCCTGACTTTTCTATTCACTTGAACATTCGATTGCAAGCTGTTTTGGACAACTTTCTTTCTCTTCTTGCAAAACACTCGGCAGTCCTCCGTTCAGCCTCTAGAAGACGATGGGAGGTGTTTTCTGTGCTGGCACAGTTTCTCCTTGCCAGACAGAGTGGAAAAGCTTTTTGCTAAGATGTAGACGAGAAGCGAGGCTAAAGAAGCACGTATGGTACTCTGCAGAGCTAAGCATCGCTCCCGGACCTCTTTCGGCAGAAGGCGCACACCGCAGAGCACTGTGAGCGGCAGAATCGTCTTTGCGCGAAGAAGCAGCTTCTTCGTCTCCGGGAGCCGGAGAGAGCGGCAACTTCGCAAAGGTGATGAAACAATCTGTACAACACTGCGATTGTGTGCGCAGAGTGCCAACTGAGAGAAAACAGTACCTGACCACTCTCCTGCCTTTTCTATTCACATGAACATTCGATTGCAAGCTGTTTTGGACAACTTTCTTTCTCTTCTTGCAAAACACTCGGCAGACCTCCGTGCAGCCTCTAGAACACGATGGGAGATGTTTTTTGTGCTGGCACAGTTTCTCCTTGCCAGACAGAGTGGAAAAGCTTTTTGCTAAGATGTAGACGAGAAGAGAGGCTAAAGACGATGGTACGGTGCTCTGCAGAGCTAAGCACAGCTCCCGGACTTCTTTCGGCAGAAGGCGCACACCGCAGAGCACTGTGAGCGGCAGAATCGTCTTTGCGCGAAGAAGCAGCTTCTTCGTCTCCGGGAGCCGGAGAGAGCGGCAACTTCGCAAAGGTGATGAAACAATCTGTACAACACTGCGATTGTGTGCGCAGCTTGCCAACTGAGAGAAAACAGTACCTGACCACTCTCCTGCCTTTTCTATTCACATGAATATTCGATTGCAAGCTGTTTTGGACAACTTTCTTTCTCTTCTTGCAAAACACTCGGCAGACCTCCGTGCAGCCTCTAGAACACGATGGGAGATGTTTTCTGTGCTGGCACAGTTTCTCCTTGCCAGACAGAGTGGAAAAGCTTTTTGCTAAGATGTAGACGAGAAGAGAGGCTAAAGACGAAGGTACGGTGCTCTGCAGAGCTAAGCACAGCTCCCGGACCTCTTTCGGCAGAAGGCGCACACCGCAGAGCACTGTGAGCGGCAGAATCGTCTTTGCGCGAAGAAGCAGCTTCTTCGTCTCCGGGAGCCGGAGAGAGCGGCAACTTCGCAAAGGTGATAAAACAAGCTGTACAACACTGCGATTGTGTGCGCAGCTTGCCAAGTGAGAGAAAACAGTACCTGACGACTCTCCTGCCTTTTCTATTCACATGAACATTCGATTGCAAGCTGTTTTGGACAACTTTCTTTCTCTTCTTGCAAAACACTCGGCAGACCTCCGTGCAGCCTCTAGAACACGATGGGAGATGTTTTCTGTGCTGGCACAGTTTCTCCTTGCCAGACAGAGTGGAAAAGCTTTTTGCTAAGATGTAGACGAGAAGCGTGGCTAAAGAAGCACGTATGGTACTCTGCAGAGCTAAGCATCGCTCCCGGACTTCTTTCGGCAGAAGGCGCACACCGCAGAGCACAGTGAGCGGCAGAATCGTCTTTGCGCGAAGAAGCAGCTTCTTCGTCTCCGGGAGCCGGAGAGAGCGGCAACTTCGCAAAGGTGATGAAACAAGCTGTACAACACTGCGATTGTGTGCGCAGCTTGCCAACTGAGAGAAAACAGTACCAGACCACTCTCCTGCCTTTTCTATTCATATGAACATTCGATTGCAAGCTGTTTTGGACAACTTTCTTTCTCTTCTTGCAAAACACTCGGCAGACCTCCGTGCAGCCTCTAGAACACGATGGGAGATGTTTTTTGTGCAGGCACAGTTTCTCCTTGCCAGACAGAGTGGAAAAGCTTTTTGCTAAGATGTAGACGAGAAGAGAGGCTAAAGACGAAGGTACGGTGCTCTGCAAAGCTAAGCACCGCTCCCGTGCCTCTTTCGGCAGAAGGCGCACACCGCAGAGCACTGTGAGCGGCAGAATCGTCTTTGCGCGAAGAAGCAGCTTCTTCGTCTCCGGGAGCCGGAGAGAGCGGTAACCTCGCAAAGGTGATGAAACAAGCTGTTCAAAACTGCGATTGTGTGCGCAGCTTGCCAAGTGAGAGAAAACAGTACCTGACCACTCTCCTGCCTTTTCTATTCACATGAACATTCGATTGCAAGCTGTTTTGGACAACTTTCTTTCTCTTCTTGCAAAACACTCGGCAGACCTCCGTGCAGCCTCTAGAACACGATGGGAGATGTTTTCTGTGCTGGCACAGTTTCTCCTTGCCAGACAGAGTGGAAAAGCTTTTAGCTAAGATGTAGACGAGAAGAGAGGCTAAAGAAGCACGTATGGTACTCTGCAGAGCTAAGCATCGCTCCCGGACGTCTTTCGGCAGAAGGCGTACACCGCAGAGCACAGTGAGCGGCAGAATCGTCTTTGCGCGAAGAAGCAGCTTCTTCGTCTCCGGGAGCCGGAGAGAGCGGCAGCTTCGCAAAGGTGATGAAACAAGCTGTACAAAACTGCGATTGTGTGCGCAGCTTGCCAACTGAGAGAAAACAGTACCTGACCACTCTCCTGCCTTTTCTATTCACATGAACATTCGATTGCAAGCTGTTTTGGACAACTTTCTTTCTCTTCTTGCAGAACACTCGGCAGACCTCCGTGCAGCCTCTAGAACACGATGGGAGATGTTTTTTGTGCTGGCACAGTTTCTCCTTGCCAGACAGAGTGGAAAAGCTTTTTGCTAAATGTAGACGAGAAGCGTGGCTAAAGAAGCACGTATGGTACTCTGCAGAGCTAAGCATCGCTCCCGGACTTCTTTCGGCAGAAGGCGCACACCGCAGAGCACTGTGAGCGGCAGAATCGTCTTTGCGCGAAGAAGCAGCTTCTTCGTCTCCGGGCGCCGGAGAGAGCGGCAGCTTCGCAAAGGTGATAAAACAAGCTGTACAACACTGCGATTGTGTGCGCAGCTTGCCAACTGATAGAAAACAGTACCTGACCACTCTCCTGACTTTTCTATTCACTTGAACATTCGATTGCAAGCTGTTTTGGACAACTTTCTTTCTCTTCTTGCAAAACACTCGGCAGTCCTCCGTTCAGCCTCTAGAAGACGATGGGAGGTGTTTTCTGTGCTGGCACAGTTTCTCCTTGCCAGACAGAGTGGAAAAGCTTTTTGCTAAGATGTAGACGAGAAGCGAGGCTAAAGAAGCACGTATGGTACTCTGCAGAGCTAAGCATCGCTCCCGGACCTCTTTCGGCAGAAGGCGCACACCGCAGAGCACTGTGAGCGGCAGAATCGTCTTTGCGCGAAGAAGCAGCTTCTTCGTCTCCGGGAGCCGGAGAGAGCGGCAACTTCGCAAAGGTGATGAAACAATCTGTACAACACTGCGATTGTGTGCGCAGAGTGCCAACTGAGAGAAAACAGTACCTGACCACTCTCCTGCCTTTTCTATTCACATGAACATTCGATTGCAAGCTGTTTTGGACAACTTTCTTTCTCTTCTTGCAAAACACTCGGCAGACCTCCGTGCAGCCTCTAGAACACGATGGGAGATGTTTTTTGTGCTGGCACAGTTTCTCCTTGCCAGACAGAGTGGAAAAGCTTTTTGCTAAGATGTAGACGAGAAGAGAGGCTAAAGACGATGGTACGGTGCTCTGCAGAGCTAAGCACAGCTCCCGGACTTCTTTCGGCAGAAGGCGCACACCGCAGAGCACTGTGAGCGGCAGAATCGTCTTTGCGCGAAGAAGCAGCTTCTTCGTCTCCGGGAGCCGGAGAGAGCGGCAACTTCGCAAAGGTGATGAAACAATCTGTACAACACTGCGATTGTGTGCGCAGCTTGCCAACTGAGAGAAAACAGTACCTGACCACTCTCCTGCCTTTTCTATTCACATGAATATTCGATTGCAAGCTGTTTTGGACAACTTTCTTTCTCTTCTTGCAAAACACTCGGCAGACCTCCGTGCAGCCTCTAGAACACGATGGGAGATGTTTTCTGTGCTGGCACAGTTTCTCCTTGCCAGACAGAGTGGAAAAGCTTTTTGCTAAGATGTAGACGAGAAGAGAGGCTAAAGACGAAGGTACGGTGCTCTGCAGAGCTAAGCACAGCTCCCGGACCTCTTTCGGCAGAAGGCGCACACCGCAGAGCACTGTGAGCGGCAGAATCGTCTTTGCGCGAAGAAGCAGCTTCTTCGTCTCCGGGAGCCGGAGAGAGCGGCAACTTCGCAAAGGTGATAAAACAAGCTGTACAACACTGCGATTGTGTGCGCAGCTTGCCAAGTGAGAGAAAACAGTACCTGACGACTCTCCTGCCTTTTCTATTCACATGAACATTCGATTGCAAGCTGTTTTGGACAACTTTCTTTCTCTTCTTGCAAAACACTCGGCAGACCTCCGTGCAGCCTCTAGAACACGATGGGAGATGTTTTCTGTGCTGGCACAGTTTCTCCTTGCCAGACAGAGTGGAAAAGCTTTTTGCTAAGATGTAGACGAGAAGCGTGGCTAAAGAAGCACGTATGGTACTCTGCAGAGCTAAGCATCGCTCCCGGACTTCTTTCAGCACAAGGCGCACACCGCAGAGCACAGTGAGCGGCAGAATCGTCTTTGCGCGAAGAAGCAGCTTCTTCGTCTCCGGGAGCCGGAGAGAGCGGCAACTTCGCAAAGGTGATGAAACAAGCTGTACAACACTGCGATTGTGTGCGCAGCTTGCCAACTGAGAGAAAACAGTACCAGACCACTCTCCTGCCTTTTCTATTCATATGAACATTCGATTGCAAGCTGTTTTGGACAACTTTCTTTCTCTTCTTGCAAAACACTCGGCAGACCTCCGTGCAGCCTCTAGAACACGATGGGAGATGTTTTTTGTGCAGGCACAGTTTCTCCTTGCCAGACAGAGTGGAAAAGCTTTTTGCTAAGATGTAGACGAGAAGAGAGGCTAAAGACGAAGGTACGGTGCTCTGCAAAGCTAAGCACCGCTCCCGTGCCTCTTTCGGCAGAAGGCGCACACCGCAGAGCACTGTGAGCGGCAGAATCGTCTTTGCGCGAAGAAGCAGCTTCTTCGTCTCCGGGAGCCGGAGAGAGCGGCAACTTCGCAAAGGTGATGAAACAAGCTGTACAACACTGCGATTGTGTGCGCAGCTTGCCAACTGAGAGAAAACAGTACCTGACCACTCTCCTGCCTTTTCTATTCATATGAACATTCGATTGCAAGCTGTTTTGGACAACTTTCTTTCTCTTCTTGCAAAACACTCGGCAGACCTCCGTGCAGCCTCTAGAAAACGATGGGAGATGTTTTCTGTTCTGGCAAAGTTTCTCCTTGCCAGACAGAGTGGAAAAGCTTTTTGCTAAGATGTAGACGAGAAGAGATGCTAAAGACGAAGGTACGGTGCTCTGCAGAGCTAAGCACCGCTCCCGGACCTCTTTCAGCAGAAGGCGCACACTGCAGAGCACTGTGAGCGGCAGAATCGTCTTTGCGCGAAGAAGCAGCTTCTTCGTCTCCGGGAGCCGGAGAGAGCGGCAACTTCGCAAAGGTGATGAAACAAGCTGTACAAAACTGCGATTGTGTGCGCAGCTTGCCAACTGAGAGAAAACAGTACCTGACCACTCTCCTGCCTTTTCCATTCACATGAAGATTCGATTGGAAGCTGTTTTGGACAACTTTCTTTCTCTTCTTGCAAAACACTCGGCAGACCTCCGTGCAGCCTCTAGAAGACGATGGGAGATGTTTTCTGTGCTGGCACAGTTTCTCCTTGCCAGACAGAGTGGAAAAGCTTTTAGCTAAGATGTAGACGAGAAGCGAGGCTAAAGAAGCACGTATGGTACTCTGCAGAGCTAAGCACCGCTCCCGGACGTCTTTCGGCAGAAGGCGCACACCGCAGAGCACTGTGAGCGGCAGAATCGTCTTTGCGCGAAGAAGCAGCTTCTTCGTCTCCGGGAGCCGGAGAGAGCGGCAGCTTCGCAAAGGTGATGAAACAAGCTGTACAACACTGCGATTGTGTGCGCAGCTTGCCAACTGAGAGAAAACAGTACCTGACCACTCTCCTGCCTTTTCTATTCACATGAACATTCGATTGCAAGCTGTTTTGGACAACTTTCTTTCTCTTCTTGCAAAACACTCGGCAGACCTCCGTGCAGCCTCTAGAACACGATGGGAGATGTTTTCTGTGCTGGCACAGTTTCTCCTTGCCAGACAGAGTGGAAAAGCTTTTTGCTAAGATGTAGACGAGAAGAGAGGCTGACGACGAAGGTACGGTGCTCTGCAGAGCTAAGCACCGATCCCGGACCTCTTTGGCAGAAGGCGCACACCGCAGAGCACTGTGAGCGGCAGAATCGTCTTTGCGCGAAGAAGCAGCTTCTTCGTCTCCGGGAGCCGGAGAGAGCGGCAGCTTCGCAAAGGTGATGAAACAAGCTGTACAACACTGCGATTGTGTGCGCAGCTTGCCAACTGAGAGAAAACAGTACCAGACCACTCTCCTGCCTTTTCTATTCACATGAACATTCGATTGCAAGCTGTTTTGGACAACTTTCTTTCTCTTCTTGCAAAACACTCGGCAGACCTCCGTGCAGCCTCTAGAACACGATGGGAGATGTTTTCTGTGCTGGCACAGTTTCTCCTTGCCAGACAGAGTGGAAAAGCTTTTTGCTAAGATGTAGACGAGAAGAGAGGCTAAAGACGAAGGTACGGTGCTCTGCAGAGATAAGCACCGCTCCCGGACCTCTTTCGGCAGAAGGCGCACACCGCAGAGCACAGTGAGCGGCAGAATCGTCTTTGCGCGAAGAAGCAGCTTCTTCGTCTCCGGGAGCCGGAGAGAGCGGCAACTTCGCAAAGGTGATGAAACAAGCTGTACAACACTGCGATTGTGTGCGCAGCTTGCCAACTGAGAGAAAACAGTACCTGACCACTCTCCTGCCTTTCTATTCACATGAACATTCGATTGGAAGCTGTTTTGGACAACTTTCTTTCTCTTCTTGCAAAACACTCGGCAGACCTCCGTGCAGCCTCTAGAACACGATGGGAGATGTTTTTTGTGCAGGCACAGTTTCTCCTTGCCAGACAGAGTGGAAAAGCTTTTTGCTAAGATGTAGACGAGAAGAGAGGCTAAAGACGAAGGTACGGTGCTCTGCAAAGCTAAGCACCGCTCCCGTGCCTCTTTCGGCAGAAGGCGCACACCGCAGAGCACTGTGAGCGGCAGAATCGTCTTTGCGCGAAGAAGCAGCTTCTTCGTCTCCGGGAGCCGGAGAGAGCGGCAACTTCGCAAAGGTGATGAAACAAGCTGTTCAAAACTGCGATTGTGTGCGCAGCTTGCCAAGTGAGAGAAAACAGTACCTGACCACTCTCCTGCCTTTTCTATTCACTTGAACATTCGATTGGAAGCTGTTTTGGACAACTTTCTTTCTCTTCTTGCAAAACACTCGGCAGTCCTCCGTTCAGCCTCTAGAAGACGATGGGAGGTGTTTTCTGTGCTGGCACAGTTTCTCCTTGCCAGACAGAGTGGAAAAGCTTTTTGCTAAGATGTAGACGAGAAGAGAGGCTAAAGAAGCACGTATGGTACTCTGCAGAGCTAAGCATCGCTCCCGGACTTCTTTCGGCAGAAGGCGCACACCGCAGAGCACTGTGAGCGGCAGAATCGTCTTTGCGCGAAGAAGCAGCTTCTTCGTCTCCGGGAGCCGGAGAGAGTGGCAACTTCGCAAAGGTGATGAAACAAGCTGTACAACACTGCGATTGTGTGCGCAGCTTGCCAACTGAGAGAAAACAGTACCTGACCACTCTCCTGCCTTTTCTATTCACATGAACATTCGATTGCAAGCTGTTTTGGACAACTTTCTTTCTCTTCTTGCAAAACAGTCGGCAGACCTCCGTGCAGCGTCTAGAAAACGATGGGAGATGTTTTCTTTGCTGGCACAGTTTCTCCTTGCCAGACAGAGTGGAAAAGCTTTTTGCTAAGATGTAGACGAGAAGCGAGGCTAAAGAAGCACGTATGGTACTCTGCAAAGCTAAGCACCGCTCCCGTGCCTCTTTCGGCAGAAGGCGCACACCGCAGAGCACAGTGAGCGGAGAATCGTCTTTGCGCGAAGAATAAGCTTCTTCGTCTCCAGGAGCCGGAGAGAGCGGCAACTTCGCAAAGGTGATGAAACAAGCTGTACAACACTGCGATTGTGTGAGCAGCTTGCCAACTGAGAGAAAACAGTACCTGACCACTCTCCTGCCTTTTCTATTCACTTGAACATTCGATTGCAAGCTGTTTTTGACAACTTTCCTTCTCTTCTTGCAAAAGACTCGGCAGACCTCCGTGCAGCCTCTAGAACACGATGGGAGATGTTTTCTGTGCTGGCACAGTTTCTCCTTGCCAGACAGAGTGGAAAAGCTTTTTGCTAAGATGTAGATGAGAAGAGAGGCTAAAGAAGCAGGTATGGTGCACTGCAGAGCTAAGCACCGCTCCCGGACGTCTTTGGGCAGAAGGCGCACACCGCAGAGCACTGTGAGCGGCAGAATCGTCTTTGCGCGAAGAAGCAGCTTCTTCGTCTCCGGGAGCCGGAGAGAGCGGCAGCTTCGCAAAGGTGATGAAACAAGCTGTACAACACTGCGATTGTGTGCGCAGCTTGCCAAGTGAGAGAAAACAGTACCTGACCACTCTCCTGCCTTTTGTAATCACATGAACATTCGATTGTAAGCTGTTTTGGACAACTTTCTTTCTCTTCTTGCAAAACACTCGGCAGACCTCCGTGCAGCCTCTAGAACACGATGGGAGATGTTTTTTGTGCTGGCACAGTTTCTCCTTGCCAGACAGAGTGGAAAAGCTTTTTGCTAAGATGTAGACGAGAAGAGAGGCTAAAGACGAAGGTACGGTGCTCTGCAGAGCTAAGCACCGCTCCCGTGCGTCTTTCGGCAGAAGGCGCACACCGCAGAGCACTGTGAGCGGCAGAATCGTCTTTGCGCGAAGAAGCAGCTTCCTCGTCTCCGGCAGCCGGAGAGAGCGGCAGCTTCGCAAAGGTGATGAAACAAGCTGTACAACACTGCGATTGTGTGCGCAGCTTGCCAAGTGAGAGAAAACAGTACCTGACCACTCTCCTGCCTTTTCTATTCACATGAACATTCGATTGCAAGCTGTTTTGGACAACTTTCTTTCTCTTCTTGCAAAACACTCGGCAGACCTCCGTGCAGCCTCTAGAACACGATGGGAGATGTTTTCTGTGCTGGCACAGTTTCTCCTTGCCAGACAGAGTGGAAAAGCTTTTTGCTACGATGTAGACGAGAAGAGAGGCTAAAGACGAAGGTACGGTGCTCTGCAGAGCTAAGCACCGCTCCCGGACCTCTTTGGGCAGAAGGCGCACACCGCAGAGCACTGTGAGCGGCAGAATCGTCTTTGCGCGAAGAAGCAGCTTCTTCGTCTCCGGGAGCCGGAGAGAGCGGCAACTTCGCAAAGGTGATGAAACAAGCTGTACAACACTGCGATTGTGTGCGCAGCTTGCCAACTGAGAGAAAACAGTACCTGACCACTCTCCTGCCTTTTCTATTCATATGAACATTCGATTGCAAGCTGTTTTGGACAACTTTCTTTCTCTTCTTGCAAAACACTCGGCAGACCTCCGTGCAGCCTCTAGAAAACGATGGGAGATGTTTTCTGTTCTGGCAAAGTTTCTCCTTGCCAGACAGAGTGGAAAAGCTTTTTGCTAAGATGTAGACGAGAAGAGATGCTAAAGACGAAGGTACGGTGCTCTGCAGAGCTAAGCACCGCTCCCGGACCTCTTTCAGCAGAAGGCGCACACTGCAGAGCACTGTGAGCGGCAGAATCGTCTTTGCGCGAAGAAGCAGCTTCTTCGTCTCCGGGAGCCGGAGAGAGCGGCAACTTCGCAAAGGTGATGAAACAAGCTGTACAAAACTGCGATTGTGTGCGCAGCTTGCCAACTGAGAGAAAACAGTACCTGACCACTCTCCTGCCTTTTCCATTCACATGAAGATTCGATTGGAAGCTGTTTTGGACAACTTTCTTTCTCTTCTTGCAAAACACTCGGCAGACCTCCGTGCAGCCTCTAGAAGACGATGGGAGATGTTTTCTGTGCTGGCACAGTTTCTCCTTGCCAGACAGAGTGGAAAAGCTTTTAGCTAAGATGTAGACGAGAAGCGAGGCTAAAGAAGCACGTATGGTACTCTGCAGAGCTAAGCACCGCTCCCGGACGTCTTTCGGCAGAAGGCGCACACCGCAGAGCACTGTGAGCGGCAGAATCGTCTTTGCGCGAAGAAGCAGCTTCTTCGTCTCCGGGAGCCGGAGAGAGCGGCAGCTTCGCAAAGGTGATGAAACAAGCTGTACAACACTGCGATTGTGTGCGCAGCTTGCCAACTGAGAGAAAACAGTACCTGACCACTCTCCTGCCTTTTCTATTCACATGAACATTCGATTGCAAGCTGTTTTGGACAACTTTCTTTCTCTTCTTGCAAAACACTCGGCAGACCTCCGTGCAGCCTCTAGAACACGATGGGAGATGTTTTCTGTGCTGGCACAGTTTCTCCTTGCCAGACAGAGTGGAAAAGCTTTTTGCTAAGATGTAGACGAGAAGAGAGGCTGACGACGAAGGTACGGTGCTCTGCAGAGCTAAGCACCGATCCCGGACCTCTTTGGCAGAAGGCGCACACCGCAGAGCACTGTGAGCGGCAGAATCGTCTTTGCGCGAAGAAGCAGCTTCTTCGTCTCCGGGAGCCGGAGAGAGCGGCAACTTCGCAAAGGTGATGAAACAAGCTGTACAACACTGCGATTGTGTGCGCAGCTTGCCAACAGAGAGAAAACAGTACCTGACCACTCTCCTGCCTTTTCTATTCACATGAACATTCGATTGCAAGCTGTTTTGGACAACTTTCTTTCTCTTCTTGCAAAACACTCGGCAGACCTCCGTGCAGCCTCTAGAACACGATGGGAGATGTTTTCTGTGCTGGCACAGTTTCTCCTTGCCAGACAGAGTGGAAAAGCTTTTTGCTAAGATGTAGACGAGAAGAGAGGCTAAAGACGAAGGTACGGTGCTCTGCAGAGATAAGCACCGCTCCCGGACCTCTTTCGGCAGAAGGCGCACACCGCAGAGCACAGTGAGCGGCAGAATCGTCTTTGCGCGAAGAAGCAGCTTCTTCGTCTCCGGGAGCCGGAGAGAGCGGCAACTTCGCAAAGGTGATGAAACAAGCTGTACAACACTGCGATTGTGTGCGCAGCTTGCCAACTGAGAGAAAACAGTACCTGACCACTCTCCTGCCTTTCTATTCACATGAACATTCGATTGGAAGCTGTTTTGGACAACTTTCTTTCTCTTCTTGCAAAACACTCGGCAGACCTCCGTGCAGCCTCTAGAACACGATGGGAGATGTTTTTTGTGCAGGCACAGTTTCTCCTTGCCAGACAGAGTGGAAAAGCTTTTTGCTAAGATGTAGACGAGAAGAGAGGCTAAAGACGAAGGTACGGTGCTCTGCAAAGCTAAGCACCGCTCCCGTGCCTCTTTCGGCAGAAGGCGCACACCGCAGAGCACTGTGAGCGGCAGAATCGTCTTTGCGCGAAGAAGCAGCTTCTTCGTCTCCGGGAGCCGGAGAGAGCGGCAACTTCGCAAAGGTGATGAAACAAGCTGTTCAAAACTGCGATTGTGTGCGCAGCTTGCCAAGTGAGAGAAAACAGTACCTGACCACTCTCCTGCCTTTTCTATTCACTTGAACATTCGATTGGAAGCTGTTTTGGACAACTTTCTTTCTCTTCTTGCAAAACACTCGGCAGTCCTCCGTTCAGCCTCTAGAAGACGATGGGAGGTGTTTTCTGTGCTGGCACAGTTTCTCCTTGCCAGACAGAGTGGAAAAGCTTTTTGCTAAGATGTAGACGAGAAGAGAGGCTAAAGAAGCACGTATGGTACTCTGCAGAGCTAAGCATCGCTCCCTGACTTCTTTCGGCAGAAGGCGCACACCGCAGAGCACTGTGAGCGGCAGAATCGTCTTTGCGCGAAGAAGCAGCTTCTTCGTCTCCGGGAGCCGGAGAGAGTGGCAACTTCGCAAAGGTGATGAAACAAGCTGTACAACACTGCGATTGTGTGCGCAGCTTGCCAACTGAGAGAAAACAGTACCTGACCACTCTCCTGCCTTTTCTATTCACATGAACATTCGATTGCAAGCTGTTTTGGACAACTTTCTTTCTCTTCTTGCAAAACAGTCGGCAGACCTCCGTGCAGCGTCTAGAACACGATGGGAGATGTTTTCTTTGCTGGCACAGTTTCTCCTTGCCAGACAGAGTGGAAAAGCTTTTTGCTAAGATGTAGACGAGAAGCGAGGCTAAAGAAGCACGTATGGTACTCTGCAAAGCTAAGCACCGCTCCCGTGCCTCTTTCGGCAGAAGGCGCACACCGCAGAGCACAGTGAGCGGAGAATCGTCTTTGCGCGAAGAATAAGCTTCTTCGTCTCCAGGAGCCGGAGAGAGCGGCAACTTCGCAAAGGTGATGAAACAAGCTGTACAACACTGCGATTGTGTGAGCAGCTTGCCAACTGAGAGAAAACAGTACCTGACCACTCTCCTGCCTTTTCTATTCACTTGAACATTCGATTGCAAGCTGTTTTTGACAACTTTCCTTCTCTTCTTGCAAAAGACTCGGCAGACCTCCGTGCAGCCTCTAGAACACGATGGGAGATGTTTTTTGTGCTGGCACAGTTTCTCCTTGCCAGACAGAGTGGAAAAGCTTTTTGCTAAGATGTAGACGAGAAGAGAGGCTAAAGACGAAGGTACGGTGCTCTGCAGAGCTAAGCACCGCTCCCGTGCGTCTTTGGGCAGAAGGCGCACACCGCAGAGCACTGTGAGCGGCAGAATCGTCTTTGCGCGAAGAAGCAGCTTCTTCGTCTCCGGGAGCCGGAGAGAGCGGCAGCTTCGCAAAGGTGATGAAACAAGCTGTACAACACTGCGATTGTGTGCGCAGCTTGCCAACTGAGAGAAAACAGTACCTGACCACTCTCCTGCCTTTTCTATTCATATGAACATTCGATTGCAAGCTGTTTTGGACAACTTTCTTTCTCTTCTTGCAAAACACTCGGCAGACCTCCGTGCAGCCTCTAGAACACGATGGGAGATGTTTTCTGTGCTGGCACAGTTTCTCCTTGCCAGACAGAGTGGAAAAGCTTTTTGCTAAGATGTAGACGAGAAGAGAGGCTAAAGACGAAGGTACGGTGCTCTGCAGAGCTAAGCACCGCTCCCGGACCTCTTTCGGCAGAAGACACACACTGCAGAGCACAGTGAGCGGCAGAATCGTCTTTGCGCGAAGAAGCAGCTTCTTCGTCTCCGGGAGCCGGAGAGAGCGGCAACTTCGCAAAGGTGATGAAACAAGCTGTACAACACTGCGATTGTGTGCGCAGCTTGCCAACTGAGAGAAAACAGTACCTGACCACTCTCCTGCCTTTCTATTCACATGAACATTCGATTGGAAGCTGTTTTGGACAACTTTCTTTCTCTTCTTGCAAAACACTCGGCAGACCTCCGTGCAGCCTCTAGAACACGATGGGAGATGTTTTCTGTGCTGGCACAGTTTCTCCTTGCCAGACAGAGTGGAAAAGCTTTTTGCTAAGATGTAGACGAGAAGAGAGGCTAAAGACGAAGGTACGGTGCTCTGCAGAGCTAAGCACAGCTCCCGGACCTCTTTCGGCAGAAGGCGCACACCGCAGAGCACTGTGAGCGGCAGAATCGTCTTTGCGCGAAGAAGCAGCTTCTTCGTCTCCGGGAGCCGGAGAGAGCGGTAACTTCGCAAAGGTGATGAAACAAGCTGTACAACACTGCGATTGTGTGCGCAGCTTGCCAACTGAGAGAAAACAGTACCTGACCACTCTCCTGCCTTTTCTATTCACATGAACATTCGATTGCAAGCTGTTTTGGACAACTTTCCTTCTCTTCTTGCAAAACACTCGGCAGACCTCGGTGCAGCCTCTAGAACACGATGGGAGATGTTTTCTGTGCTGGCACAGTTTCTCCTTGCCAGACAGAGTGGAAAAGCTTTTTGCTAAGATGTAGACGAGAAGAGAGGCTAAAGAAGCAGGTATGGTGCTCTGCAGAGCTAAGCACCGCTCCCGGACGTCTTTCGGCAGAAGGCGCACACCGCAGAGCACAGTGAGCGGCAGAATCGTCTATGCGCGAAGAAGCAGCTACTTCGTCTCCGGGAGCCGGAGAGAGCGGCAGCTTCGCAAAGGTGATGAAACAAGCTGTACAACACTGCGATTGTGTGCGCAGCTTGCCAAGTGAGAGAAAACAGTACCTGACCACTCTCCTGCCTTTTGTAATCACATGAACATTCGATTGTAAGCTGTTTTGGACAACTTTCTTTCTCTTCTTGCAAAACACTCGGCAGACCTCCGTGCAGCCTCTAGAACACGATGGGAGATGTTTTCTGTGCTGGCACAGTTTCTCCTTGCCAGACAGAGTGGAAAAGCTTTTTGCTAAGATGTAGACGAGAAGAGAGGCTAAAGACGAAGGTACGGTGCTCTGCAGAGCTAAGCACCGCTCCCGGACCTCTTTGGGCAGAAGGCGCACACCGCAGAGCACTGTGAGCGGCAGAATCGTCTTTGCGCGAAGAAGCAGCTTCTTCGTCTCCGGGAGCCGGAGAGAGCGGCAACTTCGCAAAGGTGATGAAACAAGCTGTACAACACTGCGATTGTGTGCGCAGCTTGCCAACTGAGAGAAAACAGTACCTGACCACTCTCCTGCCTTTTCTATTCATATGAACATTCGATTGCAAGCTGTTTTGGACAACTTTCTTTCTCTTCTTGCAAAACACTCGGCAGACCTCCGTGCAGCCTCTAGAACACGATGGGAGATGTTTTCTGTGCTGGCACAGTTTCTCCTTGCCAGACAGAGTGGAAAAGCTTTTTGCTAAGATGTAGACGAGAAGAGAGGCTAAAGACGATGGTACGGTGCTCTGCAGAGCTAAGCACAGCTCCCGGACTTCTTTCGGCAGAAGGCGCACACCGCAGAGCACAGTGAGCGGCAGAATCGTCTTTGCGCGAAGAAGCAGCTTCTTCGTCTCCGGGAGCCGGAGAGAGCGGCAACTTCGCAAAGGTGATGAAACAATCTGTACAACACTGCGATTGTGTGCGCAGCTTGCCAACTGAGAGAAAACAGTACCTGACCACTCTCCTGCCTTTTCTATTCACATGAACATTCGATTGCAAGCTGTTTTGGACAACTTTCTTTCTCTTCTTGCAAAACACTCGGCAGACCTCCGTGCAGCCTCTAGAACACGATGGGAGATGTTTTTTGTGCTGGCACAGTTTCTCCTTGCCAGACAGAGTGGAAAAGCTTTTTGCTAAGATGTAGACGAGAAGAGAGGCTAAAGACGAAGGTACGGTGCTCTGCAGAGCTAAGCACAGCTCCCGGACCTCTTTCGGCAGAAGGCGCACACCGCAGAGCACTGTGAGCGGCAGAATCGTCTTTGCGCGAAGAAGCAGCTTCTTCGTCTCCGGCAGCCGGAGAGAGCGGCAACTTCGCAAAGGTGATGAAACAATCTGTACCACACTGCGATTGTGTGCGCAGCTTGCCAAGTGAGAGAAAACAGTACCTGACCACTCTCCTGCCTTTTCTATTCACATGAACATTCGATTGCAAGCTGTTTTGGACAACTTTCTTTCTCTTCTTGCAAAACACTCGGCAGACCTCCGTGCAGCCTCTAGAACACGATGGGAGATGTTTTTTGTGCTGGCACAGTTTCTCCTTGCCAGACAGAGTGGAAAAGCTTTTTGCTAAGATGTAGACGAGAAGAGAGGCTAAAGACGAAGGTACGGTGCTCTGCAGAGCTAAGCACCGCTCCCGCACCTCTTTCGGCAGAAGGCGCACACCGCAGAGCACTGTGAGCGGCAGAATCGTCTTTGCGCGAAGAAGCAGCTTCTTCGTCTCCGGGAGCCGGAGAGAACGGCAGCTTCGCAAAGGTGATGAAACAAGCTGTACAACACTGCGATTGTGTGCGCAGCTTGCCAACTGAGAGAAAACAGTACCTGACCACTCTCCTGCCTTTTCTATTCATATGAACATTCGATTGTAAGCTGTTTTGGACAACTTTCTTTCTCTTCTTGCAAAACACTCGGCAGACCTCCGTGCAGCCTCTAGAACACGATGGGAGATGTTTTTTGTGCTGGCACAGTTTCTCCTTGCCAGACAGAGTGGAAAAGCTTTTTGCTAAGATGTAGACGAGAAGAGAGGCTAAAGACGAAGGTACGGTGCTCTGCAGAGCTAAGCACAGCTCCCGGACTTCTTTCGGCAGAAGGCGCACACCGCAGAGCACTGTGAGCGGCAGAATCGTCTTTGCGCGAAGAAGCAGCTTCTTCGTCTCCGGGAGCCGGAGAGAGCGGTAACTTCGCAAAGGTGATGAAACAAGCTGTACAACACTGCGATTGTGTGCGCAGCTTGCCAACTGAGAGAAAACAGTACCTGACCACTCTCCTGCCTTTTCTATTCACATGAACATTCGATTGCAAGCTGTTTTGGACAACTTTCCTTCTCTTCTTGCAAAACACTCGGCAGACCTCCGTGCAGCCTCTAGAACACGATGGGAGATGTTTTGTGTGCTGGCACAGTTTCTCCTTGCCAGACAGAGTGGAAAAGCTTTTTGCTAAGATGTAGACGAGAAGAGAGAAAAAAGAAGCAGGTATGGTGCTCTGCAGAGCTAAGCACCGCTCCCGGACGTCTTTCGGCAGAAGGCGCACACCGCAGAGCACTGTGAGCGGCAGAATCGTCTTTGCGCGAAGAAGCAGCTTCTTCGTCTCCGGGAGCCGGAGAGAGCGGCAGCTTCGCAAAGGTGATGAAACAAGCTGTACAACACTGCGATTGTGTGCGCAGCTTGCCAAGTGAGAGAAAACAGTACCTGACCACTCTCCTGCCTTTTGTAATCACATGAACATTCGATTGTAAGCTGTTTTGGACAACTTTCTTTCTCTTCTTGCAAAAGACTCGGCAGACCTCCGTGCAGCCTCTAGAACACGATGGGAGATGTTTTCTGTGCTGGCACAGTTTCTCCTTGCCAGACAGAGTGGAAAAGCTTTTTGCTAAGATGTAGACGAGAAGAGAGGCTAAAGACGAAGGTACGGTGCTCTGCAGAGCTAAGCACCGCTCCCGGACCTTTTTGGGCAGAAGGCGCACACCGCAGAGCACTGTGAGCGGCAGAATCGTCTTTGCGCGAAGAAGCAGCTTCTTCGTCTCCGGGAGCCGGAGAGAGCGGCAACTTCGCAAAGGTGATGAAACAAGCTGTACAACACTGCGATTGTGTGCGCAGCTTGCCAACTGAGAGAAAACAGTACCTGACCACTCTCCTGCCTTTTCTATTCATATGAACATTCGATTGCAAGCTGTTTTGGACAACTTTCTTTCTCTTCTTGCAAAACACTCGGCAGACCACCGTGCAGCCTCTAGAACACGATGGGAGATGTTTTCTGTGCTGGCACAGTTTCTCCTTGCCAGACAGAGTGGAAAAGCTTTTTGCTAAGATGTAGACGAGAAGCGTGGCTAAAGAAGCACGTATGGTACTCTGCAGAGCTAAGCATCGCTCCCGGACTTCTTTCGGCAGAAGGCGCACACCGCAGAGCACAGTGAGCGGCAGAATCGTCTTTGCGCGAAGAATCAGCTTCTTCGTCTCCGGGAGCCGGAGAGAGCGGCAGCTTCGCAAAGGTGATGAAACAAGCTGTACAACACTGCGATTGTGTGCGCAGCTTGCCAACTGATAGAAAACAGTACCTGACAACTCTCCTGACTTTTCTATTCACATGAACATTCGATTGGAAGCTGTTTTGGACAACTTTCTTTCTCTTCTTGCAAAACACACGGCAGTCCTCCGTTCAGCCTCTAGAAGACGATGGGAGGTGTTTTCTGTGCAGGCACAGTTTCTCCTTGCCAGACAGAGTGGAAAAGCTTTTTGCTAAGATGTAGACGAGAAGCGAGGCTATAGAAGCACGTATGGTACTCTGCAGAGCTAAGCATCGCTCCCGGACTTCTTTCGGCAGAAGGCGCACACCGCAGAGCACTGTGAGCGGCAGAATCGTCTTTGCGCGAAGAAGCAGCTTCTTCGTCTCCGGGAGCCGGAGACAGCGGTAACTTCGCAAAGGTGATGAAACAATCTGTACAACACTGCGATTGTGTGCGCAGCTTGCCAAGTGAGAGAAAACAGTACCTGACCACTCTCCTGCCTTTTCTATTCACATGAACATTCGATTGCAAGCTGTTTTGGACAACTTTCTTTCTCTTCTTGCAAAACACTCGGCAGACCTCCGTGCAGCCTCTAGAACACGATGGGAGATGTTTTCTGTGCTGGCACAGTTTCTCCTTGCCAGACAGAGTGGAAAAGCTTTTTGCTAAGATGTAGACGAGAAGAGAGGCTAAAGACGATGGTACGGTGCTCTGCAGAGCTAAGCACAGCTCCCGGACTTCTTTCGGCAGAAGGCGCACACCGCAGAGCACTGTGAGCGGCAGAATCGTCTTTGCGCGAAGAAGCAGCTTCTTCGTCTCCGGGAGCCGGAGAGAGCGGTAACTTCGCAAAGGTGATGAAACAAGCTGTACAACACTGCGATTGTGTGCGCAGCTTGCCAACTGAGAGAAAACAGTACCTGACCACTCTCCTGCCTTTTCTATTCACATGAACATTCGATTGCAAGCTGTTTTGGACAACTTTCTTTCTCTTCTTGCAAAACACTCGGCAGACCTCCGTGCAGCCTCTAGAACACGATGGGAGATGTTTTTTGTGCTGGCACAGTTTCTCCTTGCCAGACAGAGTGGAAAAGCTTTTTGCTAAGATGTAGACGAGAAGAGAGGCTAAAGACGAAGGTACGGTGCTCTGCAGAGCTAAGCACAGCTCCCGGACCTCTTTCGGCAGAAGGCGCACACCGCAGAGCACTGTGAGCGGCAGAATCGTCTTTGCGCGAAGAAGCAGCTTCTTCGTCTCCGGGAGCCGGAGAGAGCGGCAACTTCGCAAAGGTGATGATACCATGTGTACAACACTGCGATTGTGTGCGCAGCTTGCCAAGTGAGAGAAAACAGTACCTGACCACTCTCCTGCCTTTTCTATTCACATGAACATTCGATTGCAAGCTGTTTTGGACAACTTTCTTTCTCTTCTTGCAAAACACTCGGCAGACCTCCGTGCAGCCTCTAGAACACGATGGGAGATGTTTTTTGTGCTGGCACAGTTTCTCCTTGCCAGACAGAGTGGAAAAGCTTTTTGCTAAGATGTAGACGAGAAGAGAGGCTAAAGACGAAGGTACGGTGCTCTGCAGAGCTAAGCACAGCTCCCGGACCTCTTCGGCAGAAGGCGCACACCGCAGAGCACTGTGAGCGGCAGAATCGTCTTTGCGCGAAGAAGCAGCTTCTTCGTCTCCGGGAGCCGGAGACAGCGGTAACTTCGCAAAGGTGATGAAACAAGCTGTACAACACTGCGATTGTGTGCGCAGCTTGCCAACTGAGAGAAAACAGTACCAGACCACTCTCCTGCCTTTTCTATTCACATGAACATTCGATTGCAAGCTGTTTTGGACAACTTTCTTTCTCTTCTTGCAAAACACTCGGCAGACCTCCGTGCAGCCTCTAGAACACGATGGGAGATGTTTTTTGTGCAGGCACAGTTTCTCCTTGCCAGACAGAGTGGAAAAGCTTTTTGCTAAGATGTAGACGAGAAGAGAGGCTAAAGACGAAGGTACGGTGCTCTGCAAAGCTAAGCACCGCTCCCGTGCCTCTTTCGGCAGAAGGCGCACACCGCAGAGCACTGTGAGCGGCAGAATCGTCTTTGCGCGAAGAAGCAGCTTCTTCGTCTCCGGGAGCCGGAGAGAGCGGTAACCTCGCAAAGGTGATGAAACAAGCTGTTCAAAACTGCGATTGTGTGCGCAGCTTGCCAAGTGAGAGAAAACAGTACCTGACCACTCTCCTGCCTTTTCTATTCACATGAACATTCGATTGCAAGCTGTTTTGGACAACTTTCTTTCTCTTCTTGCAAAATACTCGGCAGACCTCCGTGCAGCCTCTAGAACACGATGGGAGATGTTTTCTGTGCTGGCACAGTTTCTCCTTGCCAGACAGAGTGGAAAAGCTTTTAGCTAAGATGTAGACGAGAAGAGAGGCTAAAGAAGCACGTATGGTACTCTGCAGAGCTAAGCATCGCTCCCGGACCTCTTTCGGCAGAAGGCGTACACCGCAGAGCACAGTGAGCGGCAGAATCGTCTTTGCGCGAAGAAGCAGCTTCTTCGTCTCCGGCAGCCGGAGAGAGCGGCAGCTTCGCAAAGGTGATGAAACAAGCTGTACAAAACTGCGATTGTGTGCGCAGCTTGCCAACTGAGAGAAAACAGTACCTGACCACTCTCCTGCCTTTTCTATTCACATGAACATTCGATTGCAAGCTGTTTTGGACAACTTTCTTTCTCTTCTTGCAGAACACTCGGCAGACCTCCGTGCAGCCTCTAGAACACGATGGGAGATGTTTTCTGTGCTGGCAAAGTTTCTCCTTGCCAGACAGAGTGGAAAAGATTTTTGCTAAGATGTAGACGAGAAGAGAGGCTAAAGACGAAGGTACGGTGCTCTGCAGAGCTAAGCACCGCTCCCGTGCCTCTTTCGGTAGAAGGCGCACACCGCAGAGCACTGTGAGCGGCAGAATCGTCTTTGCGCGAAGAAGCAGCTTCTTCGTCTCCGGGAGCCGGAGAGAGCGGCAACTTCGCAAAGGTGATGAAACAAGCTGTACAACACTGCGATTGTGTGCGCAGCTTGCCAACTGAGAGAAAACAGTACCTGACGACTCTCCTGCCTTTTCTATTCACATGAACATTCGATTGCAAGCTGTTTTGGACAACTTTCTTTCTCTTCTTGCAAAACACTCGGCAGACCTCCGTGCAGCCTCTAGAACACGATGGGAGATGTTTTCTGTGCTGGCACAGTTTCTCCTTGCCAGACAGAGTGGAAAAGCTTTTTGCTAAGATGTAGACGAGAAGAGAGGCTAAAGACGAAGGTACGGTGCTCTGCAGAGCTAAGCATCGCTCCCGGACTTCTTTCGGCAGAAGGCGCACACCGCAGAGCACAGTGAGCGGCAGAATCGTCTTTGCGCGAAGAAGCAGCTTCTTCGTCTCCGGGAGCCGGAGAGAGCGGCAACTTCGCAAAGGTGATGAAACAATCTGTACCACACTGCGATTGTGTGCGCAGCTTGCCAAGTGAGAGAAAACAGTACCTGACCACTCTCCTGCCTTTTCTATTCACATGAACATTCGATTGCAAGCTGTTTTGGACAACTTTCTTTCTCTTCTTGTAAAACACTCGGCAGACCTCCGTGCAGCCTCTAGAACACGATGGGAGATGTTTTTTGTGCTGGCACAGTTTCTCCTTGCCAGACAGAGTGGAAAAGCTTTTTGCTAAGATGTAGACGAGAAGAGAGGCTAAAGACGAAGGTACGGTGCTCTGCAGAGCTAAGCACAGCTCCCGGACCTCTTCGGCAGAAGGCGCACACCGCAGAGCACTGTGAGCGGCACAATCGTCTTTGCGCGAAGAAGCAGCTTCTTCGTCTCCGGGAGCCGGAGACAGCGGTAACTTCGCAAAGGTGATGAAACAAGCTGTACAACACTGCGATTGTGTGCGCAGCTTGCCAACTGAGAGAAAACAGTACCAGACCACTCTCCTGCCTTTTCTATTCACATGAACATTCGATTGCAAGCTGTTTTGGACAACTTTCTTTCTCTTCTTGCAAAACACTCGGCAGACCTCCGTGCAGCCTCTAGAACACGATGGGAGATGTTTTTTGTGCAGGCACAGTTTCTCCTTGACAGACAGAGTGGAAAAGCTTTTTGCTAAGATGTAGACGAGAAGAGAGGCTAAAGACGAAGGTACGGTGCTCTGCAGAGCTAAGCACCGCTCCCGGACCTCTTTCGGCAGAAGATACACACTGCAGAGCACAGTGAGCGGCAGAATCGTCTTTGCGCGAAGAAGCAGCTTCTTCGTCTCCGGGAGCCGGAGAGAGCGGCAACTTGGCAAAGGTGATGAAACAAGCTGTACAACACTGCGATTGTGTGCGCAGCTTGCCAACTGAGAGAAAACAGTACCTGACCACTCTCCTGCCTTTCTATTCACATGAACATTCGATTGGAAGCTGTTTTGGACAACTTTCTTTCTCTTCTTGCAAAACACTCGGCAGACCTCCGTGCAGCCTCTAGAACACGATGGGAGATGTTTTTTGTGCTGGCACAGTTTCTCCTTGCCAGACAGAGTGGAAAAGCTTTTTGCTAAGATGTAGACGAGAAGAGAGGCTAAAGACGAAGGTACGGTGCTCTGCAGAGCTAAGCACAGCTCCCGGACCTCTTTCGGCAGAAGGCGCACACCGCAGAGCACTGTGAGCGGCAGAATCGTCTTTGCGCGAAGAAGCAGCTTCTTCGTCTCCGGGAGCCGGAGAGAGCGGTAACTTCGCAAAGGTGATGAAACAAGCTGTACAACACTGCGATTGTGTGCGCAGCTTGCCAACTGAGAGAAAACAGTACCTGACCACTCTCCTGCCTTTTCTATTCACATGAACATTCGATTGCAAGCTGTTTTGGACAACTTTCCTTCTCTTCTTGCAAAACACTCGGCAGACCTCCGTGCAGCCTCTAGAACACGATGGGAGATGTTTTCTGTGCTGGCACAGTTTCTCCTTGCCAGACAGAGTGGAAAAGCTTTTTGCTAAGATGTAGACGAGAAGAGAGGCTAAAGAAGCAGGTATGGTGCTCTGCAGAGCTAAGCACCGCTCCCGGACGTCTTTCGGCAGAAGGCGCACACCGCAGAGCACTGTGAGCGGCAGAATCGTCTTTGCGCGAAGAAGCAGCTTCTTCGTCTCCGGGAGCCGGAGATAGCGGCAACTTCGCAAAGGTGATGAAACAAGCTGTACAACACTGCGATTGTGTGCGCAGCTTGCCAACTGAGAGAAAACAGTACCTGACCACTCTCCTGCCTTTTGTAATCACATGAACATTCGATTGTAAGCTGTTTTGGACAACTTTCTTTCTCTTCTTGCAAAACACTCGGCAGACCTCCGTGCAGCCTCTAGAACACGATGGGAGATGTTTTCTGTGCTGGCACAGTTTCTCCTTGCCAGACAGAGTGGAAAAGCTTTTTGCTAAGATGTAGACGAGAAGAGAGGCTAAAGACGAAGGTACGGTGCTCTGCAGAGCTAAGCACCGCTCCCGGACCTCTTTGGGCAGAAGGCGCACACCGCAGAGCACTGTGAGCGGCAGAATCGTCTTTGCGCGAAGAAGCAGCTTCTTCGTCTCCGGGAGCCGGAGAGAGCGGCAACTTCGCAAAGGTGATGAAACAAGCTGTACAACACTGCGATTGTGTGCGCAGCTTGCCAACTGAGAGAAAACAGTACCTGACCACTCTCCTGCCTTTTCTATTCATATGAACATTCGATTGCAAGCTGTTTTGGACAACTTTCTTTCTCTTCTTGCAAAACACTCGGCAGACCTCCGTGCAGCCTCTAGAACACGATGGGAGATGTTTTCTGTGCTGGCACAGTTTCTCCTTGCCAGACAGAGTGGAAAAGCTTTTTGCTAAGATGTAGACGAGAAGCGTGGCTAAAGAAGCACGTATGGTACTCTGCAGAGCTAAGCATCGCTCCCGGACCTCTTTCGGCAGAAGGCGCACACCGCAGAGCACTGTGAGCGGCAGAATCGTCTTTGCGCGAAGAAGCAGCTTCTTCGTCTCTGGGAGCCGGAGAGAGCGGCAGCTTCGCAAAGGTGATGAAACAAGCTGTACAACACTGCGATTGTGTGCGCAGCTTGCCAACTGATAGAAAACAGTACCTGACCACTCTCCTGACTTTTCTATTCACTTGAACATTCGATTGGAAGCTGTTTTGGACAACTTTCTTTCTCTTCTTGCAAAACACACGGCAGTCCTCCGTTCAGCCTCTAGAAGACGATGGGAGGTGTTTTCTGTGCAGGCACAGTTTCTCCTTGCCAGACAGAGTGGAAAAGCTTTTTGCTAAGATGTAGACGAGAAGAGAGGCTAAAGACGATGGTACGGTGCTCTGCAGAGCTAAGCACAGCTCCCGGACTTCTTTCGGCAGAAGGCGCACACCGCAGAGCACTGTGAGCGGCAGAATCGTCTTTGCGCGAAGAAGCAGCTTCTTCGTCTCCGGGAGCCGGAGAGAGCGGCAACTTCGCAAAGGTGATGAAACAATCTGTAGAACACTGCGATTGTTTGCGCAGCTTGCCAAGTGAGAGAAAACAGTACCTGACCACTCTCCTGCCTTTTCTATTCACATGAATATTCGATTGCAAGCTGTTTTGGACAACTTTCTTTCTCTTCTTGCAAAACACTCGGCAGACCTCCGTGCAGCCTCTAGAACACGATGGGAGATGTTTTTTGTGCTGGCACAGTTTCTCCTTGCCAGACAGAGTGGAAAAGCTTTTTGCTAAGATGTAGACGAGAAGAGAGGCTAAAGACGAAGGTACGGTGCTCTGCAGAGCTAAGCACAGCTCCCGGACCTCTTTCGGCAGAAGGCGCACACCGCAGAGCACTGTGAGCGGCAGAATCGTCTTTGCGCGAAGAAGCAGCTTCTTCGTCTCCGGGAGCCGGAGAGAGCGGCAACTTCGCAAAGGTGATAAAACAAGCTGTACAACACTGCGATTGTGTGCGCAGCTTGCCAACTGAGAGAAAACAGTACCTGACCACTCTCCTGCCTTTTCTATTCACATGAACATTCGATTGCAAGCTGTTTTGGACAACTTTCTTTCTCTTCTTGCAAAACACTCGGCAGACTTCCGTGCAGCCTCTAGAACACGATGGGAGATGTTTTTTGTGCTGGCACAGTTTCTCCTTGCCAGACAGAGTGGAAAAGCTTTTTGCTAAGATGTAGACGAGAAGAGAGGCTAAAGACGAAGGTACGGTGCTCTGCAGAGCTAAGCACAGCTCCCGGACCTCTTCGGCAGAAGGCGCACACCGCAGAGCACTGTGAGCGGCAGAATCGTCTTTGCGCGAAGAAGCAGCTTCTTCGTCTCCGGGAGCCGGAGAGAGCGGTAACTTCGCAAAGGTGATAAAACAAGCTGTACAACACTGCGATTGTGTGCGCAGCTTGCCAACTGAGAGAAAACAGTACCAGACCACTCTCCTGCCTTTTCTATTCACATGAACATTCGATTGCAAGCTGTTTTGGACAACTTTCTTTCTCTTCTTGCAAAACACTCGGCAGACCTCCGTGCAGCCTCTAGAACACGATGGGAGATGTTTTTTGTGCAGGCACAGTTTCTCCTTGCCAGACAGAGTGGAAAAGCTTTTTGCTAAGATGTAGACGAGAAGAGAGGCTAAAGACGAAGGTACGGTGCTCTGCAAAGCTAAGCACCGCTCCCGTGCCTCTTTCGGCAGAAGGCGCACACCGCAGAGCACTGTGAGCGGCAGAATCGTCTTTGCGCGAAGAAGCAGCTTCTTCGTCTCCGGGAGCCGGAGAGAGCGGCAACCTCGCAAAGGTGATGAAACAACCTGTTCAAAACTGCGATTGTGTGCGCAGCTTGCCAAGTGAGAGAAAACAGTACCTGACCACTCTCCTGCCTTTTCTATTCACATGAACATTCGATTGGAAGCTGTTGTGGACAACTTTCTTTCTCTTCTTGCAAAACACTCGGCAGACCTCCGTGCAGCCTCTAAAACACGATGGGAGATGTTTTCTGTGCTGGCACAGTTTCTCCTTGCCAGACAGAGTGGAAAAGCTTTTTGCTAAGATGTAGACGAGAAGAGAGGCTAAAGACGAAGGTACGGTGCTCTGCAGAGCTAAGCACAGCTCCCGGACCTTTTTCGGCAGAAGGCGCACACCGCAGAGCACTGTGAGCGGCAGAATCGTCTTTGCGCGAAGAAGCAGCTTCTTCGTCTCCGGGAGCCGGAGAGAGCGGCAACCTCGCAAAGGTGATGAAACAACCTGTTCAAAACTGCGATTGTGTGCGCAGCTTGCCAAGTGAGAGAAAACAGTACCTGACCACTCTCCTGCCTTTTCTATTCACATGAACATTCGATTGCAAGCTGTTTTGGACAACTTTCTTTCTCTTCTTGCAAAACACTCGGCAGACCTCCGTGCAGCCTCTAGAACACGATGGGAGATGTTTTCTGTGCTGGCACAGTTTCTCCTTGCCAGACAGAGTGGAAAAGCTTTTTGCTAAGATGTAGACGAGAAGAGAGGCTAAAGACGAAGGTACGGTGCTCTGCAGAGCTAAGCACCGCTCCCGGACCTCTTTGGGCAGAAGGCGCACACCGCAGAGCACTGTGAGCGGCAGAATCGTCTTTGCGCGAAGAAGCAGCTTCTTCGTCTCCGGGAGCCGGAGAGAGCGGCAGCTTCGCAAAGGTGATGAAACAAGCTGTACAACACTGCGATTGTGTGCGCAGCTTGCCAACTGAGAGAAAACAGTACCTGACCACTCTCCTGCCTTTTCTATTCATATGAACATTCGATTGCAAGCTGTTTTGGACAACTTTCTTTCTCTTCTTGCAAAACACTCGGCAGACCTCCGTGCAGCCTCTAAAACACGATGGGAGATGTTTTCTGTGCTGGCACAGTTTCTCCTTGCCAGACAGAGTGGAAAAGCTTTTTGCTAAGATGTAGACGAGAAGAGAGGCTAAAGACGAAGGTACGGTGCTCTGCAGAGCTAAGCACCGCTCCCGGACCTCTTTCGGCAGAAGACACACACTGCAGAGCACAGTGAGCGGCAGAATCGTCTTTGCGCGAAGAAGCAGCTTCTTCGTCTCCGGGAGCCGGAGAGAGCGGCAACTTCGCAAAGGTGATGAAACAAGCTGTACAACACTGCGATTGTGTGCGCAGCTTGCCAACTGAGAGAAAACAGTACCTGACCACTCTCCTGCCTTTCTATTCACATGAACATTCGATTGGAAGCTGTTTTGGACAACTTTCTTTCTCTTCTTGCAAAACACTCGGCAGACCTCCGTGCAGCCTCTAGAACACGATGGGAGATGTTTTTTGTGCTGGCACAGTTTCTCCTTGCCAGACAGAGTGGAAAAGCTTTTTGCTAAGATGTAGACGAGAAGAGAGGCTAAAGACGAAGGTACGGTGCTCTGCAGAGCTAAGCACAGCTCCCGGACCTCTTTCGGCAGAAGGCGCACACCGCAGAGCACTGTGAGCGGCAGAATCGTCTTTGCGCGAAGAAGCAGCTTCTTCGTCTCCGGGAGCCGGAGAGAGCGGCAGCTTCGCAAAGGTGATGAAACAAGCTGTACAACACTGCGATTGTGTGCGCAGCTTGCCAACTGAGAGAAAACAGTACCTGACCACTCTCCTGCCTTTTCTATTCACATGAACATTCGATTGCAAGCTGTTTTGGACAACTTTCCTTCTCTTCTTGCAAAACACTCGGCAGACCTCCGTGCAGCCTCTAGAACACGATGGGAGATGTTTTCTGTGCTGGCACAGTTTCTCCTTGCCAGACAGAGTGGAAAAGCTTTTTGCTAAGATGTAGACGAGAAGAGAGGCTAAAGAAGCAGGTATGGTGCTCTGCAGAGCTAAGCACAGCTCCCGGACGTCTTTCGGCAGAAGGCGCACACCGCAGAGCACTGTGAGCGGCAGAATCGTCTATGCGCGAAGAAGCAGCTACTTCGTCTCCGGGAGCCGGAGAGAGCGGCAGCTTCGCAAAGGTGATGAAACAAGCTGTACAACACTGCGATTGTGTGCGCAGCTTGCCAAGTGAGAGAAAACAGTACCTGACCACTCTCCTGCCTTTTGTAATCACATGAACATTCGATTGTAAGCTGTTTTGGACAACTTTCTTTCTCTTCTTGCAAAACACTCGGCAGACCTCCGTGCAGCCTCTAGAACACGATGGGAGATGTTTTCTGTGCTGGCACAGTTTCTCCTTGCCAGACAGAGTGGAAAAGCTTTTTGCTAAGATGTAGACGAGAAGAGAGGCTAAAGACGAAGGTACGGTGCTCTGCAGAGCTAAGCACCGCATCCGGACCTCTTTGGGCAGAAGGCGCACACCGCAGAGCACTGTGAGCGGCAGAATCGTCTTTGCGCGAAGAAGCAGCTTCTTCGTCTCCGGGAGCCGGAGAGAGCGGCAACTTCGCAAAGGTGATGAAACAAGCTGTACAACACTGCGATTGTGTGCGCAGCTTGCCAACTGAGAGAAAACAGTACCTGACCACTCTCCTGCCTTTTCTATTCATATGAACATTCGATTGCAAGCTGTTTTGGACAACTTTCTTTCTCTTCTTGCAAAACACTCGGCAGACCTCCGTGCAGCCTCTAGAACACGATGGGAGATGTTTTCTGTGCTGGCACAGTTTCTCCTTGCCAGACAGAGTGGAAAAGCTTTTTGCTAAGATGTAGACGAGAAGCGTGGCTAAAGAAGCACGTATGGTAGTCTGCAGAGCTAAGCATCGCTCCCGGACTTCTTTCGGCAGAAGGCGCACACCGCAGAGCACTGTGAGCGGCAGAATCGTCTTTGCGCGAAGAATCAGCTTCTTCGTCTCCGGGAGCCGGAGAGAGCGGCAGCTTCGCAAAGGTGATGAAACAAGCTGTACAACACTGCGATTGTGTGCGCAGCTTGCCAACTGATAGAAAACAGTACCTGACCACTCTCCTGACTTTTCTATTCACTTGAACATTCGATTGGAAGCTGTTTTGGACAACTTTCTTTCTCTTCTTGCAAAACACACGGCAGTCCTCCGTTCAGCCTCTAGAAGACGATGGGAGGTGTTTTCTGTGCAGGCACAGTTTCTCCTTGCCAGACAGAGTGGAAAAGCTTTTTGCTAAGATGTAGACGAGAAGAGAGGCTAAAGACGAAGGTACGGTGCTCTGCAGAGCTAAGCACCGCTCCCGCACCTCTTTGGGCAGAAGGCGCACACCGCAGAGCACTGTGAGCGGCAGAATCGTCTTTGCGCAAAGAAGCAGCTTCTTCGTCTCCGGGAGCCGGAGAGAACGGCAGCTTCGCAAAGGTGATGAAACAAGCTGTACAACACTGCGATTGTGTGCGCAGCTTGCCAACTGAGAGAAAACAGTACCTGACCACTCTCCTGCCTTTTCTATTCATATGAACATTCGATTGTAAGCTGTTTTGGACAACTTTCTTTCTCTTCTTGCAAAACACTCGGCAGACCTCCGTGCAGCCTCTAGAACACGATGGGAGATGTTTTTTGTGCTGGCACAGTTTCTCCTTGCCAGACAGAGTGGAAAAGCTTTTTGCTAAGATGTAGACGAGAAGAGAGGCTAAAGACGAAGGTACGGTGCTCTGCAGAGCTAAGCACAGCTCCCGGACCTCTTTCGGCAGAAGGCGCACACCGCAGAGCACTGTGAGCGGCAGAATCGTCTTTGCGCGAAGAAGCAGCTTCTTCGTCTCCGGGAGCCGGAGAGAGCGGTAACTTCGCAAAGGTGATGAAACAAGCTGTACAACACTGCGATTGTGTGCGCAGCTTGCCAACTGAGAGAAAACAGTACCTGACCACTCTCCTGCCTTTTCTATTCACATGAACATTCGATTGCAAGCTGTTTTGGACAACTTTCCTTCTCTTCTTGCAAAACACTCGGCAGACATCCGTGCAGCCTCTAGAACACGATGGGAGATGTTTTCTGTGCTGGCACAGTTTCTCCTTGCCAGACAGAGTGGAAAAGCTTTTTGCTAAGATGTAGACGAGAAGAGAGAAAAAAGAAGCAGGTATGGTGCTCTGCAGAGCTAAGCACCGCTCCCGGACGTCTTTCGGCAGAAGGCGCACCTGGCAGAGCACTGTGAGCGGCAGAATCGTCTTTGCGCGAAGAAGCAGCTTCTTCGTCTCCGGGAGCCGGAGAGAGCGGCAGCTTCGCAAAGGTGATGAAAGAAGCTGTACAACACTGCGATTGTGTGCGCAGCTTGCCAAGTGAGAGAAAACAGTACCTGACCACTCTCCTGCCTTTTGTAATCACATGAACATTCGATTGTAAGCTGTTTTGGACAACTTTCTTTCTCTTCTTGCAAAACACTCGGCAGACCTCCGTGCAGCCTCTAGAACACGATGGGAGATGTTTTCTGTGCTGGCACAGTTTCTCCTTGCCAGACAGAGTGGAAAAGCTTTTTGCTAAGATGTAGACGAGAAGAGAGGCTGACGACGAAGGTACGGTGCTCTGCAGAGCTAAGCACCGCTCCCGGACCTCTTTGGGCAGAAGGCGCACACCGCAGAGCACTGTGAGCGGCAGAATCGTCTTTGCGCGAAGAAGCAGCTTCTTCGTCTCCGGGAGCCGGAGAGAGCGGCAACTTCGCAAAGGTGATGAAACAAGCTGTACAACACTGCGATTGTGTGCGCAGCTTGCCAACTGAGAGAAAACAGTACCTGACCACTCTCCTGCCTTTTCTATTCATATGAACATTCGATTGCAAGCTGTTTTGGACAACTTTCTTTCTCTTCTTGCAAAACACTCGGCAGACCTCCGTGCAGCCTCTAGAACACGATGGGAGATGTTTTCTGTGCTGGCACAGTTTCTCCTTGCCAGACAGAGTGGAAAAGCTTTTTGCTAAGATGTAGACGAGAAGCGTGGATAAAGAAGCACGTATGGTACTCTGCAGAGCTAAGCATCGCTCCCGGACTTCTTTCGGCAGAAGGCGCACACCGCAGAGCACAGTGAGCGGCAGAATCGTCTTTGCGCGAAGAATCAGCTTCTTCGTCTCCGGGAGCCGGAGAGAGCGGCAGCTTCGCAAAGGTGATGAAACAAGCTGTACAACACTGCGATTGTGTGCGCAGCTTGCCAACTGATAGAAAACAGTACCTGACCACTCTCCTGACTTTTCTATTCACTTGAACATTCGATTGGAAGCTGTTTTGGACAACTTTCTTTCTCTTCTTGCAAAACACACGGCCGTCCTCCGTTCAGCCTCTAGAAGACGATGGGAGGTGTTTTCTGTGCAGGCACAGTTTCTCCTTGCCAGACAGAGTGGAAAAGCTTTTTGCTAAGATGTAGACGAGAAGCGAGGCTATAGAAGCACGTATGGTACTCTGCAGAGCTAAGCATCGCTCCCGGACTTCTTTCGGCAGAAGGCGCACACCGCAGAGCACTGTGAGCGGCAGAATCGTCTTTGCGCGAAGAAGCAGCTTCTTCGTCTCCGGGAGCCGGAGAGAGCGGCAACTTCGCAAAGGTGATGAAACAATCTGTACAACACTGCGATTGTGTGCGCAGCTTGCCAAGTGAGAGAAAACAGTACCTGACCACTCTCCTGCCTTTTCTATTCACATGAACATTCGATTGCAAGCTGTTTTGGACAACTTTCTTTCTCTTCTTGCAAAACACTCGGCAGACCTCCGTGCAGCCTCTAGAACACGATGGGAGATGTTTTCTGTGCTGGCACAGTTTCTCCTTGCCAGACAGAGTGGAAAAGCTTTTTGCTAAGATGTAGACGAGAAGAGAGGCTAAAGACGATGGTACGGTGCTCTGCAGAGCTAAGCACAGCTCCCGGACTTCTTTCGGCAGAAGGCGCACACCGCAGAGCACTGTGAGCGGCAGAATCGTCTTTGCGCGAAGAAGCAGCTTCTTCGTCTCCGGGAGCCGGAGAGAGCGGTAACTTCGCAAAGGTGATGAAACAAGCTGTACAACACTGCGATTGTGTGCGCAGCTTGCCAACTGAGAGAAAACAGTACCTGACCACTCTCCTGCCTTTTCTATTCACATGAACATTCGATTGCAAGCTGTTTTGGACAACTTTCTTTCTCTTCTTGCAAAACACTCGGCAGACCTGCGTGCAGCCTCTAGAACACGATGGGAGATGTTTTTTGTGCTGGCACAGTTTCTCCTTGCCAGACAGAGTGGAAAAGCTTTTTGCTAAGATGTAGACGAGAAGAGAGGCTAAAGACGAAGGTACGGTGCTCTGTAGAGCTAAGCACAGCTCCCGGACCTCTTTCGGCAGAAGGCGCACACCGCAGAGCACTGTGAGCGGCAGAATCGTCTTTGCGCGAAGAAGCAGCTTCTTCGTCTCCGGGAGCCTGAGAGAGCGGTAACTTCGCAAAGGTGATGAAACAAGCTGTACAACACTGCGATTGTGTGCGCAGCTTGCCAAGTGAGAGAAAACAGTACCTGACCACTCTCCTGCCTTTTCTATTCACATGAACATTCGATTGCAAGCTGTTTTGGACAACTTTCTTTCTCTTCTTGCAAAACACTCGGCAGACCTCCGTGCAGCCTCTAGAACACGATGGGAGATGTTTTCTGTGCTGGCAAAGTTTCTCCTTGCCAGACAGAGTGGAAAAGCTTTTTGCTAAGATGTAGACGAGAAGAGAGGCTAAAGACGAAGGTACGGTGCTCTGCAGAGCTAAGCATCGCTCCCGGACTTCTTTCGGCAGAAGGCGCACACCGCAGAGCACTGTGAGCGGCAGAATCGTCTTTGCGCGAAGAAGCAGCTTCTTCGTCTCCGGGAGCCGGAGAGAGCGGCAACTTGGCAAAGGTGATGATACAATGTGTACCACACTGCGATTGTGTGCGCAGCTTGCCAAGTGAGAGAAAACAGTACCTGACCACTCTCCTGCCTTTTCTATTCACATGAACATTCGATTGCAAGCTGTTTTGGACAACTTTCTTTCTCTTCTTGCAAAACACTCGGCAGACCTCCGTGCAGCCTCTAGAACACGATGGGAGATGTTTTTTGTGCTGGCACAGTTTCTCCTTGCCAGACAGAGTGGAAAAGCTTTTTGCTAAGATGTAGACGAGAAGAGAGGCTAAAGACGATGGTACGGTGCTCTGCAGAGCTAAGCACAGCTCCCGGACCTCTTTGGGCAGAAGGCGCACACCGCAGAGCACTGTGAGCGGCAGAATCGTCTTTGCGCGAAGAAGCAGCTTCTTCGTCTCCGGGAGCCGGAGACAGCGGTAACTTCGCAAAGGTGATGAAACAAGCTGTACAACACTGCGATTGTGTGCGCAGCTTGCCAACTGAGAGAAAACAGTACCAGACCACTCTCCTGCCTTTTCTATTCACATGAACATTCGATTGCAAGCTGTTTTGGACAACTTTCTTTCTCTTCTTGCAAAACACTCGGCAGACCTCCGTGCAGCCTCTAGAACACGATGGGAGATGTTTTTTGTGCAGGCACAGTTTCTCCTTGCCAGACAGAGTGGAAAAGCTTTTTGCTAAGATGTAGACGAGAAGAGAGGCTAAAGACGAAGGTACGGTGCTCTGCAAAGCTAAGCACCGCTCCCGTGCCTCTTTCGGCAGAAGGCGCACACCGCAGAGCACTGTGAGCGGCAGAATCGTCTTTGCGCGAAGAAGCAGCTTCTTCGTCTCCGGGAGCCGGAGAGAGCGGTAACCTCGCAAAGGTGATGAAACAAGCTGTTCAAAACTGCGATTGTGTGCGCAGCTTGCCAAGTGAGAGAAAACAGTACCTGACCACTCTCCTGCCTTTTCTATTCACATGAACATTCGATTGCAAGCTGTTTTGGACAACTTTCTTTCTCTTCTTGCAAAACACTCGGCAGACCTCCGTGCAGCCTCTAGAACACGATGGGAGATGTTTTCTGTGCTGGCACAGTTTGTCCTTGCCAGACAGAGTGGAAAAGCTTTTAGCTAAGATGTAGACGAGAAGAGAGGCTAAAGAAGCACGTATGGTACTCTGCAGAGCTAAGCATCGCTCCCGGACCTCTTTCGGCAGAAGGCGTACACCGCAGAGCACAGTGAGCGGCAGAATCGTCTTTGCGCGAAGAAGCAGCTTCTTCGTCTCCGGCAGCCGGAGAGAGCGGCAGCTTCGCAAAGGTGATGAAACAAGCTGTACAAAACTGCGATTGTGTGCGCAGCTTGCCAACTGAGAGAAAACAGTACCTGACCACTCTCCTGCCTTTTCTATTCACATGAACATTCGATTGCAAGCTGTTTTGGACAACTTTCTTTCTCTTCTTGCAGAACACTCGGCAGACCTCCGTGCAGCTTCTAGAACACGATGGGAGATGTTTTCTGTTCTGGCAAAGTTTCTCCTTGCCAGACAGAGTGGAAAAGCTTTTTGCTAAGATGTAGACGAGAAGAGAGGCTAAAGACGAAGGTACGGTGCTCTGCAGAGCTAAGCACCGCTCCCGTGCCTCTTTCGGTAGAAGGCGCACACCGCAGAGCACTGTGAGCGGCAGAATCGTCTTTGCGCGAAGAAGCAGCTTCTTCGTCTCCGGGAGCCGGAGAGAGCGGCAACTTCGCAAAGGTGATGAAACAAGCTGTACAACACTGCGATTGTGTGCGCAGCTTGCCAACTGAGAGAAAACAGTACCTGACCACTCTCCTGCCTTTTCTATTCACATGAACATTCGATTGCAAGCTGTTTTGGACAACTTTCTTTCTCTTCTTGCAAAACACTCGGCAGACCTCCGTGCAGCCTCTAGAACATGATGGGAGATGTTTTCTGTGCTGGCACAGTTTCTCCTTGCCAGACAGAGTGGAAAAGCTTTTTGCTAAGATGTAGACGAGAAGAGAGGCTAAAGACGAAGGTACGGTGCTCTGCAGAGCTAAGCATCGCTCCCGGACTTCTTTCGGCAGAAGGCGCACACCGCAGAGCACAGTGAGCGGCAGAATCGTCTTTGCGCGAAGAAGCAGCTTCTTCGTCTCCGGGAGCCGGAGAGAGCGGCAACTTCGCAAAGGTGATGAAACAATCTGTACCACACTGCGATTGTGTGCGCAGCTTGCCAAGTGAGAGAAAACAGTACCTGACCACTCTCCTGCCTTTTCTATTCACATGAACATTCGATTGCAAGCTGTTTTGGACAACTTTCTTTCTCTTCTTGCAAAACACTCGGCAGACCTCCGTGCAGCCTCTAGAACACGATGGGAGATGTTTTCTGTGCTGGCACAGTTTCTCCTTGCCAGACAGAGTGGAAAAGCTTTTTGCTAAGATGTAGACGAGAAGAGAGGCTAAAGACGAAGGTACGGTGCTCTGCAGAGCTAAGCACAGCTCCCGGACCTCTTCGGCAGAAGGCGCACACCGCAGAGCACTGTGAGCGGCACAATCGTCTTTGCGCGAAGAAGCAGCTTCTTCGTCTCCGGGAGCCGGAGACAGCGGTAACTTCGCAAAGGTGATGAAACAAGCTGTACAACACTGCGATTGTGTGCGCAGCTTGCCAACTGAGAGAAAACAGTACCTGACCACTCTCCTGCCTTTTCTATTCACATGAACATTCGATTGCAAGCTGTTTTGGACAACTTTCTTTCTCTTCTTGCAAAACACTCGGCAGACCTCCGTGCAGCCTCTAGAACACGATGGGAGATGTTTTTTGTGCAGGCACAGTTTCTCTTTGCCAGACAGAGTGGAAAAGCTTTTTGCTAAGATGTAGACGAGAAGAGAGGCTAAAGACGAAGGTACGGTGCTCTGCAGAGCTAAGCACCGCTCCCGGACCTCTTTCGGCAGAAGGCGCACACCGCAGAGCACTGTGAGCGGCAGAATCGTCTTTGCGCGAAGAAGCAGCTTCTTCGTCTCCGGGAGCCGGAGAGAGCGGCAGCTTCGCAAAGGTGATGAAACAAGCTGTACAACACTGCGATTGTGTGCGCAGCTTGCCAACTGATAGAAAACAGTACCTGACCACTCTCCTGACTTTTCTATTCACTTGAACATTCGATTGCAAGCTGTTTTGGACAACTTTCTTTCTCTTCTTGCAAAACACTCGGCGGTCCTCCGTTCAGCCTCTAGAAGACGATGGGAGGTGTTTTCTGTGCTGGCACAGTTTCTCCTTGCCAGACAGAGTGGAAAAGCTTTTTGCTAAGATGTAGACGAGAAGCGTGGCTAAAGAAGCACGTATGGTACTCTGCAGAGCTAAGCATCGCTCCCGGACTTCTTTCGGCAGAAGGCGCACACCGCAGAGCACAGTGAGCGGCAGAATCGTCTTTGCGCGAAGAAGCAGCTTCTTCGTCTCCGGCAGCCGGAGATAGCGGCAACTTCGCAAAGGTGATGAAACAAGCTGTACAACACTGCGATTGTGTGCGCAGCTTGCCAACTGAGAGAAAACAGTACCTGACCACTCTCCTGCCTTTTCTATTCACTTGAACATTCGATTGCAAGCTGTTTTGGACAACTTTCTTTCTCTTCTTGCAAAACACTCGGCAGACCTCCGTGCAGCCTCTAGAAGACCATGGGAGATGTTTTCTGTGCTGGCACAGTTTCTCCTTGCCAGACAGAGTGGAAAAGCTTTTTGCTAAGATGTAGACGAGAAGCGTGGCTAAAGAAGCACGTATGGTACTCTGCAGAGCTAAGCACCGCTCCCGGACGTCTTTCGGCATAAGGCGCACACCGCAGAGCACTGTGAGCGGCAGAATCGTCTTTGCGCGAAGAAGCAGCTTCTTCGTCTCCGGGAGCCGGAGAGAGCGGCAACTTCGCAAAGGTGATGAAACAAGCTGTACAACACTGCGATTGTGTGCGCAGCTTGCCAACTGAGAGAAAACAGTACCTGACCACTCTCCTGCCTTTTTTATTCATATGAACATTCGATTGCAAGCTGTTTTGGACAACTTTCTTTCTCTTCTTGCAAAACACTCGGCAGACCTCCGTGCAGCCTCTAGAACACGATGGGATGATGTTTTCTGTGCTGGCACAGTTTGTCCTTGCCAGACAGAGTGGAAAAGCTTTTTGCTAAGATGTAGACGAGAAGAGAGGCTAAAGACGAAGGTACGGTGCTCTGCAGAGCTAAGCACCGCTCCCGGACCTCTTTCGGCAGAAGGCGCACACCGCAGAGCACTGTGAGCGGCAGAATCGTCTTTGCGCGAAGAAGCAGCTTCTTCGTCTCCGGGAGCCGGAGAGAGCGGCAACTTCGCAAAGGTGATGAAACAAGCTGTACAACACTGCGATTGTGTGCGCAGCTTGCCAACTGAGAGAAAACAGTACCTGACCACTCTCCTGCCTTTTCTATTCACATGAACATTCGATTGCAAGCTGTTTTGGACAACTTTCTTTCTCTTCTTGCAAAACACTCGGCAGACCTCCGTGCAGCCTCTAGAACACGATGGGAGATGTTTTCTGTGCTGGCACAGTTTCTCCTTGCCAGACAGAGTGGAAAAGCTTTTTGCTAAGATGTAGATGAGAAAAGAGGCTAAAGACGAAGGTACGGTGCTCTGCAGAGCTAAGCACCGCTCCCGGACCTCTTTCGGCAGAAGGCGTACACCGCAGAGCACTGTGAGCGGCAGAATCGTCTTTGCGCGAAGAAGCAGCTTCTTCGTCTCCGGGAGCCGGAGAGAGCGGCAACTTTGCAAAGGTGATGAAACAAGCTGTACAACACTGCGATTGTGTGCGCAGCTTGCCAACTGAGAGAAAACAGTACCTGACCACTCTCCTGCCTTTTCTATTCACATGAACATTCGATTGCAAGCTGTTTTGGACAACTTTCTTTCTCTTCTTGCAAAACACTCGGCAGACCTCCGTGCAGCCTCTAGAACACGATGGGAGATGTTTTTTGTGCAGGCACAGTTTCTCCTTGCCAGACAGAGTGGAAAAGCTTTTTGCTAAGATGTAGACGAGAAGAGAGGCTAAAGACGAAGGTACGGTGCTCTGCAAAGCTAAGCACCGCTCCCGTGCCTCTTTCGGCAGAAGGCGCACACCGCAGAGCACTGTGAGCGGCAGAATCGTCTTTGCGCGAAGAAGCAGCTTCTTCGTCTCCGGGAGCCGGAGAGAGCGGCAACTTCGCAAAGGTGATGAAACAAGCTGTACAACACTGCGATTGTGTGCGCAGCTTGCCAAGTGAGAGAAAACAGTACCTGACCACTCTCCTGCCTTTTCTATTCACTTGAACATTCGATTGGAAGCTGTTTTGGACAACTTTCTTTCTCTTCTTGCAAAACACTCGGCAGTCCTCCGTTCAGCCTCTAGAAGACGATGGGAGGTGTTTTCTGTGCTGGCACAGTTTCTCCTTGCCAGACAGAGTGGAAAAGCTTTTTGCTAAGATGTAGACGAGAAGAGAGGCTAAAGAAGCACGTATGGTACTCTGCAGAGCTAAGCATCGCTCCCGGACTTCTTTCGGCAGAAGGCGCACACCGCAGAGCACTGTGAGCGGCAGAATCGTCTTTGCGCGAAGAAGCAGCTTCTTCGTCTCCGGCAGCCGGAGAGAGCGGCAACTTGGCAAAGGTGATGAAACAAGCTGTACAACACTGCGATTGTGTGCGCAGCTTGCCAACTGAGAGAAAACAGTACCTGACCACTCTCCTGCCTTTTCTATTCACATGAACATTCGATTGCAAGCTGTTTTGGACAATTTTCTTTCTCTTCTTGCAAAACACTCGGCAGACCTCCGTGCAGCCTCTAGAACACGATGGGAGATGTTTTCTGTGCTGGCACAGTTTCTCCATGCCAGACAGAGTGGAAAAGCTTTTTGCTAAGATGTAGACGAGAAGCGCGGCTAAAGAAGCACTTATGGTACTCTGCAGAGCTAAGCATCGCTCCCGGACTTCTTTCGGCAGAAGGCGCACACCGCAGAGCACTGTGAGCGGCAGAATCGTCTTTGCGCGAAGAAGCAGCTTCTTCGTCTCCGGGAGCCGGAGAGAGCGGCAGCTTCGCAAAGGTGATGAAACAAGCTGTACAACACTGCGATTGTGTGCGCAGCTTGCCAACTGAGAGAAAACAGTACCTGACCACTCTCCTGCATTTGTAATCACATGAACATTCGATTGTAAGCTGTTTGTGACAACTTTCTTTCTCTTCTTGCAAAACACTCGGCAGACCTCCGTGCAGCCTCTAGAACACGATGGGAGATGTTTTTTGTGCTGGCACAGTTTCTCCTTGCCAGACAGAGTGGAAAAGCTTTTTGCTAAGATGTAGACGAGAAGCGAGGCTAAAGACGAAGGTACGGTGCTCTGCAGAGCTAAGCACCGCTCCCGTGCGTCTTTCGGCAGAAGGCGCACACCGCAGAGCACTGTGAGCGGCAGAATCGTCTTTGCGCGAAGAAGCAGCTTCCTCGTCTCCGGCAGCCGGAGAGAGCGGCAGCTTCGCAAAGGTGATGAAACAAGCTGTACAACACTGCGATTGTGTGCGCAGCTTGCCAAGTGAGAGAAAACAGTACCTGACCACTCTCCTGCCTTTTCTATTCACATGAACATTCGATTGCAAGCTGTTTTGGACAACTTTCCTTCTCTTCTTGCAAAACACTCGCCAGACCTCCGTGCAGCCTCTAGAACACGATGGGAGATGTTTTCTGTGCTGGCACAGTTTCTCCATGCCAGACAGAGTGGAAAAGCTTTTTGCTAAGATGTAGACGAGAAGCGAGGCTAAAGAAGCACTTATGGTACTCTGCAGAGCTAAGCATCGCTCCCGGACTTCTTTCGGCAGAAGGCGCACACCGCAGAGCACTGTGAGCGGCAGAATCGTCTTTGCGCGAAGAAGCAGCTTCTTCGTCTCCGGGAGCCGGAGAGAGCGGCAGCTTCGCAAAGGTGATGAAACAAGCTGTACAACACTGCGATTGTGTGCGCAGCTTGCCAACTGAGAGAAAACAGTACCTGACCACTCTCCTGCATTTGTAATCACATGAACATTCGATTGTAAGCTGTTTGTGACAACTTTCTTTCTCTTCTTGCAAAACACTCGGCAGACCTCCGTGCAGCCTCTAGAACACGATGGGAGATGTTTTTTGTGCTGGCACAGTTTCTCCTTGCCAGACAGAGTGGAAAAGCTTTTTGCTAAGATGTAGACGAGAAGCGAGGCTAAAGACGAAGGTACGGTGCTCTGCAGAGCTAAGCACCGCTCCCGTGCGTCTTTCGGCAGAAGGCGCACACCGCAGAGCACTGTGAGCGGCAGAATCGTCTTTGCGCGAAGAAGCAGCTTCCTCGTCTCCGGCAGCCGGAGAGAGCGGCAGCTTCGCAAAGGTGATGAAACAAGCTGTACAACACTGCGATTGTGTGCGCAGCTTGCCAAGTGAGAGAAAACAGTACCTGACCACTCTCCTGCCTTTTCTATTCACATGAACATTCGATTGCAAGCTGTTTTGGACAACTTTCCTTCTCTTCTTGCAAAACACTCGCCAGACCTCCGTGCAGCCTCTAGAACACGATGGGAGATGTTTTCTGTGCTGGCACAGTTTCTCCTTGCCAGACAGAGTGGAAAAGCTTTTTGCTAAGATGTAGACGAGAAGAGAGGCTAAAGAAGCAGGTATGGTGCTCTGCAGAGCTAAGCACCGCTCCCGGACGTCTTTCGGCAGAAGGCGCACACCGCAGAGCACTGTGAGCGGCAGAATCGTCTTTGCGCGAAGAAGCAGCTACTTCGTCTCCGGGAGCCGGAGAGAGCGGCAGCTTCGCAAAGGTGATAAAACAAGCTGTACAACACTGCGATTGTGTGCGCAGCTTGCCAAGTGAGAGAAAACAGTACCTGACCACTCTCCTGCCTTTTCTATTCACATGAACATTCGATTGCAAGCTGTTTTGGACAACTTTCTTTCTCTTCTTGCAAAACACTCGGCAGACCTCCGTGCAGCTTCTAGAACACGATGGGAGATGTTTTCTGTTCTGGCAAAGTTTCTCCTTGCCAGACAGAGTGGAAAAGCTTTTTGCTAAGATGTAGACGAGAAGAGAGGCTAAAGACGAAGGTACGGTGCTCTGCAGAGCTAAGCACCGCTCCCGGGCCTCTTTCGGTAGAAGGCGCACACCGCAGAGCACTGTGAGCGGCAGAATCGTCTTTGCGCGAAGAAGCAGCTTCTTCGTCTCCGGGAGCCGGAGAGAGCGGCAACTTTGCAAAGGTGATGAAACAAGCTGTACAACACTGCGATTGTGTGCGCAGCTTGCCAACTGAGAGAAAACAATACCTGACCACTCTCCTGCCTTTTCCATTCACATGAACATTCGATTGCAAGCTGTTTTGGACAACTTTCTTTCTCTTCTTGCAAAACACTCGGCAGACCTCCGTGCAGCCTCTAGAACACGATGGGAGATGTTTTTTGTGCTGGCACAGTTTCTCCTTGCCAGACAGAGTGGAAAAGCTTTTTGCTAAGATGTAGACGAGAAGCGTGGCTAAAGAAGCACGTATGGTACTCTGCAGAGCTAAGCATCGCTCCCGGACTTCTTTCGGCAGAAGGCGCACACCGCAGAGCACAGTGAGCGGCAGAATCGTCTTTGCGCGAAGAAGCAGCTTCTTCGTCTCCGGCAGCCGGAGATAGCGGCAACTTCGCAAAGGTGATGAAACAAGCTGTACAACACTGCGATTGTGTGCGCAGCTTGCCAACTGAGAGAAAACAGTACCTGACCACTCTCCTGCCTTTTCTATTCACATGAACATTCGATTGCAAGCTGTTTTGGACAACTTTCTTTCTCTTCTTGCAAAACACTCGGCAGACCTCCGTGCAGCCTCTAGAACACGATGGGAGATGTTTTTTGTGCTGGCAAAGTTTCTCCTTGCCAGACAGAGTGGAAAAGCTTTTTGCTAAGATGTAGACGAGAAGCGTGGCTAAAGAAGCACGTATGGTACTCTGCAGAGCTAAGCATCGCTCCCGGACTTCTTTCGGCAGAAGGCGCACACCGCAGAGCACAGTGAGCGGCAGAATCGTCTTTGCGCGAAGAAGCAGCTTCTTCGTCTCCGGGAGCCGGAGAGAGCGGCAACTTTGCAAAGGTGATGAAACAAGCTGTACAACACTGCGATTGTGTGCGCAGCTTGCCAACTGAGAGAAAACAGTACCTGACCACTCTCCTGCCTTTTCTATTCACATGAACATTCGATTGCAAGCTGTTTTGGACAACTGTCTTTCTCTTCTTGCAAAACACTCGGCAGACCTCCGTGCAGCGTCTAGAACACGATGGGAGATGTTTTCTGTGCTGGCACAGTTTCTCCTTGCCAGACAGAGTGGAAAAGCTTTTTGCTAAGATGTAGATGAGAAAAGAGGCTAAAGACGAAGGTACGGTGCTCTGCAGAGCTAAGCACCGCTCCCGGACCTCTTTCGGCAGAAGGCGCACATCGCAGAGCACTGTGAGCGGCAGAATCGTCTTTGCGCGAAGAAGCAGCTTCTTCGTCTCCGGGAGCCGGAGAGAGCGGCAGCTTCGCAAAGGTGATGAAACAAGCTGTACAACACTGCGATTGTGTGCGCAGCTTTCCAAGTGAGAGAAAACAGTACCTGACCACTCTCCTGCCTTTTCTATTCACTTGAACATTCGATTGCAAGCTGTTTTGGACAACTTTCTTTCTCTTCTTGCAAAACACTCGGCAGACCTCCGTGCAGCTTCTAGAACACGATGGGATGATGTTTTCTGTGCTGGCAAAGTTTCTCCTTGCCAGACAGAGTTGAAAAGCTTTTTGCTAAGATGTAGACGAGAAGAGAGGCTAAAGACGAAGGTACGGTGCTCTGCAGAGCTAAGCACCGCTCCCGGACCTCTTTGGGCAGAAGGCGCACACCGCAGAGCACAGTGAGCGGCAGAATCGTCTTTGCGCGAAGAATCAGCTTCTTCGTCTCCGGGAGCCGGAGAGAGCGGCAGCTTCGCAAAGGTGATGAAACAAGCTGTACAACACTGCGATTGTGTGCGCAGCTTGCCAACTGAGAGAAAACAGTACCTGACCACTCTCCTGCCTTTTCTATTCACTTGAACATTCGATTGCAAGCTGTTTTGGACAACTTTCTTTCTCTTCTTGCAAAACACTCGGCAGACCTCCGTGCAGCCTCTAGAACACGATGGGAGAAATTTTCTGTGCTGGCAAAGTTTCTCCTTGCCAGACAGAGTGGAAAAGCTTTTTGCTAAGATGTAGACGAGAAGAGAGGCTAAAGACGAAGGTACGGTGCTCTGCAGAGCTAAGCACCGCTCCCGGACCTCTTTCAGCAGAAGGCGCACACCGCAGAGCACTGTGAGCGGCAGAATCGTCTTTGCGCGAAGAAGCAGCTTCTTCGTCTCCGGGAGCCGGAGAGAGCGGCAACTTCGCAAAGGTGATGAAACAAGCTGTACAAAACTGCGATTGTGTGCGCAGCTTGCCAACTGAGAGAAAACAGTACCTGACCACTCTCCTGCCTTTTCTATTCATATGAACATTCGATTGCAAGCTGTTTTGGACAACTTTCTTTCTCTTCTTGCAAAACACTCGGCAGACCTCCGTGCAGCCTCTAGAACACGATGGGAGATGTTTTGTGTGCTGGCACAGTTTGTCCTTGCCAGACAGAGTGGAAAAGCTTTTTGCTAAGATGTAGACGAGACGCGAGGCTAAGGAAGCACGTATGGTACTCTGCAGAGCTAAGCATCGCTCCCGGACCTCTTTCGGCAGAAGGCGCACACCGCAGAGCACAGTGAGCGGCAGAATCGTCTTTGCGCGAAGAAGCAGCTTCTTCGTCTCCGGGAGCCGGAGAGAGCGGCAGCTTCGCAAAGGTGATGAAACAAGCTGTTCAAAACTGCGATTGTGTGCGCAGCTTGCCAACTGAGAGAAAACAGTACCTGACCACTCTCCTGCCTTTTCTATTCACATGAACATTCGATTGCAAGCTGTTTTGGACAACTTTCTTTCTCTTCTTGCAGAACACTCGGCAGACCTCCGTGCAGCTTCTAGAACACGATGGGAGATGTTTTCTGTTCTGGCAAAGTTTCTCCTTGCCAGACAGAGTGGAAAAGCTTTTTGCTAAGATGTAGACGAGAAGAGAGGCTAAAGAAGCAGGTACGGTGCTCTGCAGAGCTAAGCACAGCTCTCGTGCCTCTTTCGGCAAAAGGCGCACACCGCAGAGCACTGTGAGCGGCAGAATCGTCTTTGCGTGAAGAAGCAGCTTCTTCGTCTCCGGGAGCCGGAGAGAGCGGCAACTTTGCAAAGGTGATGAAACAAGCTGTACAACACTGCGATTGTGTGCGCAGCTTGCCAACTGAGAGAAAACAGTACCTGACCACTCTCCTGCCTTTTCTATTCACATGAACATTCGATTGCAAGCTGTTTTGGACAACTTTCTTTCTCTTCTTGCAAAACACTCGGCAGACCTCCGTGCAGCCTCTAGAACACGATGGGAGATGTTTTCTGTGCTGGCACAGTTTCTTCTTGCCAGACAGAGTGGAAAAGCTTTTTGCTAAGATGTAGACGAGAAGCGTGGCCAAAGAAGCACGTATGGTACTCTGCAGAGCTAAGCATCGCTCCCGGACTTCTTTCGGCAGAAGGCGCACACCGCAGAGCACAGTGAGCGGCAGAATCGTCTTTGCGCGAAGAAGCAGCTTCTTCGTCTCCGGGAGCCGGAGAGAGCGGCAACTTCGCAAAGGTGATGAAACAAGCTGTACAACACTGCGATTGTGTGCGCAGCTTGCCAACTGAGAGAAAACAGTACCTGACCACTCTCCTGCCTTTTCTATTCACATGAACATTCGATTGCAAGCTGTTTTGGACAACTTTCTTTCTCTTCTTGCAAAACACTCGGCAGACCTCCGTGCAGCCTCTAGAACACGATGGGAGATGTTTTCTGTGCTGGCACAGTTTCTCCTTGCCAGACAGAGTGGAAAAGCTTTTTGCTAAGATGTAGACGAGAAGAGAGGCTAAAGACGAAGGTACGGTGCTCTGCAGAGCTAAGCACAGCTCCCGGACGTCTTTCGGCAGAAGGCGCACACCGCAGAGCACTGTGAGCGGCAGAATCGTCTTTGCGCGAAGAAGCAGCTTCTTCGTCTCCGGGAGCCGGAGAGAGCGGCAACTTGGCAAAGGTGATGAAACAAGCTGTACAACACTGCGATTGTGTGCGCAGCTTGCCAACTGAGAGAAAACAGTACCTGACCACTCTCCTGCCTTTTCTATTCACATGAACATTCGATTGCAAGCTGTTTTGGACAACTTTCTTTCTCTTCTTGCAGAACACTCGGCAGACCTCCGTGCAGCTTCTAGAACACGATGGGAGATGTTTTCTGTGCTGGCAAAGTTTCTCCTTGCCAGACAGCGTGGAAAAGTATTTTGCTTAGATGTAGACGAGAAGAGAGGCTAAAGACGAAGGTACGGTGCTCTGCAGAGCTAAGCACCGCTCCCGGACCTCTTTCGGCAGAAGGCGCACACCGCAGAGCACTGTGAGCGGCAGAATCGTCTTTGCGCGAAGAAGCAGCTTCTTCGTCTCCGGCAGCCGGAGAGAGCGGCAGCTTCGCAAAGGTGATGAAACAAGCTGTACAACACTGCGATTGTGTGCGCAGCTTGCCAACTGAGAGAAAACAGTACTTGACCACTCTCCAGCCTTTTCTATACACTTGAACATTCGATTGGAAGCTGTTTTGGACCACTTTCTTTCTCTTCTTGCAAAACACTCGGCAGACCTCCGTGCAGCCTCTAGAACACGATGGGAGATGTTTTTTGTGCTGGCACAGTTTCTCCTTGCCAGACAGAGTGGAAAAGCTTTTTGCTAAGATGTAGACGAGAAGAGAGGCTAAAGACGAAGGTACGGTGCTCTGCAGAGCTAAGCACAGCTACCGGACGTCTTTCGGCAGAAGGCGCACACCGCAGAGCACTGTGAGCGGCAGAATCGTCTTTGCGCGAAGAAGCAGCTTCTTCGTCTCCGGGAGCCGGAGAGAGCGGCAACTTCGCAAAGGTGATGAAACAAGCTGTACAACACTGCGATTGTGTGCGCAGCTTGCCAACTGAGAGAAAACAGTACCTGACCACTCTCCTGCCTTTTCTATTCACATGAACATTCGATTGCAAGCTGTTTTGGACAACTTTCTTTCTCTTCTTGCAAAACACTCGGCAGACCTCCGTGCAGCCTCTAGAACACGATGGGAGATGTTTTTTGTGCTGGCAAAGTTTCTCCTTGCCAGACAGAGTGGAAAAGCTTTTTGCTAAGATGTAGACGAGAAGCGTGGCTAAAGAAGCACGTATGGTACTCTGCAGAGCTAAGCATCGCTCCCGGACTTCTTTCGGCAGAAGGCGCACACCGCAGAGCACAGTGAGCGGCAGAATCGTCTTTGCGCGAAGAAGCAGCTTCTTCGTCTCCGGGAGCCGGAGAGAGCGGCAACTTTGCAAAGGTGATGAAACAAGCTGTACAACACTGCGATTGTGTGCGCAGCTTGCCAACTGAGAGAAAACAGTACCTGACCACTCTCCTGCCTTTTCTATTCACATGAACATTCGATTGCAAGCTGTTTTGGACAACTGTCTTTCTCTTCTTGCAAAACACTCGGCAGACCTCCGTGCAGCGTCTAGAACACGATGGGAGATGTTTTCTGTGCTGGCACAGTTTCTCCTTGCCAGACAGAGTGGAAAAGCTTTTTGCTAAGATGTAGATGAGAAAAGAGGCTAAAGACGAAGGTACGGTGCTCTGCAGAGCTAAGCACCGCTCCCGGACCTCTTTCGGCAGAAGGCGCACATCGCAGAGCACTGTGAGCGGCAGAATCGTCTTTGCGCGAAGAAGCAGCTTCTTCGTCTCCGGGAGCCGGAGAGAGCGGCAGCTTCGCAAAGGTGATGAAACAAGCTGTACAACACTGCGATTGTGTGCGCAGCTTTCCAAGTGAGAGAAAACAGTACCTGACCACTCTCCTGCCTTTTCTATTCACTTGAACATTCGATTGCAAGCTGTTTTGGACAACTTTCTTTCTCTTCTTGCAAAACACTCGGCAGACCTCCGTGCAGCTTCTAGAACACGATGGGATGATGTTTTCTGTGCTGGCAAAGTTTCTCCTTGCCAGACAGAGTTGAAAAGCTTTTTGCTAAGATGTAGACGAGAAGAGAGGCTAAAGACGAAGGTACGGTGCTCTGCAGAGCTAAGCACCGCTCCCGGACCTCTTTGGGCAGAAGGCGCACACCGCAGAGCACAGTGAGCGGCAGAATCGTCTTTGCGCGAAGAATCAGCTTCTTCGTCTCCGGGAGCCGGAGAGAGCGGCAGCTTCGCAAAGGTGATGAAACAAGCTGTACAACACTGCGATTGTGTGCGCAGCTTGCCAACTGAGAGAAAACAGTACCTGACCACTCTCCTGCCTTTTCTATTCACTTGAACATTCGATTGCAAGCTGTTTTGGACAACTTTCTTTCTCTTCTTGCAAAACACTCGGCAGACCTCCGTGCAGCCTCTAGAACACGATGGGAGAAATTTTCTGTGCTGGCAAAGTTTCTCCTTGCCAGACAGAGTGGAAAAGCTTTTTGCTAAGATGTAGACGAGAAGAGAGGCTAAAGACGAAGGTACGGTGCTCTGCAGAGCTAAGCACCGCTCCCGGACCTCTTTCAGCAGAAGGCGCACACCGCAGAGCACTGTGAGCGGCAGAATCGTCTTTGCGCGAAGAAGCAGCTTCTTCGTCTCCGGGAGCCGGAGAGAGCGGCAACTTCGCAAAGGTGATGAAACAAGCTGTACAAAACTGCGATTGTGTGCGCAGCTTGCCAACTGAGAGAAAACAGTACCTGACCACTCTCCTGCCTTTTCTATTCATATGAACTTTCGATTGCAAGCTGTTTTGGACAACTTTCTTTCTCTTCTTGCAAAACACTCGGCAGACCTCCGTGCAGCCTCTAGAACACGATGGGAGATGTTTTGTGTGCTGGCACAGTTTGTCCTTGCCAGACAGAGTGGAAAAGCTTTTTGCTAAGATGTAGACGAGACGCGAGGCTAAGGAAGCACGTATGGTACTCTGCAGAGCTAAGCATCGCTCCCGGACCTCTTTCGGCAGAAGGCGCACACCGCAGAGCACAGTGAGCGGCAGAATCGTCTTTGCGCGAAGAAGCAGCTTCTTCGTCTCCGGGAGCCGGAGAGAGCGGCAGCTTCGCAAAGGTGATGAAACAAGCTGTTCAAAACTGCGATTGTGTGCGCAGCTTGCCAACTGAGAGAAAACAGTACCTGACCACTCTCCTGCCTTTTCTATTCACATGAACATTCGATTGCAAGCTGTTTTGGACAACTTTCTTTCTCTTCTTGCAGAACACTCGGCAGACCTCCGTGCAGCTTCTAGAACACGATGGGAGATGTTTTCTGTTCTGGCAAAGTTTCTCCTTGCCAGACAGAGTGGAAAAGCTTTTTGCTAAGATGTAGACGAGAAGAGAGGCTAAAGAAGCAGGTACGGTGCTCTGCAGAGCTAAGCACAGCTCTCGTGCCTCTTTCGGCAAAAGGCGCACACCGCAGAGCACTGTGAGCGGCAGAATCGTCTTTGCGCGAAGAAGCAGCTTCTTCGTCTCCGGGAGCCGGAGAGAGCGGCAACTTTGCAAAGGTGATGAAACAAGCTGTACAACACTGCGATTGTGTGCGCAGCTTGCCAACTGAGAGAAAACAGTACCTGACCACTCTCCTGCCTTTTCTATTCACATGAACATTCGATTGCAAGCTGTTTTGGACAACTTTCTTTCTCTTCTTGCAAAACACTCGGCAGACCTCCGTGCAGCCTCTAGAACACGATGGGAGATGTTTTCTGTGCTGGCACAGTTTCTTCTTGCCAGACAGAGTGGAAAAGCTTTTTGCTAAGATGTAGACGAGAAGCGTGGCCAAAGAAGCACGTATGGTACTCTGCAGAGCTAAGCATCGCTCCCGGACTTCTTTCGGCAGAAGGCGCACACCGCAGAGCACAGTGAGCGGCAGAATCGTCTTTGCGCGAAGAAGCAGCTTCTTCGTCTCCGGGAGCCGGAGAGAGCGGCAACTTCGCAAAGGTGATGAAACAAGCTGTACAACACTGCGATTGTGTGCGCAGCTTGCCAACTGAGAGAAAACAGTACCTGACCACTCTCCTGCCTTTTCTATTCACATGAACATTCGATTGCAAGCTGTTTTGGACAACTTTCTTTCTCTTCTTGCAAAACACTCGGCAGACCTCCGTGCAGCCTCTAGAACACGATGGGAGATGTTTTCTGTGCTGGCACAGTTTCTCCTTGCCAGACAGAGTGGAAAAGCTTTTTGCTAAGATGTAGACGAGAAGAGAGGCTAAAGACGAAGGTACGGTGCTCTGCAGAGCTAAGCACAGCTCCCGGACGTCTTTCGGCAGAAGGCGCACACCGCAGAGCACTGTGAGCGGCAGAATCGTCTTTGCGCGAAGAAGCAGCTTCTTCGTCTCCGGGAGCCGGAGAGAGCGGCAACTTGGCAAAGGTGATGAAACAAGCTGTACAACACTGCGATTGTGTGCGCAGCTTGCCAACTGAGAGAAAACAGTACCTGACCACTCTCCTGCCTTTTCTATTCACATGAACATTCGATTGCAAGCTGTTTTGGACAACTTTCTTTCTCTTCTTGCAGAACACTCGGCAGACCTCCGTGCAGCTTCTAGAACACGATGGGAGATGTTTTCTGTGCTGGCAAAGTTTCTCCTTGCCAGACAGCGTGGAAAAGTATTTTGCTTAGATGTAGACGAGAAGAGAGGCTAAAGACGAAGGTACGGTGCTCTGCAGAGCTAAGCACCGCTCCCGGACCTCTTTCGGCAGAAGGCGCACACCGCAGAGCACTGTGAGCGGCAGAATCGTCTTTGCGCGAAGAAGCAGCTTCTTCGTCTCCGGCAGCCGGAGAGAGCGGCAGCTTCGCAAAGGTGATGAAACAAGCTGTACAACACTGCGATTGTGTGCGCAGCTTGCCAACTGAGAGAAAACAGTACTTGACCACTCTCCAGCCTTTTCTATACACTTGAACATTCGATTGGAAGCTGTTTTGGACCACTTTCTTTCTCTTCTTGCAAAACACTCGGCAGACCTCCGTGCAGCCTCTAGAACACGATGGGAGATGTTTTCTGTGCTGGCACAGTTTCTCCTTGCCAGACAGAGTGGAAAAGCTTTTTGCTAAGATGTAGACGAGAAGAGAGGCTAAAGACGAAGGTACGGTGCTCTGCAGAGCTAAGCACAGCTACCGGACGTCTTTCGGCAGAAGGCGCACACCGCAGAGCACTGTGAGCGGCAGAATCGTCTTTGCGCGAAGAAGCAGCTTCTTCGTCTCCGGGAGCCGGAGAGAGCGGCAGCTTCGCAAAGGTGATGAAACAAGCTGTACAACACTGCGATTGTGTGCGCAGCTTGCCAACTGAGAGAAAACAGTACCTGACCACTCTCCTGCCTTTTCTATTCACATGAACATTCGATTGCAAGCTGTTTTGGACAACTTTCTTTCTCTTCTTGCAAAACACTCGGCAGACCTCCGTGAGGCTTCTAGAACATTATGGGAGATGTTTTCTGTGCTGGCACAGTTTCTCCTTGCCAGACAGAGTGGAAAAGCTTTTTGCTAAGATGTAGACGAGAAGAGAGGCTAAAGACGAAGGTACGGTGCTCTGCAGAGCTAAGCACCGCTCCCGGGCCTCTTTCGGCAGAAGGCGCACACCGCAGAGCACTGTGAGCGGCAGAATCGTCTTTGCGCGAAGAAGCAGCTTCTTCGTCTCCGGGAGCCGGAGAGAGCGGTAACTTCGCAAAGGTGATAAAACAAGCTGTACAACACTGCGATTGTGTGCGCAGCTTGCCAAGTGAGAGAAAACAGTACCTGACCACTCTCCTGCCTTTTCTATTCACATGAACATTCGATTGCAAGCTGTTTTGGACAACTTTCTTTCTCTTCTTGGAAAACACTCGGCAGACCTCCGTGCAGCCTCTAGAACACGATGGGAGATGTTTTTTGTGCTGGCACAGTTTCTCCTTGCCAGACAGAGTGGAAAAGCTTTTTGCTAAGATGTAGACGAGAAGAGAGGCTAAAGACGAAGGTACGGTGCTCTGCAGAGCTAAGCACAGCTCCCGGACCTCTTTCGGCAGAAGGCGCACACCGCAGAGCACTGTGAGCGGCAGAATCGTCTTTGCGCGAAGAAGCAGCTTCTTCGTCTCCGGGAGCCGGAGACAGCGGTAACTTCGCAAAGGTGATGAAACAAGCTGTACAACACTGCGATTGTGTGCGCAGCTTGCCAACTGAGAGAAAACAGTACCAGACTACTCTCCTGCCTTTTCTATTCACATGAACATTCGATTGGAATCTGTTTTGGACAACTTTCTTTCTCTTCTTGCAGAACACTCGGCAGACCTCCGTGCAGCTTCTAGAACACGATGGGAGATGTTTTCTGTTCTGGCAAAGTTTTTCCTTGCCAGACAGAGTGGAAAAGCTTTTTGCTAAGATGTAGACGAGAAGAGAGGCTAAAGACGAAGGTACGGTGCTCTGCAGAGCTAAGCACCGCTCCCGTGCCTCTTTCGGTAGAAGGCGCACACCGCAGAGCACTGTGAGCGGCAGAATCGTCTTTGCGCGAAGAAGCAGCTTCTTCGTCTCCGGGAGCCGGAGAGAGCGGCAACTTGGCAAAGGTGATGAAACAAGCTGTACAACACTGCGATTGTGTGCGCAGCTTGCCAACTGAGAGAAAACAGTACCTGACCACTCTCCTGCCTTTTCCATTCACATGAACATTCGATTGCAAGCTGTTTTGGACAACTTTCTTTCTCTTCTTGCAAAACACTCGGCAGACCTCCGTGCAGCCTCTAGAACACGATGGGCGATGTTTTCTGTGCTGGCACAGTTTCTCCTTGCCAGACAGAGTGGAAAAGCTTTTTGCTAAGATGTAGACGAGAAGCGTGGCTAAAGAAGCACGTATGGTACTCTGCAGAGCTAAGCATCGCTCCCGGACTTCTTTCGGCAGAAGGCGCACACCGCAGAGCACAGTGAGCGGCAGAATCGTCTTTGCGCGAAGAAGCAGCTTCTTCGTCTCCGGCAGCCGGAGATAGCGGCAACTTCGCAAAGGTGATGAAACAAGCTGTACAACACTGCGATTGTGTGCGCAGCTTGCCAACTGAGAGAAAACAGTACCTGACCACTCTCCTGCCTTTTCTATTCACTTGAACATTCGATTGCAAGCTGTTTTGGACAACTTTCTTTCTCTTCTTGCAAAACACTCGGCAAACCTCCGTGCAGCCTCTAGAACACGATGGGAGAAGTTTTCTGTGCTGGCAAAGTTTCTCCTTGCCAGACAGAGTGGAAAAGCTTTTTGCTAAGATGTAGACGAGAAGAGAGTCTAAAGACGAAGGTACGGTGCTCTGCAGAGCTAAGCACCGCTCCCGGACCTCTTTCAGCAGAAGGCGCACACCGCAGAGCACTGTGAGCGGCAGAATCGTCTTTGCGCGAAGAAGCAGCTTCTTCGTCTCCGGGAGCCGGAGAGAGCGGCAACTTCGCAAAGGTGATGAAACAAGCTGTACAAAACTGCGATTGTGTGCGCAGCTTGCCAAGTGAGAGAAAACAGTACCTGACCACTCTCCTGCCTTTTCTATTCATATGAACATTCGATTGCAAGCTGTTTTGGACAACTTTCTTTCTCTTCTTGCAAAACACTCGGCAGACCTCCGTGCAGCCTCTAGAACACGATGGGAGATGTTTTGTGTGCTGGCACAGTTTGTCCTTGCCAGACAGAGTGGAAAAGCTTTTTGCTAAGATGTAGACGAGACGCGAGGCTAAGGAAGCACGTATGGTACTCTGCAGAGCAAAGCATCGCTCCCGGACCTCTTTCGGCAGAAGGCGCACACCGCAGAGCACAGTGAGCGGCAGAATCGTCTTTGCGCGAAGAAGCAGCTTCTTCGTCTCCGGGAGCCGGAGAGAGCGGTAACTTCGCAAAGGTGATAAAACAAGCTGTACAACACTGCGATTGTGTGCGCAGCTTGCCAAGTGAAGAAAACAGTACCTGACCACTCTCCTGCCTTTTCTATTCACATGAACATTCGATTGCAAGCTGTTTTGGACAACTTTCTTTCTCTTCTTGGAAAACACTCGGCAGACCTCCGTGCAGCCTCTAGAACACGATGGGAGATGTTTTTTGTGCTGGCACAGTTTCTCCTTGCCAGACAGAGTGGAAAAGCTTTTTGCTAAGATGTAGACGAGAAGAGAGGCTAAAGACGAAGGTACGGTGCTCTGCAGAGCTAAGCACAGCTCTCGGACCTCTTTCGGCAGAAGGCGCACACCGCAGAGCACTGTGAGCGGCACAATCGTCTTTGCGCGAAGAAGCAGCTTCTTCGTCTCCGGGAGCCGGAGACAGCGGTAACTTCGCAAAGGTGATGAAACAAGCTGTACAACACTGCGATTGTGTGCGCAGCTTGCCAACTGAGAGAAAACAGTACCAGACCACTCTCCTGCCTTTTCTATTCACATGAACATTCGATTGCAAGCTGTTTTGGACAACTTTCTTTCTCTTCTTGCAAAACACTCGGCAGACCTCCGTGCAGCCTCTAGAACACGATGGGAGATGTTTTTTGTGCAGGCACAGTTTCTCCTTGCCAGACAGAGTGGAAAAGCTTTTTGCCAAGATGTAGACGAGAAGAGAGGCTAAAGACGAAGGTACGGTGCTCTGCAAAGCTAAGCACCGCCCCCGTGCCTCTTTCGGCAGAAGGCGCACACCGCAGAGCACTGTGAGCGGCAGAATCGTCTTTGCGCGAAGAAGCAGCTTCTTCGTCTCCGGGAGCCGGAGAGAGCGGCAACCTCGCAAAGGTGATGAAACAAGCTGTTCAAAACTGCGATTGTGTGCGCAGCTTGCCAAGTGAGAGAAAACAGTACCTGACCACTCTCCTGCCTTTTCTATTCACATGAACATTCGATTGCAAGCTGTTTTGGACAACTTTCTTTCTCTTCTTGCAAAACACTCGGCAGACCTCCGTGCAGCCTCTAGAACACGATGGGAGATGTTTTCTGTGCTGGCACAGTTTCTCCTTGCCAGACAGAGTGGAAAAGCTTTTTGCTAAAATGTAGACGAGAAGAGAGGCTAAAGAAGCACGTATGGTACTCTGCAGAGCTAAGCATCGCTCCCGGACCTCTTTCGGCAGAAGGCGTACACCGCAGAGCACAGTGAGCGGCAGAATCGTCTTTGCGCGAAGAAGCAGCTTCTTCGTCTCCGGCAGCCGGAGAGAGCGGCAGCTTCGCAAAGGTGATGAAACAAGCTGTACAAAACTGCGATTGTGTGCGCAGCTTGCCAACTGAGAGAAAACAGTACCTGACCACTCTCCTGCCTTTTCTATTCACATGAACATTCGATTGCAAGCTGTTTTGGACAACTTTCTTTCTCTTCTTGCAGAACACTCGGCAGACCTCCGTGCAGCTTCTAGAACACGATGGGAGATGTTTTCTGTTCTGGCAAAGTTTCTCCTTGCCAGACAGAGTGGAAAAGCTTTTTGCTAAGATGTAGACGAGAAGAGAGGCTAAAGACGAAGGTACGGTGCTCTGCAGAGCTAAGCACCGCTCCCGTGCCTCTTTCGGTAGAAGGCGCACACCGCAGAGCACTGTGAGCGGCAGAATCGTCTTTGCGCGAAGAAGCAGCTTCTTCGTCTCCGGGAGCCGGAGAGAGCGGCAACTTGGCAAAGGTGATGAAACAAGCTGTACAACACTGCGATTGTGTGCGCAGCTTGCCAACTGAGAGAAAACAGTACCTGACCACTCTCCTGCCTTTTCCATTCACATGAACATTCGATTGCAAGCTGTTTTGGACAACTTTCTTTCTCTTCTTGCAAAACACTCGGCAGACCTCCGTGCAGCCTCTAGAACACGATGGGAGATGTTTTCTGTGCTGGCACAGTTTCTCCTTGCCAGACAGAGTGGAAAAGCTTTTTGCTAAGATGTAGACGAGAAGCGTGGCTAAAGAAGCACGTATGGTACTCTGCAGAGCTAAGCATCGCTCCCGGACTTCTTTCGGCAGAAGGCGCACACCGCAGAGCACAGTGAGCGGCAGAATCGTCTTTGCGCGAAGAAGCAGCTTCTTCGTCTCCGGCAGCCGGAGAGAGCGGCAACTTCGCAAAGGTGATGAAACAAGCTGTACAACACTGCGATTGTGTGCGCAGCTTGCCAACTGAGAGAAAACAGTACCTGACCACTCTCCTGCCTTTTCTATTCACTTGAACATTCGATTGCAAGCTGTTTTGGACAACTTTCTTTCTCTTCTTGCAAAACACTCGGCAGACCTCCGTGCAGCCTCTAGAACACGATGGGAGAAATTTTCTGTGCTGGCAAAGTTTCTCCTTGCCAGACAGAGTGGAAAAGCTTTTTGCTAAGATGTAGACGAGAAGAGAGGCTAAAGACCAAGGTACGGTGCTCTGCAGAGCTAAGCACCGCTCCCGGACCTCTTTCAGCAGAAGGCGCACACCGCAGAGCACTGTGAGCGGCAGAATCGTCTTTGCGCGAAGAAGCAGCTTCTTCGTCTCCGGGAGCCGGAGAGAGCGGCAACTTCGCAAAGGTGATGAAACAAGCTGTACAAAACTGCGATTGTGTGCGCAGCTTGCCAACTGAGAGAAAACAGTACCTGACCACTCTCCTGCCTTTTCTATTCATATGAACATTCGATTGCAAGCTGTTTTGGACAACTTTCTTTCTCTTCTTGCAAAACACTCGGCAGACCTCCGTGCAGCCTCTAGAACACGATGGGAGATGTTTTGTGTGCTGGCACAGTTTGTCCTTGCCAGACAGAGTGGAAAAGCTTTTTGCTAAGATGTAGACGAGACGCGAGGCTAAGGAAGCACGTATGGTACTCTGCAGAGCTAAGCATCGCTCCCGGACCTCTTTCGGCAGAAGGCGCACACCGCAGAGCACAGTGAGCGGCAGAATCGTCTTTGCGCGAAGAAGCAGCTTCTTCGTCTCCGGGAGCCGGAGAGAGCGGCAGCTTCGCAAAGGTGATGAAACAAGCTGTTCAAAACTGCGATTGTGTGCGCAGCTTGCCAACTGAGAGAAAACAGTACCTGACCACTCTCCTGCCTTTTCTATTCACATGAACATTCGATTGCAAGCTGTTTTGGACAACTTTCTTTCTCTTCTTGCAGAACACTCGGCAGACCTCCGTGCAGCTTCTAGAACACGATGGGAGATGTTTTCTGTTCTGGCAAAGTTTCTCCTTGCCAGACAGAGTGGAAAAGCTTTTTGCTAAGATGTAGACGAGAAGAGAGGCTAAAGAAGCAGGTACGGTGCTCTGCAGAGCTAAGCACAGCTCTCGTGCCTCTTTCGGCAAAAGGCGCACACCGCAGAGCACTGTGAGCGGCAGAATCGTCTTTGCGTGAAGAAGCAGCTTCTTCGTCTCCGGGAGCCGGAGAGAGCGGCAACTTTGCAAAGGTGATGAAACAAGCTGTACAACACTGCGATTGTGTGCGCAGCTTGCCAACTGAGAGAAAACAGTACCTGACCACTCTCCTGCCTTTTCTATTCACATGAACATTCGATTGCAAGCTGTTTTGGACAACTTTCTTTCTCTTCTTGCAAAACACTCGGCAGACCTCCGTGCAGCCTCTAGAACACGATGGGAGATGTTTTCTGTGCTGGCACAGTTTCTTCTTGCCAGACAGAGTGGAAAAGCTTTTTGCTAAGATGTAGACGAGAAGCGTGGCCAAAGAAGCACGTATGGTACTCTGCAGAGCTAAGCATCGCTCCCGGACTTCTTTCGGCAGAAGGCGCACACCGCAGAGCACAGTGAGCGGCAGAATCGTCTTTGCGCGAAGAAGCAGCTTCTTCGTCTCCGGGAGCCGGAGAGAGCGGCAACTTCGCAAAGGTGATGAAACAAGCTGTACAACACTGCGATTGTGTGCGCAGCTTGCCAACTGAGAGAAAACAGTACCTGACCACTCTCCTGCCTTTTCTATTCACATGAACATTCGATTGCAAGCTGTTTTGGACAACTTTCTTTCTCTTCTTGCAAAACACTCGGCAGACCTCCGTGCAGCCTCTAGAACACGATGGGAGATGTTTTCTGTGCTGGCACAGTTTCTCCTTGCCAGACAGAGTGGAAAAGCTTTTTGCTAAGATGTAGACGAGAAGAGAGGCTAAAGACGAAGGTACGGTGCTCTGCAGAGCTAAGCACAGCTCCCGGACGTCTTTCGGCAGAAGGCGCACACCGCAGAGCACTGTGAGCGGCAGAATCGTCTTTGCGCGAAGAAGCAGCTTCTTCGTCTCCGGGAGCCGGAGAGAGCGGCAACTTGGCAAAGGTGATGAAACAAGCTGTACAACACTGCGATTGTGTGCGCAGCTTGCCAAGTGAGAGAAAACAGTACCTGACCACTCTCCTGCCTTTTCTATTCACATGAACATTCGATTGCAAGCTGTTTTGGACAACTTTCTTTCTCTTCTTGCAGAACACTCGGCAGACCTCCGTGCAGCTTCTAGAACACGATGGGAGATGTTTTCTGTGCTGGCAAAGTTTCTCCTTGCCAGACAGCGTGGAAAAGTATTTTGCTTAGATGTAGACGAGAAGAGAGGCTAAAGACGAAGGTACGGTGCTCTGCAGAGCTAAGCACCGCTCCCGGACCTCTTTCGGCAGAAGGCGCACACCGCAGAGCACTGTGAGCGGCAGAATCGTCTTTGCGCGAAGAAGCAGCTTCTTCGTCTCCGGCAGCCGGAGAGAGCGGCAGCTTCGCAAAGGTGATGAAACAAGCTGTACAACACTGCGATTGTGTGCGCAGCTTGCCAACTGAGAGAAAACAGTACTTGACCACTCTCCAGCCTTTTCTATACACTTGAACATTCGATTGGAAGCTGTTTTGGACCACTTTCTTTCTCTTCTTGCAAAACACTCGGCAGACCTCCGTGCAGCCTCTAGAACACGATGGGAGATGTTTTTTGTGCTGGCACAGTTTCTCCTTGCCAGACAGAGTGGAAAAGCTTTTTGCTAAGATGTAGACGAGAAGAGAGGCTAAAGAAGCAGGTACGGTGCTCTGCAGAGCTAAGCACAGCTACCGGACGTCTTTCGGCAGAAGGCGCACACCGCAGAGCACTGTGAGCGGCAGAATCGTCTTTGCGCGAAGAAGCAGCTTCTTCGTCTCCGGGAGCCGGAGAGAGCGGCAGCTTCGCAAAGGTGATGAAACAAGCTGTACAACACTGCGATTGTGTGCGCAGCTTGCCAACTGAGAGAAAACAGTACCTGACCACTCTCCTGCCTTTTCTATTCACATGAACATTCGATTGCAAGCTGTTTTGGACAACTTTCTTTCTCTTCTTGCAAAACACTCGGCAGACCTCCGTGAGGCTTCTAGAACACGATGGGAGATGTTTTCTGTGCTGGCACAGTTTCTCCTTGCCAGACAGAGTGGAAAAGCTTTTTGCTAAGATGTAGACGAGAAGAGAGGCTAAAGACGAAGGTACGGTGCTCTGCAGAGCTAAGCACCGCTCCCGGGCCTCTTTCGGCAGAAGGCGCACACCGCAGAGCACAGTGAGCGGCAGAATCGTCTTTGCGCGAAGAAGCAGATTGTTCGTCTCCGGGGGCCGGAGAGAGCGGCAACTTCGCAAAGGTGATGAAACAAGCTGTACAACACTGCGATTGTGTGCGCAGCTTGCCAACTGAGAGAAAACAGTACCTGACCACTCTCCTGCCTTTTCCATTCACATGAACATTCGATTGGAAGCTGTTTTGGACTACTTTCTTTCTCTTCTTGCAAAACACTCGGCAGACCTCCGTGCTGCCTCTAGAACACGATGGGAGATGTTTTCTGTGCTGGCACAGTTTCTCCTTGCCAGACAGAGTGGAAAAGCTTTTTGCTAAGATGTAGACGAGAAGAGAGGCTAAAGACGAAGGTACGGTGCTCTGCAGAGCTAAGCACCGCTCCCGGACCTCATTCGGCAGAAGGCGCACACCGCAGAGCACTGTGAGCGGCAGAATCGTCTTTGCGCGAAGAAGCAGCTTCTTCGTCTCCGGCAGCCGGAGAGAGCGGCAGCTTCGCAAAGGTGATGAAACAAGCTGTACAACACTGCGATTGTGTGCGCAGCTTGCCAACTGAGAGAAAACAGTACCTGACCACTCTCCTGCCTTTTCTATTCACATGAACATTCGATTGCAAGCTGTTTTGGACAACTTTCTTTCTCTTCTTGCAAAACACTCGGCAGACCTCCGTGCAGCCTCTAGAACACGATGGGAGATGTTTTCTGTGCTGGCACAGTTTCTCCTTGCCAGACAGAGTGGAAAAGCTTTTTGCTAAGATGTAGATGAGAAGAGAGGCTAAAGACGAAGGTACGGTGCTCTGCAGAGCTAAGCACCGCTCCCGGACCTCTTTGGGCAGAAGGCGCACACCGCAGAGCACTGTGAGCGGCAGAATCGTCTTTGCGCGAAGAAGCAGCTTCTTCGTCTCCGGGAGCCGGAGAGAGCGGCAACTTCGCAAAGGTGATGAAACAAGCTGTACAACACTGCGATTGTGTGCGCAGCTTGCCAACTGAGAGAAAACAGTACCTGACCACTCTCCTGCCTTTTCTATTCACATGAACATTCGATTGCAAGCTGTTTTGGACAACTTTCTTTCTCTTCTTGCAAAACACTCGGCAGACCTCCGTGCAGCCTCTAGAACACGATGGGAGATGTTTTCTGTGCTGGCACAGTTTCTCCTTGCCAGACAGAATGGAAAAGCTTTTTGCTAAGATGTAGACGAGAAGAGAGGCTAAAGAAGCACGTATGGTACTCTGCAGATCTAAGCATCGCTCCCGGACCTCTTTCGGCAGAAGGCGTACACCGCAGAGCACAGTGAGCGGCAGAATCGTCTTTGCGCGAAGAAGCAGCTTCTTCGTCTCCGGGAGCCGGAGAGAGCGGCAACTTCGCAAAGGTGATGAAACAAGCTGTACAAAACTGCGATTGTGTGCGCAGCTTGCCAACTGAGAGAAAACAGTACCTGACCACTCTCCTGCCTTTTCTATTCACATGAACATTCGATTGCAAGCTGTTTTGGACAACTTTCTTTCTCTTCTTGCAGAACACTCGGCAGACCTCCATGCAGCGTCTAGAACACGATGGGAGATGTTTTCTGTTCTGGCAAAGTTTCTCCTTGCCAGACAGAGTGGAAAAGCTTTTTGCTAATATTTAGACGAGAAGAGAGGCTAAAGACGAAGGTACGGTGCTCTGCAGAGCTAAGCACCGCTCCCGTGCCTCTTTCGGTAGAAGGCGCACACCGCAGAGCACTGTGAGCGGCAGAATCGTCTTTGCGCGAAGAAGCAGCTTCTTCGTCTCCGGGAGCCGGAGAGAGCGGCAACTTCGCAAAGGTGATGAAACAAGCTGTACAACACTGCGATTGTGTGCGCAGCTTGCCAACTGAGAGAAAACAGTACCTGACCACTCTCCTGCCTTTTCTATTCACATGAATATTCGATTGGAAGCTGTTTTGGACAACTTTCTTTCTCTTCTTGCAAAACACTCGGCAGACCTCCGTGCAGCCTCTAGAACACGATGGGAGATGTTTTCTGTGCTGGCACAGTTTCTCCTTGCCAGACAGAGTGGAAAAGCTTTTTGCTAAGATGTAGACGAGAAGAGAGGCTAAAGACGAAGGTACGGTGCTCTGCAGAGCTAAGCACCGCTCCCGGACCTCTTTCGGCAGAAGGCGCACACCGCAGAGCACTGTGAGCGGCAGAATCGTCTTTGCGCGAAGAAGCAGCTTCTTCGTCTCCGGCAGCCGGAGAGAGCGGCAACTTCGCAAACGTGATGAAATAAGCTGTACAACACTGCGATTGTGTGCGCAGCTTGCCAAGTGAGAGAAAATAGTACCTGACCACTCTCCTGCCTTTTCTATTCACTTGAACATTCGATTGGAAGCTGTTTTGGACAACTTTCTTTCTCTTCTTGCAAAACACTCGGCAGACCTCCGTGCAGCCTCTAGAACACGATGGGAGATGTTTTTTGTGCTGGCACAGTTTCTCCTTGCCAGACAGAGTGGAAAAGCTTTTTGCTAAGATGTAGACGAGAAGAGAGGCTAAAGACGAAGGTACGGTGCTCTGCAGAGCTAAGCACAGCTCTCGGGCCTCTTTCGGCAGAAGGCGCACACCGCAGAGCACTGTGAGCGGCAGAATCGTCTTTGCGCGAAGAAGCAGCTTCTTCGTCTCCGGCAGCCGGAGAGAGCGGCAACTTCGCAAAGGTGATGAAACAAGCTGTACAACACTGCGATTGTGTGCGCAGCTTGCCAACTGAGGGAAAACAGTACCTGACCACTCTCCTGCCTTTTTTATTCACATGAACATTCGATTGCAAGCTGTTTTGGACAACTTTCTTTCTCTTCTTGCAAAACACTCGGCAGACCTCCGTGCAGCCTCTAGAACACGATGGGAGATGTTTTCTGTGCTGGCACAGTTTCTCCTTGCCAGACAGAGTGGAAAAGCTTTTTGCTAAGATGTAGACGAGAAGCGTGGCTAAAGAAGCACGTATGGTACTCTGCAGAGCTAAGCATCGCTCCCGGACTTCTTTCGGCAGAAGGCGCACACCGCAGAGCACTGTGAGGGGCAGAATCGTCTTTGTGCGAAGAAGCAGCTTCTTCGTCTCCGGGAGCCGGAGAGAGCGGCAACTTCGCAAAGGTGATGAAACAAGCTGTACAACACTGCGATTGTGTGCGCAGCTTGCCAACTGAGAGAAAACAGTACCTGACCACTCTCCTGCCTTTTCTATTCACATGAACATTCGATTGCAAGCTGTTTTGGACAACTTTCTTTCTCTTCTTGCAAAACACTCGGCAGACCTTCGTGCAGCTTCTAGAACACGATGGGAGATGTTTTCTGTGCTGGCAAAGTTTCTCCTTGCCAGACAGAGTGGAAAAGCTTTTTGCTAAGATGTAGACGAGAAGAGAGGCTAAAGACGAAGGTACGGTGCTCTGCAGAGCTAAGCACCGCTCCCGGACCTGTTTTGCAGAAGGCGCACACCGCAGAGCACTGTGAGCGGCACAATCGTCTTTGCGCGAAGAAGCAGCTTCTTCGTCTCCGGGTGCCGGAGAGAGCGGCAGCTTCGCAAAGGTGATGAAACAAGCTGTACAACACTGCGATTGTGTGCGCAGCTTGCCAAGTGAGAGAAAACAGTACCTGACCACTCTCCTGACTTTTCTATTCACATGAACATTCGATTGCAAGCTGTTTTGGAAAACTTTGTTTCTCTTCTTGCAAAACACTCGGCAGACCTCCGTGCAGCCTCTAGAACACGATGGGAGATGTTTTCTGTGCTGGCACAGTTTCTCCTTGCCAGACAGAGTGGAAAAGCTTTTTGCTAAGATGTAGACGAGAAGAGAGGCTAAAGACGAAGGTACGGTGCTCTGCAGAGCTAAGCACCGCTCCCGGACGTCTTTCGGCAGAAGGCGCACACCGCAGAGCACTGTGAGCGGCAGAATCGTCTTTGCGCGAAGAAGCAGCTTCTTCGTCTCCGGCAGCCGGAGAGAGCGGCAGCTTCGCAAAGGTGATGAAACAAGCTGTACAACACTGCGATTGTGTGCGCAGCTTGCCAACTGAGAGAAAACAGTACCTGACCACTCTCCTGCCTTTTCTATTCACATGAATATTCGATTGCAAGCTGTTTTGGACAACTTTCTTTCTCTTCTTGCAAAACACTCGGCAGACATCCGTGCAGCCTCTAGAACACGATGGGAGATGTTTTTTGTGCTGGCACAGTTTCTCCTTGCCAGACAGAGTGGAAAAGAATTTTGCTAAGATGTAGATGAGAAGAGAGCCTAAAGACGAAGGTACGGTGCTCTGCAGAGCTAATCACCGCTCCAGGGCCTCTTTCGGCAGAAGGCGCACACCGCAGAGCACTGTGAGCGGCTGAATCGTCTTTGCGCGGAGAAGCAGCTTCTTCGTCTCCGGGAGCCGGAGAGAGCGGCAGCTTCGCAAAGGTGATGAAACAAGCTGTACAACACTGCGATTGTGTGCGCAGCTTGCCAACTGAGAGAAAACAGTACCTGACCACTCTCCTGCCTTTTTTATTCACATGAACATTCGATTGCAAGCTGTTTTGGACAACTTTCTTTCTCTTCTTGCAAAACACTCGGCAGACCTCCGTGCAGCTTCTAGAACACGATGGGAGATGTTTTTTGTGCTGGCACAGTTTCTCCTTGCCAGACAGAGTGTAAAAGCTTTTTGCTAAGATGCAGATGAGAAGAGAGGCTAAAGACGAAGGTACGGTGCTCTGCAGAGGTGAGCACCGCTCCCTGACCTCTTTCGGCAGAAGACACACACTGCAGAGCACTGTGAGCGGCAGAATCGTCTTTGCGCGAAAACGCAGCTTCTTCGTCTCCGGGAGCCGGAGAGAGCGGCAGCTTCGCAAAGGTGATGAAACAAGCTGTACAACACTGCGATTGTGTGCGCAGTTTGCCAACTGAGAGAAAACAGTACCTGACCACTCTCCTGCCTTTTCTATTCACATGAACATTCGATTGCAAGCTGTTTTGGACAACTTTCTTTCTCTTCTTGCAAAACACTCGGCAGACCTCCGTGCAGCCTCTAGAACACGATGGGAGATGTTTTTTGTGCTGGCACAGTTTCTCCTTGCCAGACAGAGTGGAAAAGCTTTTTGTTAAGATGTAGACGAGAAGAGAGGCTAAAGACGAAGGTACGGTGCTCTGCAGAGCTAAGCACCGCTCCCGGGCCTCTTTCGGCAGAAGGCGCACACCGCAGAGCACTGTGAGCGGCAGAATCGTCTTTGCGCGAAGAAGCAGCTTCTTCGTCTCCGGGAGCCGGAGAGAGCGGCAGCTTCGCAAAGGTGATGAAACAAGCTGTACAACACTGCGATTGTGTGCGCAGCTTGCCAAGTGAGAGAAAACAGTACCTGACCACTCTCCTGCCTTTTCTATTCACATGAAAATTCGAATGCAAGCTGTTTTGGACAACTTTCTTTCTCTTCTTGCAAAACACTCGGCAGACCTCCGTGCAGCCTCTAGAACACGATGGGAGATGTTTTTGTGCTGGCACAGTTTCTCCTTGCCAGACAGAGTGGAAAAGCTTTTTGCTAAGATGTAGATGAGAAGAGAGGCTAAAGACAAAGGTACGGTGCTCTGCAGAGCTAAGCACCGCAACCTGACCTCTTTCGGCAGAAGACACACACCGCAGAGCACTGTGAGCGGCAGAATCGTCTTTGCGCGAAAACGCAGCTTCTTCGTCTCCGGGAGCCGGAGAGAGCGGCAGCTTCGCAAAGGTGATGAAACAAGCTGTACAACACTGCGATTGTGTGCGCAGCTTGCCAACTGAGAGAAAACAGTACCTGACCACTCTCCTGCCTTTTCTATTCACATGAACATTCGATTGCAAGCTGTTTTGGACAACTTTCTTTCTCTTCTTGCAAAACACTCGGCAGACCTCCGTGCAGCCTCTAGAACATGATGGGAGATGATTTTTGTTCTGGCACAGTTTCTCCTTGCCAGACAGAGTGGAAAAGCTTTTTGCTAAGATGTAGACGAGAAGAGAGGCTAAAGACGAAGGTACCGTGCTCTGCAGAGCTATGCACAGCTCCCGGGCCTCTGTCGGCAGAAGACACACACCGCGGAGCACTGTGAGCGGCAGAATCGTCTTTGCGCGAAGAAGCAGCTTCTTCGTCTCCGGGAGCCGGAGAGAGCGGCAACTTCGCAAAGGTGATGAAACAAGCTGTACAACACTGCGATTGTGTGCGCATCTTACCAACTGAGAGAAAACAGTACCTGACCACTCTCCTGCCTTTTGTAATCCCATGAACATTCGATTGCAAGCTGTTTTGGACAACTTTCTTTCTCTTCTTGCAAAACACTCGGCAGACCTCCGTGCAGCCTCTAGAAGACGATGGGAGATGTTTTTTGTGCTGGCACAGTTTCTCCTTGCCAGACAGAGTGGAAAAGCTTTTTGCTAAGATGTAGACGAGAAGAGAGGCTAAAGACGAAGGTACGGTGCTCTGCAGAGCTAAGCACCGCTCCCGGACCTCTTTCGGCAGAAGGCGCACACCGCAGAGCACTGTGAGCGGCAGAATCGTCTTTGCGCGAAGAAGCAGCTTCTTCATCTCCGGGAGCCGGTGAGAGCGGCGGCTTCGCAAAGGTGATGAAACAAGCTGTACAACACTGCGATTGTGTGCGCAGCTTGCCAAGTGAGAGAAAACAGTACCTGACCACTCTCCTGCCTTTTCTATTCACATGAACATTCGATTGCAAGCTGTTTTGGACAACTTTCTTTCTCTTCTTGCAAAACACTCGGCAGACCTCCGTGCAGCCTCTAGAACACGATGGGAGATGTTTTTTGTGCTGGCACAGTTTCTCCTTGCCAGACAGAGTGGAAAAGCTTTTTGCTAAGATGTAGACGAGAAGAGAGGCTAAAGACGAAGGTACGGTGCTCTGCAGAGCTAAGCACCGCTCCCGGACCTCTTTCGGCAGAAGGCGCACACCGCAGAGCACTGTGAGCGGCAGAATCGTCTTTGCGCGAAGAAGCAGCTTCTTCGTCTCCGGGAGCCGGAGAGAGCGGCAACTTCGCAAAGGTGATGAAACAAGCTGTACAACACTGCGATTGTGTGCGCAGCTTGCCAACTGCGAGAAAACAGTACCTGACCACTCTCCTGCCTTTTCTATTCACATGAACATTCGATTGCAAGCTGTTTTGGACAACTTTCTTTCTCTTCCTGCAAAACACTCGGCAGACCTCCGTGCAGCTTCTAGAACACGATGGGAGATGTTTTCTGTGCTGGCACAGTTTCTCCTTGCCAGACAGAGTGGAAAAGCTTTTTGCTAAGATGTAGACGAGAAGAGAGGCTAAAGACGAAGGTACCGTGCTCTGCAGAGCTATGCACAGCTCCCGGGCCTCTGTCGGCAGAGGACACACATGGCAGAGCACTGTGAGCGGCAGAATCGTCTTTGCGCGAAGAAGCAGCTTCTTCGTCTCCGGGAGCCGGAGAGAGCGGCAACTTCGCAAAGGTGATGAAACAAGCTGTACAACACTGCGATTGTGTGCGCAGCTTGCCAACTGAGAGAAAACAGTACCTGACCACTCTCCAGCCTTTTCTATTCACATGAACATTCGATTGCAAGCTGTTTTGGACAACTTTCTTTCTCTTCTTGCAAAACACTCGGCAGACCTCCGTGCAGCCTCTAGAACACGATGGGAGATATTTTCTGTGCTGGCAAAGTTCCTCCTTGCCAGACAGAGTGGAAAAGCTTTTTGCTAAGATGTAGACGAGAAGAGAGGCTAAAGACGAAGGAACGGTGCTCTGCAGAGCTAAGCACCGCTCCCGGACCTCTTTCGGCAGAAGACACACACTGCAGAGCACTGTGAGCGGCAGAATCGTCTTTGCGCGAAAACGCAGCTTCTTCGTCTCCGGGAGCCGGAGAGAGCGGCAGCTTCGCAAAGGTGATGAAACAAGCTGTACAACACTGCGATTGTGTGCGCAGCTTGCCAACTGAGAGAAAACAGTACCTCACCACTCTCCTGCCTTTTCTATTCACATGAACATTCGATTGCAAGCTGTTTTGGACAACTTTCTTTCTCTTCTTGCAAAACACTCGGCAGACCTCCGTGCAGCCTCTAGAAGACGATGGGAGATGTTTTTTGTGCTGGCACAGTTTCTCCTTGCCAGACAGAGTGGAAAAGCTTTTTGCTAAGATGTAGACGAGAAGAGAGGCTAAAGACGAAGGTACGGTGCTCTACAGAGCTAAGCACCGCTCCCGGGCCTCTTTCGGCAGAAGGCGCACACCGCAGAGCACTGTGAGCGGCAGAATCGTCTTTGCGCGAAGAAGCAGCTTCTTCGTCTCCGGGAGCCGGAGAGAGCGGCAGCTTCGCAAAGGTGATGAAACAAGCTGTACAACACTGCGATTGTGTGCGCAGCTTGCCAACTGAGAGAAAACAGTACCTGACCACTCTCCTGCCTTTTCTATTCACATGAACATTCGATTGCAAGCTGTTTTGGACAACTTTCTTTCTCTTCTTGCAAAACACTCGGCAGACCTGCGTGCAGCCTCTAGAACACGATGGGAGATGTTTTTTGTGCTGGCACAGTTTCTCCTTGCCAGACAGAGTGGAAAAGCTTTTTGCTAAGATGTAGACGAGAAGAGAGGCTAAAGACGAAGGTACGGTGCTCTGCAGAGCTAAGCACCGCTCCCGGACCTCTTTGGGCAGAAGGCGCACACCGCAGAGCACTGTGAGCGGCAGAATCGTCTTTGCGCGAAGAAGCAGCTTCTTCGTCTCCGGGAGCCGGAGAGAGCGACAGCTTCGCAAAGGTGATGAAACAAGCTGTACAACACTGCGATTGTGTGCGCAGCTTGCCAACTGAGAGAAAACAGTACCTGACCACTCCCCTGCCTTTTCTATTCACATGAATATTCGATTGCAAGCTGTTTTGGACAACTTTCTTTCTCTTCTTGCAAAACACTCGGCAGACCTCCGTGCAGCATCTAGAACACGATGGGAGATGTTTTTTGTGCTGGCACAGTTTCTCCTTGCCAGACAGTGTGGGAAAGATTTTTGCTAAATGTAGATGAGAAGAGAGCCTAAAGACGAAGGTACGGTGCTCTGCAGAGCTAAGCACAGCTCCCGGGGCTCTTTCGGCAGAAGGCGCACACCGCAGAGCACTGTGAGCGGCAGAATCGTCTTTGCGCGAAGAAGCAGCTTCTTCGTCTCCGGGAGCCGGAGAGAGCGGCAGCTTCGCAAAGGTGATGAAACAAGCTGTACAACACTGCGATTGTGTGCGCAGCTTGCCAACTGAGAGAAAACAGTACCTGACCACTCTCCTGCCTTTTCTATTCACATGAACATTCGATTGCAAGCTGTTTTGGACAACTTTCTTTCTCTTCTTGGAAAACACTCGGCAGACCTCCGTGCAGCCTCTAGAACACGATGGGAGATGTTTTTTGTGCTGGCACAGTTTCTCCTTGACAGACAGAGTGGAAAAGAATTTTGCTAAGATGTAGACGAGAAGAGAGGCTAAAGACGAAGGTACGGTGCTCTGCAGAGCTAAGCACCGCTCCCGGACCTCTTTCGGCAGAAGGCGCACACCGCAGAGCACTGTGAGCGGCAGAATCGTCTTTGCGCGAAGAAGCAGCTTCTTCGTCTCCGGGAGCCGGTGAGAGCGGCAGCTTCGCAAAGGTGATGAAACAAGCTGTACAACACTGCGATTGTGTGCGCAGCTTGCCAACTGAGAAAAAACAGTACCTGACCACTCTCCTGCCTTTTCTATTCACATGAACATTCGATTGGAAGCTGTTTTGGACAACTTTCTTTCTCTTCTTGCAAAACACTCGGCAGACCTCCGTGCAGCCTCTAGAACACGATGGGAGATGTTTTTTGTGCTGGCACAGTTTCTCCTTGCCAGACAGAGTGGAAAAGCTTTTTGCTAAGATGTAGACGAGAAGAGAGGCTAAAGACGAAGGTACGGTGCTCTGCAGAGCTAAGCACCGCTCCCGGACCTCTTTCGGCAGAAGGCGCACACCGCAGAGCACTGTGAGCGGCAGAATCGTCTTTGCGCGAAGAAGCAGCTTCTTCGTCTCCGGGAGCCGGAGAGAGCGGCAACTTCGCAAAGGTGATGAAACAAGCTGTACAACACTGCGATTGTGTGCGCAGCTTGCCAAGTGAGAGAAAACAGTACCTGACCACTCTCCTGCCATTTCTATTCACATGAACATTCGATTGCAAGCTGTTTTGGACAACTTTCTTTCTCTTCTTGCAAAACACTCGGCAGACCTCCGTGCAGCTTCTAGAACACGATGGGAGATGTTTTCTGTGCTGGCACAGTTTCTCCTTGCCAGACAGAGTGGAAAAGCTTTTTGCTAAGATGTAGATGAGAAGAGAGGCTAAAGACGAAGGTACCGTGCTCTGCAGAGCTATGCACAGCTCCCGGGCCTCTGTCGGCAGAGGACACACACCGCAGAGCACTGTGAGCGGCAGAATCGTCTTTGCGCGAAGAAGCAGCTTCTTCGTCTCCGGGAGCCGGAGAGAGCGGCAACTTCGCAAAGGTGATGAAACAAGCTGTACAACACTGCGATTGTGTGCGCAGCTTGCCAACTGAGAGAAAACAGTACCTGACCACTCTCCTGCCTTTTCTATTCACATGAACATTCGATTGCAAGCTGTTTTGGACAACTTTCTTTCTCTTCTTGCAAAACACTCGGCAGACCTCCGTGCAGCCTCTAGATCACGATGGGAGATGTTTTTTGTGCTGGCAAAGTTTCTCCTTGCCAGACAGAGTGGAAAAGCTTTTTGCTAAGATGTAGACGAGAAGAGAGGCTAAAGACGAAGGTACGGTGCTCTGCAGAGCTAAGCACCGCTCCCGGACCTCTTTCGGCAGAAGCCGCACACCGCAGAGCACTGTGAGCGGCAGAATCGTCTTTGCGCGTAGAAGAAGCTTCTTCGTCTCCGGGAGCCGGTGAGAGCGGCAGCTTCGCAAAGGTGATGAAACAAGCTGTACAACACTGCGATTGTGTGTGCAGCTTGCCAACTGAGGGAAAACAGTACCTGACCACTCTCCTGCCTTTTCTATTCACATGAACATTCGATTGCAAGCTGTTTTGGACAACTTTCTTTCTCTTCTTGCTAAACACTCGGCAGACCTCCGTGCAGCCTCCAGAACACGATGGGAGATGTTTTCTGTGCTGGCACAGTTTCTCCTTGCCAGACAGAGTGGAAAAGCTTTTTGCTAAGATGTAGACGAGAAGAGAGGCTAAAGACGAAGGTACGGTGCTCTGCAGAACTAAGCACCGCTCCCGGGTCTCTTTCGGCAGAAGGCGCACACCGCAGAGCACTGTGAGCGGCAGAATCGTCTTTGCGCGAAGAAGCAGCTTCTTCGTCTCCGGGAGCCGGAGAGAGCGGCAGCTTCGCAAAGGTGATGAAACAAGCTGTACAACACTGCGATTGTGTGCGCAGCTTGCCAACTGAGAGAAAACAGTACCTGACCACTCTCCTGCCTTTTCAATTCACATGAACATTCGATTGCAAGCTGTTTTGGACAACTTTCTTTCTCTTCTTGCAAAACACTCGGCAGACCTCCGTGCAGCCTCTAGAACACGATGGGAGATGATTTTTGTTCTGGCACAGTTTCTCCTTGCCAGACAGAGTGGAAAAGCTTTTTGCTAGAGATGTAGACGAGAAGAGAGTCTAAAGACGAATGTACGGTGCTCTGCAGAACTAAGCACCGCTCCCGAATCTCTTTCGGCAGAAGGCGCACACCGCAGAGCACTGTGAGCGGCAGAATCGTCTTTGCGCGAAGAAGCAGCTTCTTCGTCTCCGGGAGCAGGAGAGAGCGGCAGCTTCGCAAAGGTGATGAAACAAGCTGTACAACACTGCGATTGTGTGCGCAGCTTGCCAACTGAGAGAAAACAGTACCTGACCACTCTCCTGCCTTTTCTATTCACATGAACATTCGATTGCAAGCTGTTTTGGACAACTTTCTTTCTCTTCTTGCAAAACACTCGGCAGACATCCATGCAGCGTCTAGAACACGATGGGAGATGTTTTTTGTGCTGGCACAGTTTCTCCTTGCCAGACAGAGTGGAAAAGCTTTTTGCTAAGATGTAGACGAGAAGAGAGGCTAAAGACGAAGGTACGGTGCTCTGCAGAGCTAATCACCGCTCCCGGGCCTCTTTCGGCAGAAGCCGCACAGCGCAGAGCACTGTGAGCGGCAGAATCGTCTTTGCGCGAAAACACAGCTTCTTCGTCTCCGGGAGCCGGAGAGAGCGGCAACTTCGCAAAGGTGATGAAACAAGCTGTACAAGACTGCGATTGTGTGCGCATCTTGCCAACTGAGAGAAAACAGTACCTGACCACTCTCCTGCCTTTTCTATTCACATGAACATTCGATTGCAAGCTGTTTTGGACAACTTTCTTTCTCTTCTTGCAAAACACTCGGCAGACCTCCGTGCAGCCTCTAGAACACGATGGGAGATGTTTTTTGTGCTGGCACAGTTTCTCCTTGCCAGACAGAGTGGAAAAGCTTTTTGCTAAGATGTAGACGAGAAGAGAGGCTAAAGACGAAGGTACGGTGCTCTGCAGAGCTAAGCACCGCTCCCGGGCCTCTTTCGGCAGAAGGCGCACACCGCAGAGCACTGTGAGCGGCAGAATCGTCTTTGCGCGAAGAAGCAGATTCTTCGTCTCCGGGAGCCGGAGAGAGCGGCAGCTTCGCAAAGGTGATGAAACAAGCTGTACAACACTGCGATTGTGTGCGCAGTTTGCCAACTGAGAGAAAACAGTACCTGACCACTCTCCTGCCTTTTCTATTCACATGAACATTCGATTGCAAGCTGTTTTGGACAACTTTCTTTCTCTTCTTGCAAAACACTCGGCAGACCTCCGTGCAGCCTCTAGAACACGATGGGAGATGTTTTCTGTGCTGGCACAGTTTCTCCTTGCCAGACAGAGTGGAAAAGCTTTTTGCTAAGATGTAGACGAGAAGAGAGGCTAAAGACGAAGGTACGGTGCTCTGCAGAGCTAAGCACAGCTCCCGGGCCTCTTTCGGCAGAAGACGCACACTGCAGAGCACTGTGAGCGGCAGAAACGTCTTTGCGTGAAGAAGCAGCTTCTTCGTCTCCGGGAGCCGGAGAGAGCGGCAGCTTCGCAAAGGTGATGAAACAAGCTGTACAACACTGCGATTGTGTGCGCAGCTTGCCAACTGAGAGAAAACAGTACCTGACCACTCTCCTGCCTTTTCTATTCATATGAACATTCGATTGCAAGCTGTTTTGGACAACTTTCTTTCTCTTCTTGCAAAACACTCGGCAGACCTCCGTGCAGCCTCTAGAAGACGATGGGAGATGTTTTCTGTGCTGGCACAGTTTCTCCTTGCCAGACAGAGTGGAAAAGCTTTTTGCTAAGATGTAGACGAGAAGAGAGGCTAAAGACGAAGGTACGGTGCTCTGCAGAGCTAAGCACCGCTCCCGGACCTCTTTCGGCAGAAGCCGCACACCGCAGAGCACAGTGAGCGGCAGAATCGTCTTTGCGCGAAGAAGAAGCTTCTTCGTCTCCGGGAGCCGGTGAGAGCGGCAGCTTCGCAAAGGTGATGAAACAAGCTGTACAACACTGCGATTGTGTGCGCAGCTTGCCAACTGAGGGAAAACAGTACCTGACCACTCTCCTGCCTTTTCTATTCACATGAACATTCGATTGCAAGCTGTTTTGGACAACTTTCTTTTTCTTCTTGCTAAACACTCGGCAGACCTCCGTGCAGCCTCCAGAACACGATGGGAGATGTTTTCTGTGCTGGCACAGTTTCTCCTTGCCAGACAGAGTGGAAAAGCTTTTTGCTAACATGTAGACGAGAAGAGAGGCTAAAGACGAAGGTACGGTGCTCTGCAGAACTAAGCACCGCTCCCGGGTCTCTTTCGGCAGAAGGCGCACACCGCAGAGCACTGTGAGCGGCAGAATCGTCTTTGCGCGAAGAAGCAGATTCTTCGTCTCCGGGAGGCGGTGAGAGCGGCAGCTTCGCAAAGGTGATGAAACAAGCTGTACAACACTGCGATTGTGTGCGCAGCTTGCCAACTGAGAGAAAACAGTACCTGACCACTCTCCTGCCTTTTCTATTCACATGAACATTCGATTGCAAGCTGTTTTGGACAACTTTCTTTCTCTTCTTGCAAAACACTCGGCAGACCTCCGTGCAGCCTCTAGAACATGATGGGAGATGATTTTTGTTCTGGCACAGTTTCTCCTTGCCAGACAGAGTGGAAAAGCTTTTTGCTAGAGATGTAGACGAGAAGAGAGTCTAAAGACGAATGTACGGTGCTCTACAGAACTAAGCACCGCTCCCGAATCTCTTTCGGCAGAATGCGCACACCGCAGAGCACTGTGAGCGGCAGAATCGTCTTTGCGCGAAGAAGCAGCTTCTTCGTCTCCGGGAGCCGGAGAGAGCGGCAGCTTCGCAAAGGTGATGAAACAAGCTGTACAACACTGCGATTGTGTGCGCAGCTTGCCAACTGAGAGAAAACAGTACCTGACCACTCTCCTGCCTTTTCTATTCACATGAACATTCGATTGCAAGCTGTTTTGGACAACTTTCTTTCTCTTCTTGCAAAACACTCGGCAGACATCCATGCAGCGTCTAGAACACGATGGGAGATGTTTTTTGTGCTGGCACAGTTTCTCCTTGCCAGACAGAGTGGAAAAGCTTTTTGCTAAGATGTAGACGAGAAGAGAGGCTAAAGACGAAGGTACGGTGCTCTGCAGAGCTAATCACCGCTCCCGGGCCTCTTTCGGCAGAAGCCGCACAGCGCAGAGCACTGTGAGCGGCAGAATCGTCTTTGCGCGAAGAAGCAGCTTCTTCGTCTCCGGGAGCCGGAGAGAGCGGCAACTTCGCAAAGGTGATGAAACAAGCTGTACAAGACTGCGATTGTGTGCGCATCTTGCCAACAGAGAGAAAACAGTACCTGACCACTCTCCTGCCTTTTCTATTCACATGAACATTCGATTGCAAGCTGTTTTGGACAACTTTCTTTCTCTTCTTGCAAAACACTCGGCAGACCTCCGTGCAGCCTCTAGAACACGATGGGAGATGCTTTTTTGTGCTGGCACAGTTTCTCCTTGCCAGACAGAGTGGAAAAGCTTTTTGCTAAGATGTAGACGAGAAGAGAGGCTAAAGACGAAGGTACGGTGCTCTGCAGAGCTAAGCACCGCTCCCGGACGTCTTTCGGCAGAAGGCGCACACCGCAGAGCACTGTGAGCGGCAGAATCGTCTTTGCGCGAAGAAGCAGATTCTTCGTCTCCGGGAGCCGGTGAGAGCGGCAGCTTCGCAAAGGTGATGAAACAAGCTGTACAACACTGCGATTGTGTGCGCAGTTTGCCAACTGAGAGAAAACAGTACCTGACCACTCTCCTGCCTTTTCTATTCACATGAACATTCGATTGCAAGCTGTTTTGGACAACTTTCTTTCTCTTCTTGCAAAACACTCGGCAGACCTCCGTGCAGCCTCTAGAACACGATGGGAGATGTTTTCTGTGCTGGCACAGTTTCTCCTTGCCAGACAGAGTGGAAAAGCTTTTTACTAAGATGTAGACGAGAAGAGAGGCTAAAGACGAAGGTACGGTGCTCTGCAGAGCTAAGCACAGCTCCCGGGCCTCTTTCGGCAGAAGACGCACACTGCAGAGCACTGTGAGCGGCAGAAACGTCTTTGCGTGAAGAAGCAGCTTCTTCGTCTCCGGGAGCCGGAGAGAGCGGCAACTTCGCAAAGGTGATGAAACAAGCTGTACAACACTGCGATTGTGTGCGCAGCTTGCCAACTGAGAGAAAACAGTACCTGACCACTCTCCTGCCTTTTCTATTCACATGAACATTCGATTGGAATCTGTTTTGGACAACTTTCTTTCTCTTCTTGCAAAACACTCGGCAGACCTCCGTGCAGCCTCTAGAACACGATGGGAGATGTTTTTTGTGCTGGCACAGTTTCTCCTTGCCAGACAGAGTGGAAAAGCTTTTTGCTAAGATGTAGACGAGAAGAGAGGCTAAAGACGAAGGTACGGTGCTCTGCAGAGCTAAGCACAGCTCCCGGACCTCTTTGGGCAGAAGGCGCACACCGCAGAGCACTGTGAGCGGCAGAATCGTCTTTGCGCGAAGAAGCAGCTTCTTCTTCTCCGGGAGCCGGAGAGAGCGGCAGCTTCGCAAAGGTGATGAAACAAGCTGTACAACACTGCGATTGTGTGCGCAGCTTGCCAACTGAGAGAAAACAGTACCTGACCACTCTCCTGCCTTTTCTATTCACATGAACATTCGATTGCAAGCTGTTTTGGACAACTTTCTTTCTCTTCTTGCAAAACACTCGGCAGACCTCCGTGCAGCCTCTAGAACACGATGGGAGATGTTTTTTGTGCTGGCACAGTTTCTCCTTGCCAGACAGAGTGGAAAAGCTTTTTGCTAAGATGTAGACGAGAAGAGAGGCTAAAGACGAAGGTACGGTGCTCTGCAGAGCTAAGGACCGCTCCCGGGCCTCCTTCGGCAGAAGGCGCACACTGCAGAGCACTGTGAGCGGCAGAATCGTCTTTGCGCGAAGAAGCAGCTTCTTCGTCTCCGGGAGCCGGAGAGAGCGGCAGCTTCGCAAAGGTGATGAAACAAGCTGTACAACACTGCGATTGTGTGCGCAGTTTGCCAACTGAGAGAAAACAGTACCTGACCACTCTCCTGCCTTTTCTATTCACATGAACATTCGATTGCAAGCTGTTTTGGACAACTTTCTTTCTCTTCTTGCAAAACACTCGGCAGACCTCCGTGCAGCCTCTAGAACACGATGGGAGATGTTTTCTGTGCTGGCACAGTTTCTCCTTGCCAGACAGAGTGGAAAAGCTTTTTGCTAAGATGTAGACGAGAAGAGAGGCTAAAGACGAAGGTACGGTGCTCTGCAGAGCTAAGCACCGCTCCCGGGCCTCTTTCGGCAGAAGGCGCACACCGCAGAGCACTGTGAGCGGCAGAATCGTCTTTGCGCGAAGAAGCAGCTTCTTCGTCTCCGGGAACCGGTGAGAGCGGCAGCTTCGCAAAGGTGATGAAACAAGCTGTACAACACTGCGATTGTGTGCGCAGCTTGCCAACTGAGAGAAAACAGTACCTGACCACTCTCCTGCCTTTTCTATTCACATGAACATTCGATTGCAAGCTGTTTTGGACAACTTTCTTTCTCTTCTTGCAAAACACTCGGCAGAACTCCGTGCAGCCTCTAGAACACGATGGGAGATGTTTTCTGTGCTGGCACAGTTTCTCCTTGCCAGACAGAGTGGAAAAGCTTTTTGCTAAGATGTAGACGAGAAGAGAGGCTAAAGACGAAGGTACGGTGCTCTGCAGAGCTAAGCACAGCTCCCGGACCTCTTTTGGCAGAAGGCGCACACCGCAGAGCACTGTGAGCGGCAGAATCGTCTTTGCGCGAAGAAGCAGCTTCTTCGTCTCCGGGAGCCGGAGAGAGCGGCAGCTTCGCAAAGGTGATGAAACAAGCTGTACAACACTGCGATTGTGTGCGCAGCTTGCCAACTGAGAGAAAACAGTACCTGACCACTCTCCTGCCTTTTCTATTCACATGAACATTCGATTGCAAGCTGTTTTGGACAACTTTCTTTTTCTTCTTGCAAAACACTCGGCAGACCTCCGTGCAGCCTCTAGAGCACGATGGGAGATGTTTTTTGTGCTGGCACAGTTGCTCCTTGCCAGACAGAGTGGAAAAGCTTTTTGCTAAGATGTAGACGAGAAGAGAGGCTAAAGACGAAGGTACGGTGCTCTGCAGAGCTAAGCACAGCTCCCGGGCCTCTTTCGGCAGAAGACGCACACTGCAGAGCACTGTGAGCGGCAGAATCGTCTTTGCGCGAAGAAGCAGCTTCTTCGTCTCCGGGAGCCGGAGAGAGCGGCAGCTTCGCAAAGGTGATGAAACAAGCTGTACAACACTGCGATTGTGTGCGCAGCTTGCCAACTGAGAGAAAACAGTACCTGACCACTCTCCCGCCTTTTCTATTCACATGAACATTCGATTGCAAGCTGTTTTGGACAACTTTTTTTCTCTTCTTGCAAAACACTCGGCAGACCTCCGTGCAGCCTCTAGAACACGATGGGAGATGTTTTCTGTGCTGGCAAAGTTTCTCCTTGCCAGACAGAGTGGAAAAGCTTTTTGCTAAGATGTAGACGAGAAGAGAGGCTAAAGACGAAGGTACCGTGCTCTGCAGAGCTATGCACAGCTCCCGGGCCTCTTTCGGCAGAAGACACACACCGCAGAGCACTGTGAGCGGCAGAATCGTCTTTGCGCGAAGAAGCAGCTTCTTCGTCTCCGGGAGCCGGAGAGAGCGGCAACTTCGCAAAGGTGATGAAACAAGCTGTACAACACTGCGATTGTGTGCGCAGCTTGCCAAGTGAGAGAAAACAGTACCTGACCACTCTCCTGCCTTTTCTATTCACATGAACATTCGATTGCAAGCTGTTTTGGACAACTTTCTTTCTCTTCTTGCAAAACACTCGGCAGACCTCCGTGCAGCCTCTAGAACACGATGGGAGACGTTTTCTGTGCTGGCAAAGTTTCTCCTTGCCAGACAGATTGGAAAAGCTTTTTGCTAAGATGTAGACGAGAAGAGAGTCTAAAGACCAAGGTACGGTGCTCTGCAGAACTAAGCACCGCTCCCGAATCTCTTTCGGCAGAAGGCGCACACCGCAGAGCACTGTGAGCGGCAGAATCGTCTTTGCGCGAAGAAGCAGCTTCTTCGTCTCCGGGAGCCGGAGAGAGCGGCAGCTTCGCAAAGGTGATGAAACAAGCTGTACAACACTGCGATTGTGTGCGCAGCTTGCCAACTGAGAGAAAACAGTACCTGACCACTCTCCTGCCTTTTCTATTCTCATGAACATTCGATTGGAAGCTGTTTTGGACAACTTTCTTTCTCTTCTTGCAAAACACTCGGCAGACCTCCGTGCAGCCTCTAGAACACAATGGGAGATGTTTTTTGTGCTGGCACAGTTTCTCCTTGCCAGACAGAGTGGAAAAGCTTTTTGCTAAGATGTAGACGAGAAGAGAGGCTAAAGACGAAGGTACGGTGCTCTGCAGAGCTAAGCACCGCTCCCGGGCCTCTTTCGGCAGAAGACACACACTGCAGAGCACTGTGAGCGGCAGAATCGTCTTTGCGCGAAGAAGCAGCTTCTTCGTCTCCGGGAGCCGGAGAGAGCGGCAACTTCGCAAAGGTGATGAAACAAGCTGTACAACACTGCGATTGTGTGCGCAGCTTGCCAACTGAGAGAAAACAGTACCTGACCACTCTCCTGCCTTTTCTATTCACATGAAGATTCGATTGCAAGCTGTTTTGGACAACTTCCTTTCTCTTCTTGCAAAACACTCGGCAGACCTCCGTGCAGCCTCTAGAACACGATGGGAGATGTTTTCTGTGCTGGCACAGTTTCTCCTTTCCAGACAGAGTGGAAAAGCTTTTTGCTAAGATGTAGACGAGAAGAGAGGCTAAAGACGAAGGTACGGTGCTCTGCAGAGCTAAGCACCGCTCCCGGGCCTCTTTCGGCAGAAGGCGCACACCGCAGAGCACTGTGAGCGGCAGAATCGTCTTTGCGCGAAGAAGCAGATTCTTCGTCTCCGGGAGCCGGAGAGAGCGGCAGCTTCGCAAAGGTGATGAAACAAGCTGTACAACACTGCGATTGTGTGCGCAGCTTGCCAACTGAGAGAAAACAGTACCTGACCACTCTCCTGCCTTTTCTATTCACATGAACATTCGATTGCAAGCTGTTTTGGACAACTTTCTTTCTCTTCTTGCAAAACACTCGGCAGAACTCCGTGCAGCCTCTAGAACACGATGGGAGATGTTTTCTGTGCTGGCACAGTTTCTCCTTGCCAGACAGAGTGGAAAAGCTTTTTGCTAAGATGTAGACGAGAAGAGAGGCTAAAGACGAAGGTACGGTGCTCTGCAGAGCTAAGCACAGCTCCCGGACCTCTTTCGGCAGAAGGCGCACACCGCAGAGCACTGTGAGCGGCAGAATCGTCTTTGCACGAAGAAGCAGCTTCTTCTTCTCCGGGAGCCGGAGAGAGCGGCAGCTTCGCAAAGGTGATGAAACAAGCTGTACAACACTGCGATTGTGTGCGCAGCTTGCCAAGTGAGAGAAAACAGTACCTGACCACTCTCCTGCCTTTTCTATTCACATGAACATTCGATTGCAAGCTGTTTTGGACAACTTTCTTTTTCTTCTTGCAAAACACTCGTCAGACCTCCGTGCAGACTCTAGAACACGATGGGAGATGTTTTCTGTGCTGGCAAAGTTTCTCCTTGCCAGACAGAGTGGAAAAGCTTTTTGCTAAGATGTAGACGAGAAGAGAGGCTAAAGACGAAGGTACGGTGCTCTGCAGAGCTGATCACCGCTCCCGGGCCTCTTTCGGCAGAAGCCTCACACCGCAGAGCACTGTGAGCGGCAGAATCGTCTTTGCGCGAAGAAGCAGCTTCTTCGTCTCCGGGAGCCGGAGAGAGCGGCAGCTTCGCAAAGGTGATGAAACAAGCTGTACAACACTGCGATTGTGTGCGCAGCTTGCCAACTGAGAGAAAACAGTACCTGACCACTCTCCTGCCTTTTCTATTCACATGAACATTCGATTGCAAGCTGTTTTGGACAACTTTCTTTCTCTTCTTGCAAAACACTCGGCAGACCTCCGTGCAGCCTCTAGAACACGATGGGAGATGTTTTCTGTGCTGGCACAGTTTCTCCTTGCCAGACAGAGTGGAAAAGCTTTTTGCTAAGATGTAGATGAGAAGAGAGGCTAAAGACGAAGGTACGGTGCTCTGCAGAGCTAAGCACCGCTCCCGGGCCTCTTTCGGCTGAAGGCGCACACCGCAGAGCACTGTGAGCGGCAGAATCGTCTTTGCGCGAAGAAGCAGATTCTTCGTCTCCGGGAGCCGGAGAGAGCGGCAGCTTCGCAAAGGTGATGAAACAAGCTGTACAACACTGCGATTGTGTGCGCAGCTTGCCAACTGAGAGAAAACAGTACCTGACCACTCTCCTGCCTTTTCTATTCACATGAACATTCGATTGCAAGCTGTTTTGGACAACTTTCTTTCTCTTCTTGCAAAACACTCGGCAGAACTCCGTGCAGCCTCTAGAACACGATGGGAGATGTTTTCTGTGCTGGCACAGTTTCTCCTTGCCAGACAGAGTGGAAAAGCTTTTTGCTAAGATGTAGACGAGAAGAGAGGCTAAAGACGAAGGTACGGTGCTCTGCAGAGCTAAGCACAGCTCCCGGACCTCTTTCGGCAGAAGGCGCACTCCGCAGAGCACTGTGAGCGGCAGAATCGTCTTTGCACGAAGAAGCAGCTTCTTCTTCTCCGGGAGCCGGAGAGAGCGGCAGCTTCGCAAAGGTGATGAAACAAGCTGTACAACACTGCGATTGTGTGCGCAGCTTGCCAACTGAGAGAAAACAGTACCTGACCACTCTCCTGCCTTTTCTATTCACATGAACATTCGATTGCAAGCTGTTTTGGACAACTTTCTTTTTCTTCTTGCAAAACACTCGTCAGACCTCCGTGCAGCCTCTAGAACACGATGGGAGATGTTTTCTGTGCTGGCACAGTTTCTCCTTGCCAGACAGAGTGGAAAAGCTTTTTGCTAAGATGTAGACGAGAAGAGAGGCTAAAGACGAAGGTACGGTGCTCAGCAGAGCTGATCACCGCTCCCAGGCCTCTTTCGGCAGAAGCCGCACACCGCAGAGCACTGTGAGCGGCAGAATCGTCTTTGCGCGAAGAAGCAGCTTCTTCGTCTCCGGGATCCGGAGAGAGCGGCAACTTCGCAAAGGTGATGAAACAAGCTGTACAACACTGCGATTGTGTGCGCAGCTTGCCAACTGAGAGAAAACAGTACCTGACCACTCTCCTGCCTTTTCTATTCACATGAACATTCGATTGCAAGCTGTTTTGGACAACTTTCCTTCTCTTCTTGCAAAACACTCGGCAGACCTCCGTGCAGCCTCTAGAACACGATGGGAGATGTTTTTTGTGGTGGCACAGTTTCTCCTTGCCAGACAGAGTGGAAAAGCTTTTTGCTAAGATGTAGACGAGAAGAGAGGCTAAAGACGAAGGTACGGTGCTCTGCAGAGCTAAGCACAGCTCCCGGGCCTCTTTCGGCAGAAGACGCACACTGCAGAGCACTGTGAGCGGCAGAATCGTCTTTGCGCGAAGAAGCAGCTTCTTCGTCTCCGGGAGCCGGAGAGAGCGGCACCTTCGCAAAGGTGATGAAACAAGCTGTACAACACTGCGATTGTGTGCGCAGCTTGCCAACTGAGAGAAAACAGTACCTGACCACTCTCCTGCCTTTTCTATTCACATGAACATTCGATTGCAAGCTGTTTTGGACAACTTTTTTTCTCTTCTTGCAAAACACTCGGCAGACCTCCGTGCAGCCTCTAGAACACGATGGGAGATGTTTTCTGTGCTGGCAAAGTTTCTCCTTGCCAGACAGAGTGGAAAAGCTTTTTGCTAAGATGTAGATGAGAAGAGAGGCTAAAGACGAAGGTACGGGACTCTGCAGAGCTAAGCACCGCTCCCTGACCTCTTTCGGCAGAAGACATACACCGCAGATCATTGTGAGCGGCAGAATCGTCTTTGCACGAAGAAGCAGCTTCTTCGTCTCCGGGAGCCGGAGAGAGCGGCAACTTCGCAAAGGTGATGAACCAAGCTGTACAACATTGCGATTGTGTGCGCAGCTTGCCAACTGAGAGAAAACAGTACCTGACCACTCTCCTGCCTTTTCTATTCACATGAACATTCGATTGCAAGCTGTTTTGGACAACTTTCTTTCTCTTCTTGCAAAACACTCGGCAGACCTCCGTGCAGCCTCTAGAACAGGATGGGAGATGTTTTCTGTGCTGGCACAGTTTCTCCTTGCCAGACAGAGTGGAAAAGCTTTTTGCTAAGATGTAGACGAGAAGAGAGGCTAAAGACGAAGGTACGGTGCTCTGCAGAGCTGATCACCGCTCCCGGGCCTCTTTCGGCAAAAGCCGCACACCGCAGAGCACTGTGAGCGGCAGAATCGTCTTTGCGCGAAGAAGCAGCTTCTTCGTCTCCGGGAGCCTGAGAGAGCGGCAACTTCGCAAAGGTGATGAAACAAGCTGTACAACACTGCGATTGTGTGCGCAGCTTGCCAACTGAGAGAAAACAGTACCTGACCACTCTCCTGCCTTTTCTATTCACATGAACATTCGATTGCAAGCTGTTTTGGACAACTTTCTTTCTCTTTTTGCAAAACACTCGGCAGACCTCCGTGCAGCCTCTAGAGCACGATGGGAGAAGTTTTTTGTGCTGGCACAGTTTCTCCTTGCCAGACAGAGTGGAAAAGCTTTTTGCTAACATGTAGACGAGAAGAGAGGCTAAAGACGAAGGTACGGTGCTCTGCAGAGCTAAGCACAGCTCCCGGGCCTCTTTCGGCAGAAGACGCACACTGCAGAGCACTGTGAGCGGCAGAATCGTCTTTGCGCGAAGAAGCAGCTTCTTCGTCTCCGGGAGCCGGAGAGAGCGGCAGCTTCGCAAAGGTGATGAAACAAGCTGTACAACACTGCGATTGTGTGCGCAGCTTGCCAACTGAGAGAAAACAGTACCTGACCAGTCTCCTGCCTTTTCTATTCACATGAACATTCGATTGCAAGCTGTTTTGGACAACTTCCTTTCTCTTCTTGCAAAACACTCGGCAGACCTCCGTGCAGCCTCTAGAACACGATGGGAGATGTTTTTTGTGCTGGCACAGTTTCTCCTTGCCAGACAGAGTGGAAAAGATTTTGCTAACATGTAGACGAGAAGAGAGGCTAAAGACGAAGGTACGGTGCTCTGCAGAGCTAAGCACAGCTCCCGGGCCTCTTTCGGCAGAAGACGCACACTGCAGAGCACTGTGAGCGGCAGAATCGTCTTTGCGCGAAGAAGCAGCTTCTTCGTCTCCGGGAGCCGGAGAGAGCGGCAGCTTCGCAAAGGTGATGAAACAAGCTGTACAACACTGCGATTGTGTGCGCAGCTTGCCAACTGAGAGAAAACAGTACCTGACCACTCTCCTGCCTTTTCTATTCACATGAACATTCGATTGCAAGCTGTTTTGGACAACTTTCTTTCTCTTCTTGCAAAACACTCGGCAGACCTCCGTGCAGCCTCTAGAACACGATGGGAGATGTTTTCTGTGCTGGCAAAGTTTCTCCTTGCCAGACAGAGTGGAAAAGCTTTTTGCTAAGATGTAGACGAGAAGAGAGGCTAAAGACGAAGGTACCGTGCTCTGCAGAGCTATGCACAGCTCCCGGGCCTCTTTCGGCAGAAGACACACACCGCAGAGCACTGTGAGCGGCAGAATCGTCTTTGCGCGAAGAAGCAGCTTCTTCGTCTCCGGGAGCCGGAGAGAGCGGCAACTTCGCAAAGGTGATGAAACAAGCTGTACAACACTGCGATTGTGTGCGCAGCTTGCCAACTGAGAGAAAACAGTACCTGACCACTCTCCTGCCTTTTCTATTCACATGAACATTTGATTGCAAGCTGTTTTGGACAACTTTCTTTCTCTTCTTGCAAAACACTCGGCAGACCTCCGTGCAGCCTCTAGAACACGATGGGAGACGTTTTCTGTGCTGGCAAAGTTTCTCCTTGCCAGACAGAGTGGAAAAGCTTTTTGCTAAGATGTAGACGAGAAGAGAGTCTAAAGACCAAGGTACGGTGCTCTGCAGAACTAAGCACCGCTCCCGAATCTCTTTCGGCAGAAGGCGCACACCGCAGAGCACTGTGAGCGGCAGAATCGTCTTTGCGCGAAGAAGCAGCTTCTTCGTCTCCGGGAGCCGGAGAGAGCGGCAGCTTCGCAAAGGTGGTGAAACAAGCTGTACAACACTGCGATTGTGTGCGCAGCTTGCCAAGTGAGAGAAAACAGTACCTGACCACTCTCCTGCCTTTTCTATTCACATGAACATTCGATTGGAAGCTGTTTTGGACAACTTTCTTTCTCTTCTTGCAAAACACTCGGCAGACCTCCGTGCAGCCTCTAGAACACGATGGGAGATGTTTTTTGTGCTGGCACAGTTTCTCCTTGCCAGACAGAGTGGAAAAGCTTTTTGCTAAGATGTAGACGAGAAGAGAGGCTAAAGACGAAGGTACGGTGCTCTGCAGAGCTAAGAACCGCTCCCGGGCCTCTTTCGGCAGAAGACACACACTGCAGAGCACTGTGAGCGGCAGAATCGTCTTTGCGTGAAGAAGCAGCTTCTTCGTCTCCGGGAGCCGGAGAGAGCGGCAACTTCGCAAAGGTGATGAAACAAGCTGTACAACACTGCGATTGTGTGCGCAGCTTGCCAACTGAGAGAAAACAGTACCTGACCACTCTCCTGCCTTTTCTATTCACATGAAGATTCGATTGCAAGCTGTTTTGGACAACTTCCTTTCTCTTCTTGCAAAACACTCGGCAGACCTCCGTGCAGCCTCTAGAACACGATCGGAGATGTTTTTTGTGCTGGCACAGTTTCTCCTTGCCAGACAGAGTGGAAAAGCTTTTTGCTAAGATGTAGACGAGAAGAGAGGCTAAAGACGAAGGTACGGTGCTCTGCAGAGCTAAGCACAGCTCCCGGGCCTCCTTCGGCAGAAGACGCACACTGCAGAGCACTGTGAGCGGCAGAATCGTCTTTGCGCGAAGAAGCAGCTTCTTCGTCTCCGGGAGCCGGAGAGAGCGGCAGCTTCGCAAAGGTGATGAAACAAGCTGTACAACACTGCGATTGTGTGCGCAGCTTGCCAACTGAGAGAAAACAGTACCTGACCACTCTCCTGCCTTTTCTATTCACATGAACATTCGATTGCAAGCTGTTTTGGACAACTTTCTTTCTCTTCTTGCAAAACACTCGGCAGACCTCCGTGCAGCCTCTAGAACACGATGGGAGATGTTTTCTGTGCTGGCACAGTTTCTCCTTGCCAGACAGAGTGGAAAAGCTTTTTGCTAAGATGTAGACGAGAAGAGAGGCTAAAGACGAAGGTACGGTGCTCTGCAGAGCTAAGCACCGCTCCCGGGCCTCTTTCGGCAGAAGGCGCACACCGCAGAGCACTGTGAGCGGCAGAATCGTCTTTGCGCGAAGAAGCAGATTCTTCGTCTCCGGGAGCCGGTGAGAGCGGCAGCTTCGCAAAGGTGATGAAACAAGCTGTACAACACTGCGATTGTGTGCGCAGCTTGCCAACTGAGAGAAAACAGTACCTGACCACTCTCCTGCCTTTTCTATTCACATGAACATTCGATTGCAAGCTGTTTTGGACAACTTTCTTTCTCTTCTTGCAAAACACTCGGCAGAACTCCGTGCAGCCTCTAGAACACGATGGGAGATGTTTTCTGTGCTGGCACACTTTCTCCTTGCCAGACAGAGTGGAAAAGCTTTTTGCTAAGATGTAGACGAGAAGAGAGGCTAAAGACGAAGGTACGGTGCTCTGCAGAGCTAAGCACAGCTCCCGGACCTCTTTCGGCAGAAGGCGCACACCGCAGAGCACTGTGAGCGGCAGAATCGTCTTTGCGCGAAGAAGCAGCTTCTTCTTCTCCGGGAGCCGGAGAGAGCGGCAGCTTCGCAAAGGTGATGAAACAAGCTGTACAACACTGCGATTGTGTGCGCAGCTTGCCAAGTGAGAGAAAACAGTACCTGACCACTCTCCTGCCTTTTCTATTCACATGAACATTCGATTGCAAGCTGTTTTGGACAACTTTCTTTTTCTTCTTGCAAAACACTCGTCAGACCTCCGTGCAGCCTCTAGAACACGATGGGAGATGTTTTCTGTGCTGGCACAGTTTCTCCTTGCCAGACAGAGTGGAAAAGCTTTTTGCTAAGATGTAGACGAGAAGAGAGGCTAAAGACGAAGGTACGGTGCTCTGCAGAGCTGATCACCGCTCCCGGGCCTCTTTCGGCAGAAGCCGCACACCGCAGAGCACTGTGAGCGGCAGAATCGTCTTTGCGCGAAGAAGCAGCTTCTTCGTCTCCGGGAGCCGGAGAGAGCGGCAACTTCGCAAAGGTGATGAAACAAGCTGTACAACACTGCGATTGTGTGCGCAGCTTGCCAACTGAGAGAAAACAGTACCTGACCACTCTCCTGCCTTTTCTATTCACATGAACATTCGATTGCAAGCTGTTTTGGACAACTTTCTTTCTCTTCTTGCAAAACACTCGGCAGACCTCCGTGCAGCCTCTAGAGTACGATGGGAGATGTTTTTTGTGCTGGCACAGTTTCTCCTTGCCAGACAGAGTGGAAAAGCTTTTTGCTAACATGTAGACGAGAAGAGAGGCTAAAGACGAAGGTACGGTGCTCTGCAGAGCTAAGCACAGCTCCCGGGCCTCTTTCGGCAGAAGACGCACACTGCAGAGCACAGTGAGCGGCAGAATCGTCTTTGCGCGAAGAAGCAGCTTCTTCGTCTCCGGGAGCCGGAGAGAGCGGCAGCTTCGCAAAGGTGATGAAACAAGCTGTACAACACTGCGATTGTGTGCGCAGCTTGCCAACTGAGAGAAAACAGTACCTGACCAGTCTCCTGCCTTTTCTATTCACATGAATATTCGATTGCAAGCTGTTTTGGACAACTTTTTTTCTCTTCTTGCAAAACACTCGGCAGACCTCCGTGCAGCCTCTAGAACACGATGGGAGATGTTTTCTGTGCTGGCAAAGTTTCTCCTTGCCAGACAGAGTGGAAAAGCTTTTTGCTAACATGTAGACGAGAAGAGAGGCTAAAGACGAAGGTACGGTGCTCTGCAGAGCTAAGCACCGCTCCCGGGCCTCTTTCGGCAGAAGACACACACTGCAGAGCACTGTGAGCGGCAGAATCGTCTTTGCGCGAAGAAGCAGCTTCTTCGTCTCCGGGAGCCGGAGAGAGCGGCAACTTCGCAAAGGTGATGAAACAAGCTGTACAACACTGCGATTGTGTGCGCAGCTTGCCAACTGAGAGAAAACAGTACCTGACCACTCTCCTGCCTTTTCTATTCACATGAAGATTCGATTGCAAGCTGTTTTGGACAACTTCCTTTCTCTTCTTGCAAAACACTCGGCAGACCTCCGTGCAGCCTCTAGAACACGATGGGAGATGTTTTTTGTGCTGGCACAGTTTCTCCTTGCCAGACAGAGTGGAAAAGCTTTTTGCTAAGATGTAGACGAGAAGAGAGGCTAAAGACGAAGGTACGGTGCTCTGCAGAGCTAAGCACAGCTCCCGGGCCTCTTTCGGCAGAAGACGCACACCGCAGAGCACTGTGAGCGGCAGAATCGTCTTTGCGCGAAGAAGCAGCTTCTTCGTCTCCGGGAGCCGGAGAGAGCGGCAGCTTCGCAAAGGTGATGAAACAAGCTATACAACACTGCGATTGTGTGCGCAGCTTGCCAACTGAGAGAAAACAGTACCTGACCACTCTCCTGCCTTTTCTATTCACATGAACATTCGATTGCAAGCTGTTTTGGACAACTTTTTTTCTCTTCATGCAAAACACTCGTCAGACCTCCGTGCAGCCTCTAGAAGACAATGGGAGATGTTTTCTGTGCTGGCAAAGTTTCTCCTTGCCAGACAGAGTGGAAAAGCTTTTTGCTAAGATGTAGACGAGAAGAGAGGCTAAAGACGAAGGTACCGTGCTCTGCAGAGCTATGCACAGCTCCCGGGCCTCTTTCGGCAGAAGACACACACCGCAGAGCACTGTGAGCGGCAGAATCGTCTTTGCGCGAAGAAGCAGCTTCTTCGTCTCCGGGAGCCGGAGAGAGCGGCAACTTCGCAAAGGTGATGAAACAAGCTGTACAACACTGCGATTGTGTGCGCAGCTTTCCAACTGAGAGAAAACAGTACCTGACCACTCTCCTGCCTTTTCTATTCCCATGAAGATTCGATTGCAAGCTGTTTTGGACAACTTTCTTTCTCTTCTTGCAAAACACTCGGCAGACCTCCGTGCAGCCTCTAGAAGACGATGGGAGATGTTTTCTGTGCTGGCACAGTTTCTCCTTGCCAGACAGAGTGGAAAAGCTTTTTGCTAACATGTAGACGAGAAGAGAGGCTAAAGACGAAGGTACGGTGCTCTGCAGAGCTAAGCACCGCTCCCGAATCTCTTTCGGCAGAAGGCGCACACTGCTGAGCACTGTGAGCGGCAGAATCGTCTTTGCGCGAAGAAGCAGCTTCTTCGTCTCCGGGAGCCGGAGAGAGCGGCAGCTTCGCAAAGGTGATGAAACAAGCTGTACAACACTGCGATTGTGTGCGCAGCTTGCCAACTGAGAGAAAACAGTACCTGACCACTCTCCTGCCTTTTCTATTCACATGAACATTCGATTGCAAGCTGTTTTGGACAACTTTCTTTCTCTTCTTGCAAAACACTCGGCAGACCTCCGTGCAGCCTCTAGAGCACGATGGGAGATGTTTTTTGTGCTGGCACAGTTTCTCCTTGCCAGACAGAGTGGAAAAGCTTTTTGCTAAGATGTAGACGAGAAGAGAGGCTAAAGACGAAGGTACGGTGCTCTGCAGAGCTAAGCACAGCTCCCGGGCCTCTTTCGGCAGAAGACGCACACTGCAGAGCACTGTGAGCGGCAGAATCGTCTTTGCGCGAAGAAGCAGCTTCTTCGTCTCCGGGAGCCGGAGAGAGCGGCACCTTCGCAAAGGTGATGAAACAAGCTGTACAACACTGCGATTGTGTGCGCAGCTTGCCAACTGAGAGAAAACAGTACCTGACCACTCTCCTGCCTTTTCTATTCACATGAACATTCGATTGCAAGCTGTTTTGGACAACTTTTTTTCTCTTCCTGCAAAACACTCGGCAGACCTCCGTGCAGCCTCTAGAACACGATGGGAGATGTTTTCTGTGCTGGCACAGTTTCTCCTTGCCAGACAGAGTGGAAAAGCTTTTTGCTAAGATGTAGACGAGAAGAGAGGCTAAAGACGAAGGTACCGTGCTCTGCAGAGCTATGCACAGCTCCCGGGCCTCTTTCGGCAGAAGACACACACTGCAGAGCACTGTGAGCGGCAGAATCGTCTTTGCGCGAAGAAGCAGCTTCTTCGTCTCCGGGAGCCGGAGAGAGCGGCAACTTCGCAAAGGTGATGAAACAAGCTGTACAACACTGCGATTGTGTGCGCAGCTTGCCAACTGAGAGAAAACAGTACCTGACCACTCTCCTGCCTTTTCTATTCACATGAACATTCGATTGCAAGCTGTTTTGGACAACTTTCTTTCTCTTCTTGCAAAACACTCGGCAGACCTCCGTGCAGCCTCTAGAACACGATGGGAGACGTTTTCTGTGCTGGCAAAGTTTCTCCTTGCCAGACAGAGTGGAAAAGCTTTTTGCTAACATGTAGACGAGAAGAGAGTCTAAAGACCAAGGTACGGTGCTCTGCAGAACTAAGCACCGCTCCCGAATCTCTTTCGGCAGAAGGCGCACACCGCAGAGCACTGTGAGCGGCAGAATCGTCTTTGCGCGAAGAAGCAGCTTCTTCGTCTCCGGGAGCCGGAGAGAGCGGCAGCTTCGCAAAGGTGATGAAACAAGCTGTACAACACTGCGATTGTGTGCGCAGCTTGCCAACTGAGAGAAAACAGTACCTGACCACTCTCCTGCCTTTTCTATTCACATGAACATTCGATTGCAAGCTGTTTTGGACAACTTTTTTTCTCTTCTTGCAAAACACTCGGCAGACCTCCGTGCAGCCTCTAGAACACGATGGGAGATGTTTTCTGTGCTGGCAAAGTTTCTCCTTGCCAGACAGAGTGGAAAAGCTTTTTGCTAAGATGTAGACGAGAAGAGAGGCTAAAGACGAAGGTACCGTGCTCTGCAGAGCTATGCACAGCTCCCGGGCCTCTTTCGGCAGAAGACACACACCGCAGAGCACTGTGAGCGGCAGAATCGTCTTTGCGCGAAGAAGCAGCTTCTTCGTCTCCGGGAGCCGGAGAGAGCGGCAACTTCGCAAAGGTGATGAAACAAGCTGTACAACACTGCGATTGTGTGCGCAGCTTGCCAACTGAGAGAAAACAGTACCTGACCACTCTCCTGCCTTTTCTATTCACATGAACATTTGATTGCAAGCTGTTTTGGACAACTTTCTTTCTCTTCTTGCAAAACATTCGGCAGACCTCCGTGCAGCCTCTAGAACACGATGGGAGACGTTTTCTGTGCTGGCAAAGTTTCTCCTTGCCAGACAGAGTGGAAAAGCTTTTTGCTAAGATGTAGACGAGAAGAGAGTCTAAAGACCAAGGTACGGTGCTCTGCAGAACTAAGCACCGCTCCCGAATCTCTTTCGGCAGAAGGCGCACACCGCAGAGCACTGTGAGCGGCAGAATCGTCTTTGCGCGAAGAAGCAGCTTCTTCGTCTCCGGGAGCCGGAGAGAGCGGCAGCTTCGCAAAGGTGATGAAACAAGCTGTACAACACTGCGATTGTGTGCGCAGCTTGCCAACTGAGAGAAAACAGTACCTGACCACTCTCCAGCCTTTTCTATTCACATGAACATTCGATTGGAAGCTGTTTTGGACAACTTTCTTTCTCTTCTTGCAAAACACTCGGCAGACCTCCGTGCAGCCTCTAGAACACGATGGGAGATGTTTTTTGTGCTGGCAGAGTTTCTCCTTGCCAGACACAGTGGAAAAGCTTTTTGCTAAGATGTAGACGAGAAGAGAGGCTAAAGACGAAGGTACGGTGCTCTGCAGAGCTAAGCACCGCTCCCGGGCCTCTTTCGGCAGAAGACACACACTGCAGAGCACTGTGAGCGGCAGAATCGTCTTTGCGCGAAGAAGCAGCTTCTTCGTCTCCGGGAGCCGGAGAGAGCGGCAACTTCGCAAAGGTGATGAAACAAGCTGTACAACACTGCGATTGTGTGCGCAGCTTGCCAACTGAGAGAAAACAGTACCTGACCACTCTCCTGCCTTTTCTATTCACATGAAGATTCGATTGCAAGCTGTTTTGGACAACTTCCTTTCTCTTCTTGCAAAACACTCGGCAGACCTCCGTGCAGCCTCTAGAACACGATGGGAGATGTTTTTTGTGGTGGCACAGTTTCTCCTTGCCAGACAGAGTGGAAAAGCTTTTTGCTAAGATGTAGATGAGAAGAGAGGCTAAAGACGAAGGTACGGGGCTCTGCAGAGCTAAGCACCGCTCCCTGACCTCTTTCGGCAGAAGACACACACCGCAGATCACTGTGAGCGGCAGAATCGTCTTTGCACGAAGAAGCAGCTTCTTCGTCTCCGGGAGCCGGAGAGAGCGGCAACTTCGCAAAGGTGATGAAACAAGCTGTACAACATTGCGATTGTGTGCGCAGCTTGCCAACTGAGAGAAAACAGTACCTGACCACTCTCCTGCCTTTTCTATTCACATGAACATTCGATTGCAAGCTGTTTTGGACAACTTTCTTTCTCTTCTTGCAAAACACTCGTCAGACCTCCGTGCAGCCTCTAGAACACGATGGGAGATGTTTTCTGTGCTGGCACAGTTTCTCCTTGCCAGACAGAGTGGAAAAGCTTTTTGCTAAGATGTAGACGAGAAGAGAGGCTAAAGACGAAGGTACGGTGCTCTGCAGAGCTGATCACCGCTCCCGGGCCTCTTTCGGCAGAAGCCGCACACCGCAGAGCACTGTGAGCGGCAGAATCGTCTTTGCGCGAAGAAGCAGCTTCTTCGTCTCCGGGAGCCGGAGAGAGCGGCAACTTCGCAAAGGTGATGAAACAAGCTGTACAACACTGCGATTGTGTGCGCAGCTTGCCAACTGAGAGAAAACAGTACCTGACCACTCTCCTGCCTTTTCTATTCACATGAACATTCGATTGCAAGCTGTTTTGGACAACTTTCTTTCTCTTCTTGCAAAACACTCGGCAGACCTCCGTGCAGCCTCTAGAGCACGATGGGAGATGTTTTTTGTGCTGGCACAGTTTCTCCTTGCCAGACAGAGTGGAAAAGCTTTTTGCTAAGATGTAGACGAGAAGAGAGGCTAAAGACGAAGGTACGGTGCTCTGCAGAGCTAAGCACAGCTCCCGGGCCTCTTTCGGCAGAAGACGCACACTGCAGAGCACTGTGAGCGGCAGAATCGTCTTTGCGCGAAGAAGCAGCTTCTTCGTCTCCGGGAGCCGGAGAGAGCGGCAGCTTCGCAAAGGTGATGAAACAAGCTGTACAACACTGCGATTGTGTGCGCAGCTTGCCAACTGAGAGAAAACAGTACCTGACCACTCTCCTGCCTTTTCTATTCACATGAACATTTGATTGCAAGCTGTTTTGGACAACTTTTTTTCTCTTCTTGCAAAACACTCGGCAGACCTCCGTGCAGCCTCTAGAACACGATGGGAGATGTTTTCTGTGCTGGCAAAGTTTCTCCTTGCCAGACAGAGTGGAAAAGCTTTTTGCTAACATGTAGACGAGAAGAGAGGCTAAAGACGAAGGTACCGTGCTCTGCAGAGCTATGCACAGCTCCCGGGCCTCTTTCGGCAGAAGACACACACCGCAGAGCACTGTGAGCGGCAGAATCGTCTTTGCGCGAAGAAGCAGCTTCTTCGTCTCCGGGAGCCGGAGAGAGCGGCAACTTCGCAAAGGTGATGAAACAAGCTGTACAACACTGCGATTGTGTGCGCAGCTTGCCAACTGAGAGAAAACAGTACCTGACCACTCTCCTGCCTTTTCTATTCCCATGAAGATTCGATTGCAAGCTGTTTTGGAAAACTTTCTTTCTCTTCTTGCAAAACACTCGGCAGACCTCCGTGCAGCCTCTAGAACACGATGGGAGATGTTTTTTGTGCTGGCACAGTTTCTCCTTGCCAGACAGAGTGGAAAAGCTTTTTGCTAAGATGTAGACGAGAAGAGAGGCTAAAGACGAAGGTACGGTGCTCTGCAGAGCTAAGCACCGCTCCCGGGCCTCTTTCGGCAGAAGACACACACTGCAGAGCACTGTGAGCGGCAGAATCGTCTTTGCGCGAAGAAGCAGCTTCTTCGTCTCTGGGAGCCGGAGAGAGCGGCAACTTCGCAAAGGTGATGAAACAAGCTGTACAACACTGCGATTGTGTGCGCAGCTTGCCAACTGAGAGAAAACAGTACCTGACCACTCTCCTGCCTTTTCTATTCACATGAACATTCGATTGCAAGCTGTTTTGGACAACTTCCTTTCTCTTCTTGCAAAACACTCGGCAGACCTCCGTGCAGCCTCTAGAACACGATGGGAGATGTTTTTTGTGCTGGCACAGTTTCTCCTTGCCAGACAGAGTGGAAAAGCTTTTTGCTAAGATGTAGATGAGAAGAGAGGCTAAAGACGAAGGTACGGGACTCTGCAGAGCTAAGCACCGCTCCCGGACCTCTTTCGGCAGAAGACACACACCGCAGATCACTGTGAGCGGCAGAATCGTCTTTGCACGAAGAAGCAGCTTCTTCGTCTCCGGGAGCCGGAGAGAGCGGCAACTTCGCAAAGGTGATGAAACAAGCTGTACAACATTGCGATTGTGTGCGCAGCTTGCCAACTGAGAGAAAACAGTACCTGACCACTCTCCTGCCTTTTCTATTCACATGAACATTCGATTGCAAGCTGTTTTGGACAACTTTCTTTCTCTTCTTGCAAAACACTCGGCAGACCTCCGTGCAGCCTCTAGAACACGATGGGAGATGTTTTCTGTGCTGGCACAGTTTCTCCTTGCCAGACAGAGTGGAAAAGCTTTTTGCTAACATGTAGACGAGAAGAGAGGCTAAAGACGAAGGTACGGTGCTCTGCAGAGCTAAGCACAGCTCCCGGGCCTCCTTCGGCAGAAGACGCACACCGCAGAGCACTGTGAGCGGCAGAATCGTCTTTGCGCGAAGAAGCAGCTTCTTCGTCTCCGGGAGCCGGAGAGATCGGCAGCTTCGCAAAGGTGATGAAACAAGCTGTACAACACTGCGATTGTGTGCGCAGCTTGCCAACTGAGAGAAAACAGTACCTGACCACTCTCCTGCCTTTTCTATTCACATGAACATTCGATTGCAAGCTGTTTTGGACAACTTTCTTTCTCTTCTTGCAAAACACTCGGCAGACCTCCGTGCAGCCTCTAGAACACGATGGGAGATGTTTTCTGTGCTGGCACACTTTCTCCTTGCCAGACAGAGTGGAAAAGCTTTTTGCTAACATGTAGACGAGAAGAGAGGCTAAAGACGAAGGTACGGTGCTCTGCAGAGCTAAGCACCGCTCCCGAATCTCTTTCGGCAGAAGGCGCACACCGCAGAGCACTGTGAGCGGCAGAATCGTCTTTGCACGAAGAAGCAGCTTCTTCGTCTCCGGGAGCCGGAGAGAGCGGCAGCTTCGCAAAGGTGATGAAACAAGCTGTACAACACTGCGATTGTGTGCGCAGCTTGCCAACTGAGAGAAAACAGTACCTGACCACTCTCCTGCCTTTTCTATTCACATGAACATTCGATTGCAAGCTGTTTTGGACAACTTTGTTTCTCTTCTTGCAAAACACTCGGCAGACCTCCGTGCAGCCTCTAGAGCACGATGGGAGATGTTTTTTGTGCTGGCACAGTTTCTCCTTGCCAGACAGAGTGGAAAAGCTTTTTGCTAAGATGTAGACGAGAAGAGAGGCTAAAGACGAAGGTACGGTGCTCTGCAGAGCTAAGCACAGCTCCCGGGCCTCTTTCGGCAGAAGACGCACACTGCAGAGCACTGTGAGCGGCAGAATCGTCTTTGCGCGAAGAAGCAGCTTCTTCGTCTCCGGGAGCCGGAGAGAGCGGCAGCTTCGCAAAGGTGATGAAACAAGCTGTACAACACTGCGATTGTGTGCGCAGCTTGCCAACTGAGAGAAAACAGTACCTGACCACTCTCCTGCCTTTTCTATTCACATGAACATTCGATTGCAAGCTGTTTTGGACAACTTTTTTTCTCTTCTTGCAAAACATTCGGCAGACTTCCGTGCAGCCTCTAGAACACGATGGGAGATGTTTTCTGTGCTGGCAAAGTTTCTCCTTGCCAGACAGAGTGGAAAAGCTTTTTGCTAAGATGTAGACGAGAAGAGAGGCTAAAGACGAAGGTACCGTGCTCTGCAGAGCTTTGCACAGCTCCCGGGCCTCTTTCGGCAGAAGACACACACTGCAGAGCACTGTGAGCGGCAGAATCGTCTTTGCGCGAAGAAGCAGCTTCTTCTTCTCCGGGAGCCGGAGAGAGCGGCAACTTCGCAAAGGTGATGAAACAAGCTGTACAACACTGCGATTGTGTGCGCAGCTTGCCAACTGAGAGAAAACAGTACCTGACCACTCTCCTGCCTTTTCTATTCACATGAACATTCGATTGGAAGCTGTTTTGGACAACTTTCTTTCTCTTCTTGCAAAACACTCGGCAGACCTCCGTGCAGCCTCTAGAACACGATGGGAGATGTTTTTTGTGCTGGCACAGTTTCTCCTTGCCAGACAGAGTGGAAAAGCTTTTTGCTAAGATGTAGACGAGAAGAGAGGCTAAAGACGAAGGTACGGTGCTCTGCAGAGCTAAGCACCGCTCCCGGGCCTCTTTCGGCAGAAGACACACACTGCAGAGCACTGTGAGCGGCAGAATCGTCTTTGCGCGAAGAAGCAGCTTCTTCGTCTCCGGGAGCCGGAGAGAGCGGCAACTTCGCAAAGGTGATGAAACAAGCTGTACAACACTGCGATTGTGTGCGCAGCTTGCCAACTGAGAGAAAACAGTACCTGACCACTCTCCTGCCTTTTCTATTCACATGAAGATTCGATTGCAAGCTGTTTTGGACAACTTCCTTTCTCTTCTTGCAAAACACTCGGCAGACCTCCGTGCAGCCTCTAGAACACGATGGGAGATGTTTTTTGTGCTGGCACAGTTTCTCCTTGCCAGACAGAGTGGAAAAGCTTTTTGCTAAGATGTAGATGAGAAGAGAGGCTAAAGACGAAGGTTCGGGGCTCTGCAGAGCTAAGCACCGCTCCCTGACCTCTTTCGGCAGAAGACACACACCGCAGATCACTGTGAGCGGCAGAATCGTCTTTGCACGAAGAAGCAGCTTCTTCGTCTCCGGGAGCCGGAGAGAGCGGCAACTTCGCAAAGGTGATGAAACAAGCTGTACAACATTGCGATTGTGTGCGCAGCTTGCCAACTGAGAGAAAACAGTACCTGACCACTCTCCTGCCTTTTCTATTCACATAAACATTCGATTGCAAGCTGTTTTGGACAACTTTCTTTCTCTTCTTGCAAAACACTCGGCAGACCTCCGTGCAGCCTCTAGAACACGATGGGAGATGTTTTCTGTGCTGGCACATTTTCTCCTTGCCAGACAGTGTGGAAAAGCTTTTTGCTAACATGTAGACGAGAAGAGAGGCTAAAGACGAAGGTACGGTGCTCTGCAGAGCTAAGCACAGCTCCCGGGCCTCCTTCGGCAGAAGACGCACACTGCAGAGCACTGTGAGCGGCAGAATCGTCTTTGCGCGAAGAAGCAGCTTCTTCGTCTCCGGGAGCCGGAGAGAGCGGCAACTTCGCAAAGGTGATGAAACAAGCTGTACAACACTGCGATTGTGTGCGCAGCTTGCCAACTGAGAGAAAACAGTACCTGACCACTCTCCTGCCTTTTCTATTCACATGAACATTCGATTGCAAGCTGTTTTGGACAACTTTCTTTCTCTTCTTGCAAAACACTCGGCAGACCTCCGTGCAGCTTCTAGAATACGATGGGAGATGTTTTTTGTGCTGGCACAGTTTCTCCTTGCCAGACAGATTGGAAAAGCTTTTTGCTAAGATGTAGATGAGAAGAGAGGCTAAAGACGAAGGTACCGTGCTCTGCAGAGCTATGCACAGCTCCCGGGCCTCTTTCGGCAGAAGACACACACCGCAGAGCACTGTGAGCGGCAGAATCGTCTTTGCGCGAAGAAGCAGCTTCTTCGTCTCCGGCAGCCGGAGAGAGCGGCAACTTCGCAAAGGTGATGAAACAAGCTGTACAACACTGTGATTGTGTGCGCAGCTTGCCAACTGAGAGAAAACAGTACCTGACCACTCTCCTGCCTTTTCTATTCACATGAACATTCGATTGCAAGCTGTTTTGGACAACTTTCTTTCTCTTCTTGCAAAACACTCGGCAGACCTCCGTGCAGCCTCTAGAACACGATGGGAGATGTTTTCTGTGCTGGCAAAGTTTCTCCTTGCCTGACAGAGTGGAAAAGCTTTTTGCTAAGATGTAGACGAGAAGAGAGTCTAAAGACGAATGTACGGTGCTCTGCAGAACTAAGCACCGCTCCCGAATCTCTTTCGGCAGAAGGCGCACACCGCAGAGCACTGTGAGCGGCAGAATCGTCTTTGCGCGAAGAAGCAGGTTCTTCGTCTCCGGGAGCCGGAGAGAGCGGCAGCTTCACAAAGGTGATGAAACAAGCTGTACAACACTGCGATTGTGTGCGCAGCTTGCCAACTGAGAGAAAACAGTACCTGACCACTCTCCTGCCTTTTCTATTCACATGAACATTCGATTGCAAGCTGTTTTGGACAACTTTCTTTCTCTTCTTGCAAAACACTCGGCAGACCTCCGTGCAGCCTCTAGAACACGATGGGAGATGTTTTTTGTGCTGGCACAGTTTCTCCTTGCCAGACAGAGTGGAAAAGCTTTTTGCTAAGATGTAGACGAGAAGAGAGGCTAAAGACGAAGGTACGGTGCTCTGCAGAGCTAAGCACCGCTCCCGGGCCTCTTTCGGCAGAAGACACACACTGCAGAGCACTGTGAGCGGCAGAATCATCTTTGCGCGAAGAAGCAGCTTCTTCGTCTCCGGGAGCCGGAGAGAGCGGCAACTTCGCAAACGTGATGAAACAAGCTGTACAACACTGCGATTGTGTGCGCAGCTTGCCAACTGAGAGAAAACAGTACCTGACCACTCTCCTGCCTTTTCTATTCACATAAACATTCGATTGCAAGCTGTTTTGGACAACGTTCTTTCTCTTCTTGCAAAACACTCGGCAGACCTCCGTGCAGCCTCTAGAACACGATGGGAGATGTTTTTTGTGCTGGCACAGTTTCTCCTTGCCAGACAGAGTGGAAAAGCTTTTTGCTAAGATGTAGACGAGAAGAGAGGCTAAAGACGAAGGTACGGTGCTCTGCAGAGCTAAGCACAGCTCCCGGGCCTCTTTCGGCAGAAGACGCACACTGCAGAGCACTGTGAGCGGCAGAATCGTCTTTGCGCGAAGAAGCAGCTTCTTCGTCTCCGGGAGCCGGAGAGAGCGGCATCTTCGCAAAGGTGATGAAACAAGCTGTACAACACTGCGATTGTGTGCGCAGCTTGCCAACTGAGAGAAAACAGTACCTGACCACTCTCCTGCCTTTTCTATTCACATGAACATTCGATTGCAAGCTGTTTTGGACAACTTTCTTTCTCTTCTTGCAAAACACTCGGCAGACCTCCGTGCAGCCTCTAGAACACGATGGGAGATGTTTTTTGTGCTGGCAAAGTTTCTCCTTGCCAGACAGAGTGGAAAAGCTTTTTGCTAAGATGTAGACGAGAAGAGAGGCTAAAGACGAAGGTACGGTGCTCTGCAGAGCTAAGCAACGGTCCCGGACCTCTTTCGGCAGAAGGCGCACACCGCAGAGCACTGTGAGCGGCAGAATCGTCTTTGCGCGAAGAAGCAGTTTCTTCGTCTCCGGGAGCCGGAGAGAGCGGCAACTTCGCAAAGGTGATGAAAGAAGCTGTACAACACTGCAATTGTGTGCGCAGCTTGCCAACTGAGAGAAAACAGTACCTGACCACTCTCCTGCCTTTTCTATTCACATGAACATTCGATTGCAAGCTGTTTTGGACAACTTTCTTTCTCTTCTTGCAAAACACTCGGCAGACCTCCGTGCAGCCTCTAGAACACGATGGGAGATGTTTTCTGTGCTGGCACAGTTTCTCCTTGCCAGACAGAGTGGAAAAGCTTTTTGCTAAGCTGTAGACGAGAAGAGAGGCTAAAGACGAAGGTACGGTGCTCTGCAGAGCTCAGCACCGCTCCCGGGCCTCTTTCGGCAGAAGGCGCACACCGCAGAGCACTGTGAGCGGCAGAATCGTCTTTGCGCGAAGAAGCAGCTTCTTCGTCTCCGGGAGCCGGAGAGAGCGGCAACTTCGCAAACGTGATGAAACAAGCTGTACAACACTGCGATTGTGTGCGCAGAATGACAACTGTGAGAAAACAGTACCTGACCACTCTCCTGCCTTTTCTATTCACATGAACATTCGATTGCAAGCTGTTTTGGACAACTTTCTTTCTCTTCTTGCAAAACACTCGGCAGACCTCCGTGCAGCCTCTAGAACACGATGGGAGATGTTTTCTGTGCTGGCACACTTTCTCCTTGCCAGACAGAGTGGAAAAGCTTTTTGCTAACATGTAGACGAGAAGAGAGGCTAAAGACGAAGGTACGGTGCTCTGCAGAGCTAAGCACCGCTCCCGGACCTCTTTCGGCAGAAGGCGCACACCGCAGAGCACTGTGAGCGGCAGAATCGTCTTTGCGCGAAGAAGCAGCTTCTTCGTCTCCGGGAGCCGGAGTGAACGGCAACTTCGCAAAGGTGATGAAACAAGCTGTACAACACTGCGATTGTGTGCGCAGCTTGCCAACTGAGAGAAAACAGTAGCTGACCACTCTCCTGCCTTTCCTATTCACATGAACATTCGATTGCAAGCTGTTTTGGACAACTTTCTTTCTCTTCTTGCAAAACACTCGGCAGACCTCCGTGCAGCCTCTAGAACACGATGGGAGATGTTTTTTGTGCTGGCACAGCTTCTCCTTGCCAGACAGAGTGGAAAAGCTTTTTGCTAAGATGTAGACGAGAAGAGAGGCTAAAGACGAAGGTACGGTGCTCTGCAGAGCTAAGCACCGCTCCCGGACCTCTTTCGGCAGAAGCCGCACACCGCAGAGCACTGTGAGCGGCAGAATAGTCTTTGCGGGAAGAAGCAGCTTCTTCGTCTCCGGGAGCCGGAGAGAGCGGCAGCTTCGCAAAGGTGATGAAACAAGCTGTACAACACTGCGATTGTGTGCGCAGCTTGCCAAGTGAGAGAAAACAGTACCTGACCACTCTCCTGCCTTTTCTATTCACATGAACATTCGATTGCAAGCTGTTTTGGACAACTTTCTTTCTCTTCTTGCAAAACACTCGGCAGACCTCCGTGCAGCCTCTAGAGCACGATGGGAGATGTTTTTTGTGCTGGCACAGTTTCTCCTTGCCAGACAGAGTGGAAAAGCTTTTTGCTAAAATGTAGACGAGAAGAGAGGCTAAAGACGAAGGTACGGTGCTCTGCAGAACCAAGCACCGCTCCCGAATCTCTTTCGGCAGAAGGCGCACACCGCAGAGCACTGTGAGCGGCAGAATCGTCTTTGCGCGAAGAAGCAGCTTCTTCGTCTCCGGGAGCCGGAGAGAGCGGCAACTTCGCAAACGTGATGAAACAAGCTGTACAACACTGCGATTGTGTGCGCAGAATGACAACTGTGAGAAAACAGTACCTGACCACTCTCCTGCCTTTTCTATTCACATGAACATTCGATTGCAAGCTGTTTTGGACAACTTTCTTTCTCTTCTTGCAAAACACTCGGCAGACCTCCGTGCAGCCTCTAGAACACGATGGGAGATGTTTTCTGTGCTGGCACACTTTCTCCGTGCCAGACAGAGTGGAAAAGCTTTTTGCTAAGATGTAGACGAGAAGAGAGGCTAAAGACGAAGGTACCGTGCTCTGCAGAGCTAAGCACCGCTCCCGGGCCTCTTTCGGCAGAAGGCGCACACCGCAGAGCACTGTGAGCGGCAGAATCGTCTTTGCGCGAAGAAGCAGCTTCTTCGTCTCCGGGAGCCGGAGTGAACGGCAACTTCGCAAAGGTGATGAAACAAGCTGTACAACACTGCGATTGTGTGCGCAGCTTGCCAACTGAGAGAAAACAGTACCTGACCACTCTCCTGCCTTTCCTATTCACATGAACATTCGATTGCAAGCTGTTTTGGACAACTTTCTTTCTCTTCTTGCAAAACACTCGGCAGACCTCCGTGCAGCCTCTAGAACACGATGGGAGATGTTTTTTGTGCTGGCACAGTTTCTCCTTGCCAGACAGAGTGGAAAAGCTTTTTGCTAAGATGTAGACGTAAAGAGAGGCTAAAGACAAAGGTACGGTGCTCTGCAGAGCTAAGCACCGCTCCCGGGCCTCTTTCGGCAGAAGGCGCACACCGCAGAGCACTGTGAGCGGCAGAATCGTCTTTGCGCGAAGAAGCAGCTTCTTCGTCTCCGGGAGCCGGAGTGAACGGCAACTTCGCAAAGGTGATGAAACAAGCTGTACAACACTGCGATTGTGTGCGCAGCTTGCCAACTGAGAGAAAACAGTACCTGACCACTCTCCTGCCTTTTCTATTCACATGAACATTCGATTGTATGCTGTTTTGGACAACTTTCTTACTCTTCTTGCAAAACACTCGGCAGACCTCCGTGCAGCCTCTAGAACATGATGGGAGATGTTTTTTGTGCTGGCACAGCTTCTCCTTGCCAGACAGAGTGGAAGAGCTTTTTGCTAAGATGTAGACGAGAAGAGAGGCTAAAGACGAAGGTACGGTGCTCTGCAGAGCTAAGCACCGCTCCCGGACCTCTTTCGGCAGAAGGCGCACACCGCAGAGCACTGTGAGCGGCAGAATCGTCTTTGCGCGAAGAAGCAGCTTCTTCGTCTCCGGGAGCCGGAGAGAGCGGCAACTTCGCAAAGGTGATGAAACAAGCTGTACAACACTGCGATTGTGTGCGCAGCTTGCCAACTGAGAGAAAACAGCACCTGACCACTCTCCTGCCTTTTCTATTCACATGAACATTCCATTGCAAGCTGTTTTGGACAACTTTCTTTCTCTTCTTGCAAAACACTCGGCAGACCTCCGTGCAGCCTCTAGAACACGATGGGAGATGTTTTTTGTGCTGGCACAGTTTCTCCTTGCCAGACAGAGTGGAAAAGCTTTTTGCTAAGATGTAGACGAGAAGAGAGGCTAAAGACGAAGGTACGGTGCTCTGCAGAACTAAGCACCGCTCCCGGGCCTCTTTCGGCAGAAGGCGCACACCGCAGAGCACTGTGAGCGGCAGAATCGTCTTTGCGCGAAGAAGCAGCTTCTTCGTCTCCGGGAGCCGGAGAGAGCGGCAACTTCGCAAAGGTGATGAAACAAGCTGTACAACACTGCGATTGTGTGCGCAGCTTGCCAACTGAGAGAAAACAGTACCTGACCACTCTCCTGCCTTTTCTATTCACATGAACATTCGATTGCAAGCTGTTTTGGACAACTTTCTTTCTCTTCCTGCAAAACACTCGGCAGACCTCCGTGCAGCCTCTAGAACACGATGGGAGATGTTTTTTGTGGTGGCACAGTTTCTCCTTGCCAGACAGAGTGGAAAAGCTTTTTGCTAAGATGTAGACGAGAAGAGAGGCTAAAGACGAAGGTACGGTGCTCTGCAGAGCTAAGCACCGCTCCCGGACCTCTTTCGGCAGAAGGCGCACACCGCAGAGCACTGTGAGCGGCAGAATCGTCTTTGCGCGAAGAAGCAGCTTCTTCGTCTCCGGGAGCCGGAGAGAGCGGCAGCTTCGCAAAGGTGATGAAACAAGCTGTACAACACTGCGATTGTGTGCGCAGCTTACCAACTGACAGAAAAGAGTACCTGACCTATCTCCTGCCTTTTCTAATCACATGAACATTCGATTGGGAGCTGTTTTGGACAACTTTCTTTCTCTTCTTGCAAAACACTCGGCAGACCTCCGTGCAGCCTCTAGAACACGATGGGAGATGTTTTTTGTGCTGGCACAGTTTCTCCTTGCCAGACAGAGTGGAAAAGCTTTTTGCTAAAATGTAGACGAGAAGAGAGGCTAAAGACGAAGGTACGGTGCTCTGCAGAGCTAAGCACCGCTCCCGGACCTCTTTCGGCAGAAGGCGCACACCGCAGAGCACTGTGAGCGGCAGAATCGTCTTTGCGCGAAGAAGCAGCTTCTTCATCTCCGGGAGCCGGAGAGAGCGGCAACTTCGCAAAGGTGATGAAACAAGCTGTACAACACTGCGATTGTGTGCGCAGCTTGCCAACTGAGAGAAAACAGTACCTGACCACTCTCCTGCCTTTTCTATTCACATGAACATTCGATTGCAAGCTGTTTTGGACAACTTTCTTTCTCTTCTTGCAAAACACTCGGCAGACTTCCGTGCAGCCTCTAGAACACGATGGGAGGTGTTTTCTGTGCTGGCACAGTTTCTCCTTGCCAGACAGAGTGGAAAAGCTTTTTGCTAAGATGTAGACGAGAAGAGAGGCTAAAGACGAAGGTACGGTGCTCTGCAGAGCTAAGCACCGCTCCCGGGCCTCTTTCGGCAGAAGGCGCACACCGCAGAGCACTGTGAGCGGCAGAATCGTCTTTGCGCGAAGAAGCAGCTTCTTCGTCTCCGGGAGCCGGAGAGAGCGGCAACTTCGCAAAGGTGATGAAACAAGATGTACAACACTGCGATTGTGTGCGCAGCATGACAACTGTCAGAAAACAGTACCTGACCACTCTCCTGCCTTTTCTATTCACATGAACATTCGATTGCAAGCTGTTTTGGACAACTTTCTTTCTCTTCTTGCAAAACACTCGGCAGACCTCCCGGCAGATTCTAGAACACGATGGGAGATGTTTTTTGTGCTGGCACAGTTTCTCCTTGCCAGACAGAGTGGAAAAGCTTTTTGCTAAGATGTAGATGAGAAGAGAGGCTAAAGACGAAGGTACGGTACTCTGCAGAGCTAAGCACCGCTCCCGGACCACTTTCGGCAGAAGACACACACTGCACAGCACTGTGAGCCGCAGAATCGTCTTTGCGCGAAAACGCAGCTTCTTCTTCTCCGGGAGCCGGAGAGAGCGGCAGCTTCGCAAAGGTGATGAAACAAGCTGTACAACACTGCGATTGTGTGCGCAGCTTGCCAACTGAGAGAAAACAGTACCTGACCACTCTCCTGCCTTTTCTATTCACATGAACATTCGATTGCAAGCTGTTTTGGACAACTTTCTTTCTCTTCTTGCAAAACACTCGGCAGACCTCCGTGCAGCCTCTAGAACACGATGGGAGATGTTTTTTGTGCTGGCACAGTTTCTCCTTGCCAGACAGAGTGGAAAAGCTTTTTGCTAAGATGTAGACGAGAAGAGAGGCTAAAGACGAAGGTACGGTGCTCTGCAGAACTAAGCACCGCTCCCGAATCTCTTTCGGCAGAAGGCGCACACCGCAGAGCACTGTGAGCGGCAGAATCGTCTTTGCGCGAAGAAGCAGCTTCTTCGTCTCCGGGAGCCGGTGAGAGCGGCAGCTTCGCAAAGGTGATGAAACAAGCTGTACAACACTGCGATTGTGTGCGCAGCTTGCCAGCTGAGAGAAAACAGTACCTGACCACTCTCCTGCCTTTTCTATTCACATGAACATTCGATTGCAAGCTGTTTTGGACAACTTTCTTTCTCTTCTTGCAAAACACTCGGCAGACCTCCGTGCAGCATCTAGAGCACGATGGGAGATGTTTTTTGTGCTGGCACAGTTTCTCCTTGCCAGACAGAGTGGAAAAGCTTTTTGCTAAGATGTAGACGAGAAGAGAGGCTAAAGACGAAGGTACGGTGCTCTGCAGAGCTAAGCACCGCTCCCGGGCCTCCTTCGGCAGAAGGCGCACACCGCAGAGCACTGTGAGCGGCAGAATCGTCTTTGCGCGAAAACGCAGCTTCTTCGTCTCCGGGAGCCGGAGAGAGCGGCAGCTTCGCAAAGGTGATGAAACAAGCTGTACAACACTGCGATTGTGTGCGCAGCTTGCCAACTGAGAGAAAACATTACCTAACCACTCTCCTGCCTTTTCTATTCACATGAACATTCGATTGCAAGCTGTTTTGGACAACTTTCTTTCTCTTCTTGCAAAACACTCGGCAGACCTGCGTGCAGCCTCTAGAACACGATGGGAGATGTTTTTTGTGCTGGCACAGTTTCTCCTTGCCAGACAGAGTGGAAAAGCTTTTTGCTAAGATGTAGACGAGAAGAGAGGCAAAAGACGAAGGTACGGTGCTCTGCAGAACTAAGCACCGCTCCCGAATCTCTTTCGGCAGAAGGCGCACACTGCAGACCACTGTGAGCGGCAGAATCGTCTTTGCGCGAAGAAGCAGCTTCTTCGTCTCCGGGAGCCGGAGAGAGCGGCAACTTCGCAAAGGTGATGAAACAAGCTGTACAACACTGCGATTGTGTGCGCAGCTTGCCAACTGAGAGAAAACAGTACCTGACCACTCTCCTGCATTTTCTATTCACATGAACATTCGATTGCAAGCTGTTTTGGACAACTTTCTTTCTCTTCCTGCAAAACACTCAGCAGACCTCAGTGCAGCCTCTAGAACACCATGGGAGATGTTTTTTGTGGTGGCACAGTTTCTCCTTGCCAGACAGAGTGGAAAAGCTTTTTGCTAAGATGTAGACGAGAAGAGAGGCTAAAGACGAAGGTACGGTGCTCTGCAGAGCTAAGCACCGCTCCCGGACCTCTTTCGGCAGAAGGCGCACACCGCAGAGCACTGTGAGCGGCAGAATCGTCTTTGCGCGAAGAAGCAGCTTCTTCGTCTCCGGGAGCCGGTGAGAGCGGCAGCTTCGCAAAGGTGATGAAACAAGCTGTACAACACTGCGATTGTGTGCGCAGCTTGCCAACTGACAGAAAAGAGTACCTGACCTATCTCCTGCCTTTTCTAATCACATGAACATTCGATTGGGAGCTGTTTTGGACAACTTTCTTTCTCTTCTTGCAAAACACTCGGCAGACCTCCGTGCAGCATCTAGAACACGATGGGAGATGTTTTTTGTGCTGGCACAGTTTCTCCTTGCCAGACAGAGTGGAAAAGCTTTTTGCTAAAATGTAGACGAGAAGAGAGGCTAAAGACGAAGGTACGGTGCTCTGCAGAGCTAAGCACCGCTCCCGGACCTCTTTCGGCAGAAGGCGCACACCGCAGAGCACTGTGAGCGGCAGAATCGTCTTTGCGCGAAGAAGCAGCTTCTCCGTCTCCGGGAGCCGGAGAGAGCGGCAACTTCGCAAAGGTGATGAAACAAGCTGTACAACACTGCGATTGTGTGCGCAGCTTGCCAACTGAGAGAAAACAGTACCTGACCACTCTCCTGCCTTTTCTACTCACATGAACATTCGATTGCAAGCTGTTTTGGACAACTTTCTTTCTCTTCTTGCAAAACACTCGGCAGACCTCCGTGCAGCCTCTAGAACATGATGGGAGATGTTTTTTGTGCTGGCACAGCTTCTCCTTGCCAGACAGAGTGGAAGAGCTTTTTGCTAAGATGTAGACGAGAAGAGAGGCTAAAGACGAAGGTACGGTGCTCTGCAGAGCTAAGCACCGCTCCCGGACCTCTTTCGGCAGAAGGCGCACACCGCAGAGCACTGTGAGCGGCAGAATCGTCTTTGCGCGAAGAAGCAGCTTCTTCGTCTCAGGGAGCCGGAGAGAGCGGCAACTTCGCAAAGGTGATGAAACAAGCTGTACAACACTGCGATTGTGTGCGCAGCTTGCCAACTGAGAGAAAACAGCACCTGACCACTCTCCTGCCTTTTCTATTCACATGAACATTCGATTGCAAGCTGTTTTGGACAACTTTCTTTCTCTTCTTGCAAAACACTCGGCAGACCTCCGTGCAGCCTCTAGAACACGATGGGAGATGTTTTTTGTGCTGGCACAGTTTCTCCTTGCCAGACAGAGTGGAAAAGCTTTTTGCTAAGATGTAGACGAGAAGAGAGGCTAAAGACGAAGGTACGGTGCTCTGCAGAACTAAGCACCTCTCCCGGGCCTCTTTCGGCAGAAGGCGCACACCGCAGAGCACTGTGAGCGGCAGAATCGTCTTTGCGCGAAGAAGCAGCTTCTTCGTCTCCGGGAGCCGGAGAGAGCGGCAACTTCGCAAAGGTGATGAAACAAGCTGTACAACACTGCGATTGTGTGCGCAGCTTGCCAACTGAGAGAAAACAGTACCTGACCACTCTCCTGCCTTTTCTATTCACATGAACATTCGATTGCAAGCTGTTTTGGACAACTTTCTTTCTCTTCCTGCAAAACACTCAGCAGACCTCCGTGCAGCCTCTAGAACACGATGGGAGATGTTTTTTGTGGTGGCACAGTTTCTCCTTGCCAGACAGAGTGGAAAAGCTTTTTGCTAAGATGTAGACGAGAAGAGAGGCTAAAGACGAAGGTACGGTGCTCTGCAGAGCTAAGCACCGCTCCCGGACCTCTTTCGGCAGAAGGCGCACACCGCAGAGCACTGTGAGCGGCAGAATCGTCTTTGCGCGAAGAAGCAGCTTCTTCGTCTCCGGGAGCCGGTGAGAGCGGCAGCTTCGCAAAGGTGATGAAACAAGCTGTACAACACTGCGATTGTGTGCGCAGCTTACCAACTGACAGAAAAGAGTACCTGACCTATCTCCTGCCTTTTCTAATCACATGAACATTCGATTGGGAGCTGTTTTGGACAACTTTCTTTCTCTTCTTGCAAAACACTCGGCAGACCTCCGTGCAGCCTCTAGAACACGATGGGAGATGTTTTTTGTGCTGGCACAGTTTCTCCTTGCCAGACAAAGTGGAAAAGCTTTTTGCTAAAATGTAGACGAGAAGAGAGGCTAAAGACGAAGGTACGGTGCTCTGCAGAGCTAAGCACCGCTCCCGGACCTCTTTGGGCAGAAGGCGCACACCGCAGAGCACTGTGAGCGGCAGAATCGTCTTTGCGCGAAGAAGCAGCTTCTTCGTCTCCGGGAGCCGGAGAGAGCGGCAACTTCGCAAAGGTGATGAAACAAGCTGTACAACACTGCGATTGTGTGCGCAGCTTGCCAACTGAGAGAAAACAGTACCTGACCACTCTCCTGCCTTTTCTATTCACATGAACATTCGATTGCAAGCTGTTTTGGACAACTTTCTTTCTCTTCTTGCAAAACACTCGGCAGACCTCCGTGCAGCCTCTAGAACACGATGGGAGGTGTTTTCTGTGCTGGCACAGTTTCTCCTTGCCAGACAGAGTGGAAAAGCTTTTTGCTAAGATGTAGACGAGAAGAGAGGCTAAAGACGAAGGTACCGTGCTCTGCAGAGCTAAGCACCGCTCCCGGGCCTCTTTCGGCAGAAGGCGCACACCGCAGAGCACTGTGAGCGGCAGAATCGTCTTTGCGCGAAGAAGCAGCTTCTTCGTCTCCGGGAGCCGGAGAGAGCGGCAACTTCGCAAAGGTGATGAAACAAGATGTACAACACTGCGATTGTGTGCGCAGCATGACAACTGTGAGAAAACAGTACCTGACCACTCTCCTGCCTTTTCTATTCACATGAACATTCGATTGCAAGCTGTTTTGGACAACTTTCTTTCTCTTCTTGCAAAACACTCGGCAGACCTCCCGGCAGATTCTAGAACACGATGGGAGATGTTTTTTGTGCTGGCACAGTTTCTCCTTGCCAGACAGAGTGGAAAAGCTTTTTGCTAAGATGTAGATGAGAAGAGAGGCTAAAGACGAAGGTACGGTACTCTGCAGAGCTAAGCACCGCTCCCGGACCTCTTTCGGCAGAAGACACACACTGCACAGCACTGTGAGCCGCAGAATCGTCTTTGCGCGAAAACGCAGCTTCTTCTTCTCCGGGAGCCGGAGAGAGCGGCAGCTTCGCAAAGGTGATGAAACAAGCTGTACAACACTGCGATTGTGTGCGCAGCTTGCCAACTGAGAGAAAACAGTACCTGACCACTCTCCTGCCTTTTCTATTCACATGAACATTCGATTGCAAGCTGTTTTGGACAACTTTCTTTCTCTTCTTGCAAAACACTCGGCAGACCTCCGTGCAGCCTCTAGAACACGATGGGAGATGTTTTTTGTGCTGGCACAGTTTCTCCTTGCCAGACGGAGTGGAAAAGCTTTTTGCTAAGATGTAGACGAGAAGAGAGGCTAAAGACGAAGGTACGGTGCTCTGCAGAACTAAGCACCGCTCCCGAATCTCTTTCGGCAGAAGGCGCACACCGCAGAGCACTGTGAGCGGCAGAATCGTCTTTGCGCGAAGAAGCAGCTTCTTCGTCTCCGGGAGCCGGTGAGAGCGGCAGCTTCGCAAAGGTGATGAAACAAGCTGTACAACACTGCGATTGTGTGCGCAGCTTGCCAGCTGAGAGAAAACAGTACCTGACCACTCTCCTGCCTTTTCTATTCACATGAACATTCGATTGCAAGCTGTTTTGGACAACTTTCTTTCTCTTCTTGCAAAACACTCGGCAGACCTCCGTGCAGCATCTAGAGCACGATGGGAGATGTTTTTTGTGCTGGCACAGTTTCTCCTTGCCAGACAGAGTGGAAAAGCTTTTTGCTAAGATGTAGACGAGAAGAGAGGCTAAAGACGAAGGTACGGTGCTCTGCAGAGCTAAGCACCGCTCCCGGGCCTCCTTCGGCAGAAGGCGCACACCGCAGAGCACTGTGAGCGGCAGAATCGTCTTTGCGCGAAAACGCAGCTTCTTCGTCTCCGGGAGCCGGAGAGAGCGGCAGCTTCGCAAAGGTGATGAAACAAGCTGTACAACACTGCGATTGTGTGCGCAGCTTGCCAACTGAGAGAAAACAGTACCTGACCACTCTCCTGCATTTTCTATTCACATGAACATTCGATTGCAAGCTGTTTTGGACAACTTTCTTTCTCTTCCTGTAAAACACTCAGCAGACCTCCGTGCAGCCTCTAGAACACCATGGGAGATGTTTTTTGTGGTGGCACAGTTTCTCCTTGCCAGACAGAGTGGAAAAGCTTTTTGCTAAGATGTAGACGAGAAGAGAGGCTAAAGACGAAGGTACGGTGCTCTGCAGAGCTAAGCACCGCTCCCGGACCTCTTTCGGCAGAAGGCGCACACCGCAGAGCACTGTGAGCGGCAGAATCGTCTTTGCGCGAAGAAGCAGCTTCTTCGTCTCCGGCAGCCGGTGAGAGCGGCAGCTTCGCAAAGGTGATGAAACAAGCTGTACAACACTGCGATTGTGTGCGCAGCTTGCCAACTGACAGAAAAGAGTACCTGACCTATCTCCTGCCTTTTCTAATCACATGAACATTCGATTGGGAGCTGTTTTGGACAACTTTCTTTCTCTTCTTGCAAAACACTCGGCAGACCTCCGTGCAGCCTCTAGAACACGATGGGAGATGTTTTTTGTGCTGGCACAGTTTCTCCTTGCCAGACAGAGTGGAAAAGCTTTTTGCTAAAATGTAGACGAGAAGAGAGGCTAAAGACGAAGGTACGGTGCTCTGCAGAGCTAAGCACCGCTCCCGGACCTCTTTCGGCAGAAGGCGCACACCGCAGAGCACTGTGAGCGGCAGAATCGTCTTTGCGCGAAGAAGCAGCTTCTTCGTCTCCGGCAGCCGGAGAGAGCGGCAACTTCGCAAAGGTGATGAAACAAGCTGTACAACACTGCGATTGTGTGCGCAGCTTGCCAACTGAGAGAAAACAGTACCTGACCACTCTCCTGCCTTTTCTATTCACATGAATATTCGATTGCAAGCTGTTTTGGACAACTTTCTTTCTCTTCTTGCAAAACACTCGGCAGACCTCCGTGCAGCCTCTAGAACATGATGGGAGATGTTTTTTGTGCTGGCACAGCTTCTCCTTGCCAGACAGAGTGGAAGAGCTTTTTGCTAAGATGTAGACGAGAAGAGAGGCTAAAGACGAAGGTACGGTGCTCTGCAGAGCTAAGCACCGCTCCCGGACCTCTTTCGGCAGAAGGCGCACACCGCAGAGCACTGTGAGCGGCAGAATCGTCTTTGCGCGAAGAAGCAGCTTCTTCGTCTCAGGGAGCCGGAGAGAGCGGCAACTTCGCAAAGGTGATGAAACAAGCTGTACAACACTGCGATTGTGTGCGCAGCTTGCCAACTGAGAGAAAACAGCACCTGACCACTCTCCTGCCTTTTCTATTCACATGAACATTCCATTGCAAGCGGTTTTGGACAACTTTCTTTCTCTTCTTGCAAAACACTCGGCAGACCTCCGTGCAGCCTCTAGAACACGATGGGAGATGTTTTTTGTGCTGGCACAGTTTCTCCTTGCCAGACAGAGTGGAAAAGCTTTTTGCTAAGATGTAGACGAGAAGAGAGGCTAAAGACGAAGGTACGGTGCTCTGCAGAACTAAGCACCGCTCCCGGGCCTCTTTCGGCAGAAGGCGCACACCGCAGAGCACTGTGAGCGGCAGAATCGTCTTTGCGCGAAGAAGCAGCTTCTTCGTCTCCGGGAGCCGGAGAGAGCGGCAACTTCGCAAAGGTGATGAAACAAGCTGTACAACACTGCGATTGTGTGCGCAGCTTGCCAACTGAGAGAAAACAGTACCTGACCACTCTCCTGCCTTTTCTATTCACATGAACATTCGATTGCAAGCTGTTTTGGACAACTTTCTTTCTCTTCCTGCAAAACACTCAGCAGACCTCCGTGCAGCCTCTAGAACACGATGGGAGATGTTTTTTGTGGTGGCACAGTTTCTTCTTGCCAGACAGAGTGGAAAAGCTTTTTGCTAAGATGTAGACGAGAAGAGAGGCTAAAGACGAAGGTACGGTGCTCTGCAGAGCTAAGCACCGCTCCCGGACCTCTTTCGGCAGAAGGCGCACACCGCAGAGCACTGTGAGCGGCAGAATCGTCTTTGCGCGAAGAAGCAGCTTCTTCGTCTCCGGGAGCCGGTGAGAGCGGCAGCTTCGCAAAGGTGATGAAACAAGCTGTACAACACTGCGATTGTGTGCGCAGCTTACCAACTGACAGAAAAGAGTACCTGACCTATCTCCTGCCTTTTCTAATCACATGAACATTCGATTGGGAGCTGTTTTGGACAACTTTCTTTCTCTTCTTGCAAAACACTCGGCAGACCTCCGTGCAGCCTCTAGAACACGATGGGAGATGTTTTTTGTGCTGGCACAGTTTCTCCTTGCCAGACAGAGTGGAAAAGCTTTTTGCTAAAATGTAGACGAGAAGAGAGGCTAAAGACGAAGGTACGGTGCTCTGCAGAGCTAAGCACCGCTCCCGGACCTCTTTCGGCAGAAGGCGCACACCGCAGAGCACTGTGAGCGGCAGAATCGTCTTTGCGCGAAGAAGCAGCTTCTTCGTCTCCGGGAGCCGGAGAGAGCGGCAACTTCGCAAAGGGTATGAAACAAGCTGTACAACACTGCGATTGTGTGCGCAGCTTGCCAACTGAGAGAAAACAGTACCTAACCACTCTCCTGCCTTTTCTATTCACATGAACATTCGATTGCAAGCTGTTTTGGACAACTTTCTTTCTCTTCTTGCAAAACACTCGGCAGACCTCCGTGCAGCCTCTAGAACACGATGGGAGGTGTTTTCTGTGCTGGCACAGTTTCTCCTTGCCAGACAGAGTGGAAAAGCTTTTTGCTAAGATGTAGACGAGAAGAGAGGCTAAAGACGAAGGTACGGTGCTCTGCAGATCTAAGCACCGCTCCCGGGCCTCTTTCGGCAGAAGGCGCACACCGCAGAGCACTGTGAGCGGCAGAATCGTCTTTGCGCGAAGAAGCAGCTTCTTCGTCTCCGGGAGCCGGAGAGAGCGGCAACTTCGCAAAGGTGATGAAACAAGATGTACAACACTGCGATTGTGTGCGCAGCATGACAACTGTGAGAAAACAGTACCTGACCACTCTCCTGCCTTTTCTATTCACATGAACATTCGATTGCAAGCTGTTTTGGACAACTTTCTTTCTCTTCTTGCAAAACATTCGGCAGACCTCCCGGCAGATTCTAGAACACGATGGGAGATGTTTTTTGTGCTGGCACAGTTTCTCCTTGCCAGACGGAGTGGAAAAGCTTTTTGCTAAGATGTAGACGAGAAGAGAGGCTAAAGACGAAGGTACGGTGCTCTGCAGAACTAAGCACCGCTCCCGAATCTCTTTCGGCAGAAGGCGCACACCGCAGAGCACTGTGAGCGGCAGAATCGTCTTTGCGCGAAGAAGCAGCTTCTTCGTCTCCGGGAGCCGGAGAGAGCGGCAGCTTCGCAAAGGTGATGAAACAAGCTGTACAACACTGCGATTGTGTGCGCAGCTTGCCAGCTGAGAGAAAACAGTACCTGACCACTCTCCTGCCTTTTCTATTCACATGAACATTCGATTGCAAGCTGTTTTGGACAACTTTCTTTCTCTTCTTGCAAAACACTCGGCAGACCTCCGTGCAGCATCTAGAGCACGATGGGAGATGTTTTTTGTGCTGGCACAGTTTCTCCTTGCCAGACAGAGTGGAAAAGCTTTTTGCTAAGATGTAGACGAGAAGAGAGGCTAAAGACGAAGGTACGGTGCTCTGCAGAGCTAAGCACCGCTCCCGGGCCTCCTTCGGCAGAAGGCGCACACCGCAGAGCACTGTGAGCGGCAGAATCGTCTTTGCGCGAAAACGCAGCTTCTTCGTCTCCGGGAGCCGGAGAGAGCGGCAGCTTCGCAAAGGTGATGAAACAAGCTGTACAACACTGCGATTGTGTGCGCAGCTTGCCAACTGAGAGAAAACAGTACCTAACCACTCTCCTGCCTTTTCTATTCACATGAACATTCGATTGCAAGCTGTTTTGGACAACTTTCTTTCTCTTCTTGCAAAACACTCGGCAGACCTCCGTGCAGCCTCTAGAACACGATGGGAGATGTTTTTTGTGCTGGCACAGTTTCTCCTTGCCAGACAGAGTGGAAAAGCTTTTTGCTAAGATGTAGACGAGAAGAGAGGCTAAAGACGAAGGTACGGTGCTCTGCAGAACTAAGCACCGCTCCCGAATCTCTTTCGGCAGAAGGCGCACACTGCAGACCACTGTGATCGGCAGAATCGTCTTTGCGCGAAGAAGCAGCTTCTTCGTCTCCGGGAGCCGGAGAGAGCGGCAACTTCGCAAAGGTGATGAAACAAGCTGTACAACACTGCGATTGTGTGCGCAGCTTGCCAACTGAGAGAAAACAGTACCTGACCACTCTCCTGCATTTTCTATTCACATGAACATTCGATTGCAAGCTGTTTTGGACAACTTTCTTTCTCTTCCTGCAAAACACTCAGCAGACCTCCGTGCAGCCTCTAGAACACCATGGGAGATGTTTTTTGTGGTGGCACAGTTTCTCCTTGCCAGACAGAGTGGAAAAGCTTTTTGCTAAGATGTAGATGAGAAGAGAGGCTAAAGACGAAGGTACGGTGCTCTGCAGAGCTAAGCACCGCTCCCGGACCTCTTTCGGCAGAAGGCGCACACCGCAGAGCACTGTGAGCGGCAGAATCGTCTTTGCGCGAAGAAGCAGCTTCTTCGTCTCCGGGAGCCGGTGAGAGCGGCAGCTTCGCAAAGGTGATGAAACAAGCTGTACAACACTGCGATTGTGTGCGCAGCTTGCCAACTGACAGAAAAGAGTACCTGACCTATCTCCTGCCTTTTCTAATCACATGAACATTCGATTGGGAGCTGTTTTGGACAACTTTCTTTCTCTTCTTGCAAAACACTCGGCAGACCTCCGTGCAGCCTCTAGAACACGATGGGAGATGTTTTTTGTGCTGGCACAGTTTCTCCTTGCCAGACAGAGTGGAAAAGCTTTTTGCTAAAATGTAGACGAGAAGAGAGGCTAAAGACGAAGGTACGGTGCTCTGCAGAGCTAAGCACCGCTCCCGGACCTCTTTGGGCAGAAGGCGCACACCGCAGAGCACTGTGAGCGGCAGAATCGTCTTTGCGCGAAGAAGCAGCTTCTTCGTCTCCGGGAGCCGGAGAGAGCGGCAACTTCGCAAAGGTGATGAAACAAGCTGTACAACACTGCGATTGTGTGCGCAGCTTGCCAAGTGAGAGAAAACAGTACCTGACCACTCTCCTGCCTTTTCTATTCACATGAACATTCGATTGCAAGCTGTTTTGGACAACTTTCTTTCTCTTCTTGCAAAACACTCGGCAGACCTCCATGCAGCTTCTAGAACACGATGGGAGATGTTTTCTGTGCTGGCAAAGTTTCTCCTTGCCAGACAGAGTAGAAAAGCTTTTTGCTAAGATGTAGACGAGAAGAGAGGCTAAAGACGAAGGTACCGTGCTCTGCAGAGCTAAGCACCGCTCCCGGACCTCTTTCGGCAGAAGACACACACCGCAGAGCACTGTGAGCGGCAGAATCGTCTTTGCGCGAAGAAGCAGCTTCTTCGTCTCCGGAAGCCGGAGAGAGCGCCAACTTCGCAAAGGTGATGAAACAAGCTGTACAACACTGCGATTGTGTGCGCAGCTTGCCAACTGAGAGAAAACAGTACCTGACCACTCTCCTGCCTTTTCTATTCACATGAACATTCGATTGCAAGCTGTTTTGGACAACTTTCTTTCTCTTCTTGCAAAACACTCGCAGACCTCCATGCAGCCTCTAGAACACGATGGGAGATGTTTTCTGTGCTGGCACAGTTTCTCCTTGCCAGACAGAGTGGAAAAGCTTTTTGCTAAGATGTAGACGAGAAGAGAGGCTAAAGACGAAGGTACGGTGCTCTGCAGAGCTAAGCACAGCTCCCGGGCCTCTTTCGGCAGAAGACGCACACTGCAGAGCACTGTGAGCGGCAGAATCGTCTTTGCGCGAAGAAGCAGCTTCTTCGTCTCCGGGAGCCGGAGAGAGCGGCAGCTTCGCAAAGGTGATGAAACAAGCTGTACAACACTGCGATTGTGTGCGCAGCTTGCCAACTGAGAGAAAACAGTACCTGACCACTCTCCTGCCTTTTCTATTCACATGAACATTCGATTGCAAGCTGTTTGGGACAACTTTCTTTCTCTTCTTGCAAAACACTCGGCAGACCTCCGTGCAGCCTCTAGAAGACGATGGGAGATGTTTTCTGTGCTGGCACAGTTTCTCCTTGCCAGACAGAGTGGAAAAGCTTTTTGCTAAGATGTAGACGAGAAGAGAGGCTAAAGACGAAGGTACGGTGCTCTGCAGAGCTAAGCACAGCTCCCGGGCCTCTTTCGGCAGAAGACGCACACTGCAGAGCACTGTGAGCGGCAGAATCGTCTTTGCGCGAAGAAGCAGCTTCTTCGTCTCCGGGAGCCGGAGAGAGCGGCAACTTCGCAAAGGTGATGAAACAAGATGTACAGCACTGCGATTGTGTGCGCAGCTTGCCAACTGAGAGAAAACAGTACCTGACCACTCTCCTGCCTTTTCTATTCACATGAACATTCGATTGCAAGCTGTTTTGGACAACTTTCTTTCTCTTCTTGCAAAACCCTCGGCAGACCTCCGTGCAGCCTCTAGAACACGATGGGAGATGTTTTTTGTGGTGGCACAGTTTCTCCTTGCCAGACAGAGTGGAAAAGCTTTTTGCTAAGATGTAGACGAGAAGAGAGGCTAAAGACGAAGGTACGGTGCTCTGGAGAGCTAAGCACCGCTCCCGGGCCTCTTTCGGCAGAAGGCGCACACCGCAGAGCACTGTGAGCGGCAGAATCGTCTTTGCGCGAAGAAGCAGCTTCTTCGTCTCCGGGAGCTGGAGAGAGCGGCAGCTTCGCAAAGGTGATGAAACAAGCTGTACAACACTGCGATTGTGTGCGCAGCTTGCCAACTGAGAGAAAACAGTACCTGACCACTCTCCTGCCTTTTCTATTCACATGAACATTCGATTGCAAGCTGTTTTGGACAACTTTCTTTCTCTTCTTGCAAAACACTCGGCAGACCTCCGTGCAACCTCTAGAACACGATGGGAGATGTTTTCTGTGCTGGCACAGTTTCTCCTTGCCAGACAGAGTGGAAAAGCTTTTTGCTAAGCTGTAGACGAGAAGAGAGGCTAAAGACGAAGGTACGGTGCTCTGCAGAACCAAGCACCGCTCCCGAATCTCTTTCGGCAGAAGGCGCACACTGCAGAGCACTGTGAGCGGCAGAATTGTCTTTGCGCGTAGAAGCAGCTTCTTCGTCTCCGGGAGCCGGAGAGAGCGGCAGCTTCGCAAAGGTGATGAAACAAGCTGTACAACACTGCGATTGTGTGCGCAGCTTGCCAACTGAGAGAAAACAGTACCTGACCACTCTCCTGCCTTTTCTATTCACATGAACATTCGATTGCAAGCTGTTTTGGACAACTTTCTTTCTCTTCTTGCAAAACACTCGGCAGACCTCCGTGCAGCCTCTAGAGCACGATCGGAGATGTTTTTTGTGCTGGCACAGTTTCTCCTTGCCAGACAGAGTGGAAAAGCTTTTTGCTAAGATGTAGACGAGAAGAGAGGCTAAAGACGAAGGTACCGTGCTCTGCAGAGCTAAGCACCGCTCCCGAATCTCTTTCGGCAGAAGGCGCACACCGCAGAGCACTGTGAGCGGCAGAATCGTCTTTGCGCGAAGAAGCAGCTTCTTCGTCTCCGGGAGCCGGAGAGAGCGGCAGCTTCGCAAAGGTGATGAAACAAGCTGTACAACACTGCGATTGTGTGCGCAGCTTGCCAACTGAGAGAAAACAGCACCTGACCACTCTCCTGCCTTTTCTATTCACATGAAAATTCGATTGCAAGCTGTTTTGGACAACTTTCTTTCTCTTCTTGCAAAACACTCGGCAGACCTCCGTGCAGCCTTTAGAACACGATGGGAGATGTTTTTTGTGCTGGCACAGTTTCTCCTTGCCAGACAGAGTGGAAAAGCTTTTTGCTAACATGTAGACGAGAAGAGAGGCTAAAGACGAAGGTACGGTGCTCTGCAGAGCTAAGCACCGCTCCCGGGCCTCTTTCGGCAGAAGGCGCACACCGCAGAGCACTGTGAGCGGCAGAATCGTCTTTGCGCGAAGAAGCAGCTTCTTCGTCTCCGGGAGCCGGAGAGAGCGGCAGCTTCGCAAAGGTGATGAAACAAGCTGTACAACACTGCGATTGTGTGCGCAGCTTGCCAACTGAGAGAAAACAGTACCTGACCACTCTCCTGCCTTTCCTATTCACATGAACATTCGATTGCAAGCTGTTTTGGACAACTTTCTTTCTCTTCTTGCAAAACACTCGGCAGATCTCCGTGCAGCCTCTAGAACACGATGGGAGATGTTTTTTGTGCTGGCACAGTTTCTCCTTGCCAGACAGAGTGGAAAAGCTTTTTGCTAAGATGTAGATGAGAAGAGAGGCTAAAGACGAAGGTACGGTGCTCTGCAGAGCTAAGCACCGCTCCCGGACCTCTTTCGGCAGAAGACACACACCGCAGAGCACTGTGAGCGGCAGAATCGTCTTTGCGCGAAAACGCAGCTTCTTCGTCTCCGGGAGCCGGAGAGAGTGGCAACTTCGCAAAGGTGATGAAACAAGCTGTACAACACTGCGATTGTGTGCGCAGCTTGCCAACTGAGAGAAAACAGTACCTGACCACTCTCCTGCCTTTTCTATTCACATGAACATTCGATTGCAAGCTGTTTTGGACAACTTTCTTTCTCTTCTTGCAAAACACTCGGCAGACCTCCGTGCAGCCTCTAGAGCACGATGGGAGATGTTTTTTGTGCTGACACAGTTTCTCCTTGCCAGACAGAGTGGAAAAGCTTTTTGCTAAGATGTAGACGAGAAGAGAGGCTAAAGACGAAGGTACGGTGCTCTGCAGAGCTAAGCACCGCTCCCGGACCTCTTTCGGCAGAAGGCGAACACCGCAGAGCACTGTGAGCGGCAGAATCGTCTTTGCGCGAAGAAGCAGCCTCTTCGTCTCCGGGAGCCGGAGAGCGCGGCAGCTTCGCAAAGGTGATGAAACAAGCTGTACAACACTGCGATCGTGTGCGCAGTTTGCCAACAGAGAAAAAAGAGTACCGGACCAATCTCCTGCCTTTTCTATTCACATGAACATTCGATTGCAAGCTGTTTTGGACAACTTTCTTTCTCTTCTTGCAAAACACTCGGCAGACCTCCGTGCAACCTCTAGAACACGATGGGAGATGTTTTCTGTGCTGGCAAAGTTTCTCCTTGCCAGACAGAGTGGAAAAGCTTTTTGCTAAGATGTAGACGAGAAGAGAGGCTAAAGACGAAGGTACGGTGCTCTGCAGAGCTAAGCACAGCTCCCGGGCCTCTTTCGGCAGAAGGCGCACACTGCTGAGCACTGTGAGCGGCAGAATCGTCTTTGCGCGAAGAAGCAGCTTCTTCGTCTCCGGGAGCCGGAGAGAGCGGCAGCTTCGCAAAGGTGATGAAACAAGCTGTACAACACTGCGATTGTGTGCGCAGCTTGCCAACTGAGAGAAAACAGTACCTGACCACTCTCCTGCCTTTTCTATTCACATGAACATTCGATTGCAAGCTGTTTTGGACAACTTTGTTTCTCTTCTTGCAAAACACTCGGCAGACCTGCGTGCTGCCTCTAGAACAGGATGGGAGATGTTTTCTGTGCTGGCACAGTTTCTCCTTGCCAGACAGAGTGGAAAAGGTTTTTGCTAAGATGTAGACGAGAAGAGAGGCTAAAGACGAAGGTAGGGTGCTCTGCAGAGCTAAGCACAGCTCCCGGGCCTCTTTTGGCAGAAGGCGCACACCGCAGAGCACTGTGAGCGGCAGAATCGTCTTTGCGCGAAGAAGCAGCTTCTTCGTCTCCGGGAGCCGGAGAGAGCGGCAACTTCGCAAAGGTGATGAAACAAGCTGTACAACACTGCGATTGTGTGCGCAGAAAGACAACTGTGAGAAAACAGTACCTGACCACTCTCCTGCCTTTTCTATTCACATGAACATTCGATTGCAAGCTGTTTTGGACAACTTTCTTTCTCTTCTTGCAAAACACTCGGCAGACCTCCGTGCAGCCTCTAGAACACGATGGGAGATATTTTTTGTGCTGGCACAGTTTCTCCTTGCCAGACAGAGTGGAAAAGCTTTTTGCTAAGATGTAGACGAGAAGAGAGGCTAAAGACGAAGGTACGGTGCTCTGCAGAGCTAAGCACCGCTCCCGGGCCTCCTTCGGCAGAAGGCGCACACCGCAGAGCACTGTGAGCGGCAGAATCGTCTTTGCGCGAAAACGCAGCTTCTTCGTCTCCGGGAGCCGGAGAGAGCGGCAGCTTCGCAAAGGTGATGAAACAAGCTGTACAACACTGCGATTGTGTGCGCAGCTTGCCAACTGAGAGAAAACAGTACCTAACCACTCTCCTGCCTTTTCTATTCACATGAACATTCGATTGCAAGCTGTTTTGGACAACTTTCTTTCTCTTCTTGCAAAACACTCGGCAGACCTGCGTGCAGACTCTAGAACACGATGGGAGATGTTTTTTGTGCTGGCACAGTTTCTCCTTGCCAGACAGAGTGGAAAAGCTTTTTGCTAAGATGTAGACGAGAAGAGAGGCTAAAGACGAAGGTACGGTGCTCTGCAGAACTAAGCACCGCTCCCGAATCTCTTTCGGCAGAAGGCGCACACTGCAGACCACTGTGATCGGCAGAATCGTCTTTGCGCGAAGAAGCAGCTTCTTCGTCTCCGGGAGCCGGAGAGAGCGGCAACTTCGCAAAGGTGATGAAACAAGCTGTACAACACTGCGATTGTGTGCGCAGCTTGCCAACTGAGAGAAAACAGTACCTGACCACTCTCCTGCATTTTCTATTCACATGAACATTCGATTGCAAGCTGTTTTGGACAACTTTCTTTCTCTTCCTGCAAAACACTCAGCAGACCTCCGTGCAGCCTCTAGAACACCATGGGAGATGTTTTTTGTGGTGGCACAGTTTCTCCTTGCCAGACAGAGTGGAAAAGCTTTTTGCTAAGATGTAGACGAGAAGAGAGGCTAAAGACGAAGGTACGGTGCTCTGCAGAGCTAAGCACCGCTCCCGGACCTCTTTCGGCAGAAGGCGCACACCGCAGAGCACTGTGAGCGGCAGAATCGTCTTTGCGCGAAGAAGCAGCTTCTTCGTCTCCGGGAGCCGGTGAGAGCGGCAGCTTCGCAAAGGTGATGAAACAAGCTGTACAACACTGCGATTGTGTGCGCAGCTTGCCAACTGACAGAAAAGAGTACCTGACCTATCTCCTGCCTTTTCTAATCACATGAACATTCGATTGGGAGCTGTTTTGGACAACTTTCTTTCTCTTCTTGCAAAACACTCGGCAGACCTCCGTGCAGCCTCTAGAACACGATGGGAGATGTTTTTTGTGCTGGCACAGTTTCTCCTTGCCAGACAGAGTGGAAAAGCTTTTTGCTAAAATGTAGACGAGAAGAGAGGCTAAAGACGAAGGTACGGTGCTCTGCAGAGCTAAGCACCGCTCCCGGACCTCTTTCGGCAGAAGGCGCACACCGCAGAGCACTGTGAGCGGCAGAATCGTCTTTGCGCGAAGAAGCAGCTTCTTCGTCTCCGGGAGCCGGAGAGAGCGGCAACTTCGCAAAGGTGATGAAACAAGCTGTACAACACTGCGATTGTGTGCGCAGCTTGCCAACTGAGAGAAAACAGTACCTGACCACTCTCCTGCCTTTTCTATTCACATGAACATTCGATTGCAAGCTGTTTTGGACAACTTTCTTTCTCTTCTTGCAAAACACTCGGCAGACCTCCATGCAGCTTCTAGAACACGATGGGAGATGTTTTCTGTGCTGGCAAAGTTTCTCCTTGCCAGACAGAGTAGAAAAGCTTTTTGCTAAGATGTAGACGAGAAGAGAGGCTAAAGACGAAGGTACCGTGCTCTGCAGAGCTAAGCACCGCTCCCGGACCTCTTTCGGCAGAAGACACACACCGCAGAGCACTGTGAGCGGCAGAATCGTCTTTGCGCGAAGAAGCAGCTTCTTCGTCTCCGGGAGCCGGAGAGAGCGCCAACTTCGCAAAGGTGATGAAACAAGCTGTACAACACTGCGATTGTGTGCGCAGCTTGCCAACTGAGAGAAAACAGTACCTGACCACTCTCCTGCCTTTTCTATTCACATGAACATTCGATTGCAAGCTGTTTTGGACAACTTTCTTTCTCTTCTTGCAAAACACTCGCAGACCTCCATGCAGCCTCTAGAACACGATGGGAGATGTTTTCTGTGCTGGCACAGTTTCTCCTTGCCAGACAGAGTGGAAAAGCTTTTTGCTAACATGTAGACGAGAAGAGAGGCTAAAGACGAAGGTACGGTGCTCTGCAGAGCTAAGCACAGCTCCCGGGCCTCTTTCGGCAGAAGACGCACACTGCAGAGCACTGTGAGCGGCAGAATCGTCTTTGCGCGAAGAAGCAGCTTCTTCGTCTCCGGGAGCCGGAGAGAGCGGCACCTTCGCAAAGGTGATGAAACAAGCTGTACAACACTGCGATTGTGTGCGCAGCTTGCCAAGTGAGAGAAAACAGTACCTGACCACTCTCCTGCCTTTTCTATTCACATGAACATTCGATTGCAAGCTGTTTGGGACAACTTTCTTTCTCTTCTTGCAAAACACTCGGCAGACCTCCGTGCAGCCTCTAGAAGACGATGGGAGATGTTTTCTGTGCTGGCACAGTTTCTCATTGCCAGACAGAGTGGAAAAGCTTTTTGCTAAGATGTAGACGAGAAGAGAGGCTAAAGACGAAGGTACGGTGCTCTGCAGAGCTAAGCACAGCTCCCGGGCCTCTTTCGGCAGAAGACGCACACTGCAGAGCACTGTGAGCGGCAGAATCGTCTTTGCGCGAAGAAGCAGCTTCTTCGTCTCCGGGAGCCGGAGAGAGCGGCAACTTCGCAAAGGTGATGAAACAAGATGTACAGCACTGCGATTGTGTGCGCAGCTTGCCAAGTGAGAGAAAACAGTACCTGACCACTCTCCTGCCTTTTCTATTCACATGAACATTCGATTGCAAGCTGTTTTGGACAACTTTCTTTCTCTTCTTGCAAAACCCTCGGCAGACCTCCGTGCAGCCTCTAGAACACGATGGGAGATGTTTTTTGTGGTGGCACAGTTTCTCCTTGCCAGACAGAGTGGAAAAGCTTTTTGCTAAGATGTAGACGAGAAGAGAGGCTAAAGACGAAGGTACGGTGCTCTGGAGAGCTAAGCACCGCTCCCGGGCCTCTTTCGGCAGAAGGCGCACACCGCAGAGCACTGTGAGCGGCAGAATCGTCTTTGCGCGAAGAAGCAGCTTCTTCGTCTCCGGGAGCTGGAGAGAGCGGCAGCTTCGCAAAGGTGATGAAACAAGCTGTACAACACTGCGATTGTGTGCGCAGCTTGCCAACTGAGAGAAAACAGTACCTGACCACTCTCCTGCCTTTTCTATTCACATGAACATTCGATTGCAAGCTGTTTTGGACAACTTTCTTTCTCTTCTTGCAAAACACTCGGCAGACCTCCGTGCAACTTCTAGAACACGATGGGAGATGTTTTCTGTGCTGGCACAGTTTCTCCTTGCCAGACAGAGTGGAAAAGCTTTTTGCTAAGCTGTAGACGAGAAGAGAGGCTAAAGACGAAGGTACGGTGCTCTGCAGAGCTAAGCACCGCTCCCGGACCTCTTTCGGCAGAAGGCGCACACCGCAGAGCACTGTGAGCGGCAGAATCGTCTTTGCGCGAAGAAGCAGCTTCTTCGTCTCCGGGAGCCGGAGAGAGCGGCAACTTCGCAAAGGTGATGAAACAAGCTGTACAACACTGCGATTGTGTGCGCAGAATGACAACTGTGAGAAAACAGTACCTGACCACTCTCCTGCCTTTTCTATTCACATGAACATTCGATTGCAAGCTGTTTTGGACAACTTTCTTTCTCTTCTTGCAAAACACTCGGCAGACCTCCGTGCAGCCTCTAGAACACGATCGGAGATGTTTTCTGTTCTGGCACACTTTCTCCTTGCCAGACAGAGTGGAAAAGCTTTTTGCTAACATGTAGACGAGAAGAGAGGCTAAAGACGAAGGTACGGTGCTCTGCAGAGCTAAGCACCGCTCCCGGGCCTCTTTCGGCAGAAGGCGCACACCGCAGAGCACTGTGAGCGGCAGAATCGTCTTTGCGCGAAGAAGCAGCTTCTTCGTCTCCGGGAGCCGGAGTGAACGGCAACTTCGCAAAGGTGATGAAACAAGCTGTACAACACTGCGATTGTGTGCGCAGCTTGCCAACTGAGAGAAAACAGTACCTGACCACTCTCCTGCCTTTTCTATTCACATGAACATTCGATTGCAAGCTGTTTTGGACAACTTTCTTTCTCTTCTTGCAAAACACTCGGCAGACCTCCGTGCAGCCTCTAGAACACGATGGGAGATGTTTTTTGTGCTGGCACAGCTTCTCCTTGCCAGACAGAGTGGAAAAGCTTTTTGCTAACATGTAGACGAGAAGAGAGGCTAAAGACGAAGGTACGGTGCTCTGCAGAACCAAGCACCGCTCCCGAATCTCTTTCGGCAGAAGGCGCACACTGCAGAGCACTGTGAGCGGCAGAATTGTCTTTGCGCGTAGAAGCAGCTTCTTCGTCTCCGGGAGCCGGAGAGAGCGGCAGCTTCGCAAAGGTGATGAAACAAGCTGTACAACACTGCGATTGTGTGCGCAGCTTGCCAACTGAGAGAAAACAGTACCTGACCACTCTCCTGCCTTTTCTATTCACATGAACATTCGATTGCAAGCTGTTTTGGACAACTTTCTTTCTCTTCTTGCAAAACACTCGGCAGACCTCCGTGCAGCCTCTAGAGCACGATCGGAGATGTTTTTTGTGCTGGCACAGTTTCTCCTTGCCAGACAGAGTGGAAAAGCTTTTTGCTAAGATGTAGACGAGAAGAGAGGCTAAAGACGAAGGTACCGTGCTCTGCAGAGCTAAGCACCGCTCCCGAATCTCTTTCGGCAGAAGGCGCACACCGCAGAGCACTGTGAGCGGCAGAATCGTCTTTGCGCGAAGAAGCAGCTTCTTCGTCTCCGGGAGCCGGAGAGAGCGGCAGCTTCGCAAAGGTGATGAAACAAGCTGTACAACACTGCGATTGTGTGCGCAGCTTGCCAACTGAGAGAAAACAGCACCTGACCACTCTCCTGCCTTTTCTATTCACATGAACATTCGATTGCAAGCTGTTTTGGACAACTTTCTTTCTCTTCTTGCAAAACACTCGGCAGACCTCCGTGCAGCCTCTAGAACACGATGGGAGATGTTTTTTGTGCTGGCACAGTTTCTCCTTGCCAGACAGAGTGGAAAAGCTTTTTGCTAAGATGTAGACGAGAAGAGAGGCTAAAGACGAAGGTACGGTGCTCTGCAGAGCTAAGCACCGCTCCCGGGCCTCTTTCGGCAGAAGGCGCACACCGCAGAGCACTGTGAGCGGCAGAATCGTCTTTGCGCGAAGAAGCAGCTTCTTCGTCTCCGGGAGCCGGAGAGAGCGGCAGCTTCGCAAAGGTGATGAAACAAGCTGTACAACACTGCGATTGTGTGCGCAGCTTGCCAACTGAGAGAAAACAGTACCTGACCACTCTCCTGCCTTTCCTATTCACATGAACATTCGATTGCAAGCTGTTTTGGACAACTTTCTTTCTCTTCTTGCAAAACACTCGGCAGATCTCCGTGCAGCCTCTAGAACACGATGGGAGATGTTTTTTGTGCTGGCACAGTTTCTCCTTGCCAGACAGAGTGGAAAAGCTTTTTGCTAAGATGTAGATGAGAAGAGAGGCTAAAGACGAAGGTACGGTGCTCTGCAGAGCTAAGCACCGCTCCCGGACCTCTTTCGGCAGAAGACACACACTGCAGAGCACTGTGAGCGGCAGAATCGTCTTTGCGCGAAAACGCAGCTTCTTCGTCTCCGGGAGCCGGAGAGAGTGGCAACTTCGCAAAGGTGATGAAACAAGCTGTACAACACTGCGATTGTGTGCGCAGCTTGCCAACTGAGAGAAAACAGTACCTGACCACTCTCCTGCCTTTTCTATTCACATGAACATTCGATTGCAAGCTGTTTTGGACAACTTTCTTTCTCTTCTTGCAAAACACTCGGCAGACCTCCGTGCAGCCTCTAGAGCACGATGGGAGATGTTTTTTGTGCTGACACAGTTTCTCCTTGCCAGACAGAGTGGAAAAGCTTTTTGCTAAGATGTAGACGAGAAGAGAGGCTAAAGACGAAGGTACGGTGCTCTGCAGAGCTAAGCACCGCTCCCGGACCTCTTTCGGCAGAAGGCGAACACCGCAGAGCACTGTGAGCGGCAGAATCGTCTTTGCGCGAAGAAGCAGCCTCTTCGTCTCCGGGAGCCGGAGAGAGCGGCAGCTTCGCAAAGGTGATGAAACAAGCTGTACAACACTGCGATCGTGTGCGCAGTTTGCCAACAGAGAAAAAAGAGTACCGGACCAATCTCCTGCCTTTTCTATTCACATGAACATTCGATTGCAAGCTGTTTTGGACAACTTTCTTTCTCTTCTTGCAAAACACTCGGCAGACCTCCGTGCAACCTCTAGAACACGATGGGAGATGTTTTCTGTGCTGGCAAAGTTTCTCCTTGCCGGACAGAGTGGAAAAGCTTTTTGCTAAGATGTAGACGAGAAGAGAGGCTAAAGACGAAGGTACGGTGCTCTGCAGAGCTAAGCACAGCTCCCGGGCCTCTTTCGGCAGAAGGCGCACACTGCTGAGCACTGTGAGCGGCAGAATCGTCTTTGCGCGAAGAAGCAGCTTCTTCGTCTCCGGGAGCCGGAGAGAGCGGCAGCTTCGCAAAGGTGATGAAACAAGCTGTACAACACTGCGATTGTGTGCGCAGCTTGCCAACTGAGAGAAAACAGTACCTGACCACTCTCCTGCCTTTTCTATTCACATGAACATTCGATTGCAAGCTGTTTTGGACAACTTTGTTTCTCTTCTTGCAAAACACTCGGCAGACCTGCGTGCAGCCTCTAGAACACGATGGGAGATGTTTTCTGTGCTGGCACAGTTTCTCCTTGCCAGACAGAGTGGAAAATGTTTTTGCTAAGATGTAGACGAGAAGAGAGGCTAAAGACGAAGGTAGGGTGCTCTGCAGAGCTAAGCACAGCTCCCGGGCCTCTTTTGGCAGAAGGCGCACACCGCAGAGCACTGTGAGCGGCAGAATCGTCTTTGCGCGAAGAAGCAGCTTCTTCGTCTCCGGGAGCCGGAGAGAGCGGCAACTTCGCAAAGGTGATGAAACAAGCTGTACAACACTGCGATTGTGTGCGCAGAAAGACAACTGTGAGAAAACAGTACCTGACCACTCTCCTGACTTTTCTATTCACATGAACATTCGATTGCAAGCTGTTTTGGACAACTTTCTTTCTCTTCTTGCAAAACACTCGGCAGACCTCCGTGCAGCCTCTAGAACACGATGGGAGATGTTTTTTGTGCTGGCACAGTTTCTCCTTGCCAGACAGAGTGGAAAAGCTTTTTGCTAAGATGTAGATGAGAAGAGAGGCTAAAGACGAAGGTACGGTGCTCTGCAGAGCTAAGCACCGCTCCCGGGCCTCTTTCGGCAGAAGGCGCACACCGCAGAGCACTGTGAGCGGCAGAATCGTCTTTGCGCGAAGAAGCAGCTTCTTCGTCTCCGGGAGCCGGAGAGAGTGGCAACTTCGCAAAGGTGATGAAACAAGCTGTACAACACTGCGATTGTGTGCGCAGCTTGCCAACTGAGAGAAAACAGTACCTGACCACTCTCCTGCCTTTTCTATTCACATGAACATTCGATTGGAAGCTGTTTTGGACAACTTTCTTTCTCTTCTTGCAAAACACTCGGCAGACCTCCGTGCAGCCTCTAGAGCACGATGGGAGATGTTTTTTGTGCTGGCACAGTTTCTCCTTGCCAGAGAGAGTGGAAAAGCTTTTTGCTAAGATGTAGACGAGAAGAGAGGCTAAAGACGAAGGTACGGTGCTCTGCAGAGCTAAGCACCGCTCCCGGACCTCTTTCGGCAGAAGGCGCACACCGCAGAGCACTGTGAGCGGCAGAATCGTCTTTGCGCGAAGAAGCAGCTTCTTCGTCTCCGGGAGCCGGAGAGAGCGGCAGCTTCGCAAAGGTGATGAAACAAGCTGTACAACATTGCGATCGTTTGCGCAGTTTGCCAACAGAGAAAAAAGATTACCTGACAAATCTCCTGCCTTTTCTATTCACATGAACATTCGATTGCAAGCTGTTTTGGACAACTTTCTTTCTCTTCTTGCAAAACACTCGGCAGACCTCCGTGCAGCCTCTAGAACACGATGGGAGATGTTTTCTGTGCTGGCACAGTTTCTCCTTGCCAGACAGAGTGGAAAAGCTTTTTGCTAACATGTAGACGAGAAGAGAGGCTAAAGACGAAGGTACGGTGCTCTGCAGAGCTAAGCACCGCTCCCGGGCCTCTTTCGGCAGAAGGCGCACACCGCAGAGCACTGTGAGCGGCAGAATCGTCTTTGCGCGAAGAAGCAGCTTCTTCGTCTCCGGGAGCCGGAGAGAGCGGCAACTTCGCAAAGGTGATGAAACAAGCTGTACAACACTGCGATTGTGTGCGCAGAATGACAACTGTGAGAAAACAGTACCTGACCACTCTCCTGCCTTTTCTATTCACATGAACATTTGATTGCAAGCTGTTTTGGACAACTTTCTTTCTCTTCTTGCAAAACACTCGGCAGACCTCCGTGCAGCCTCTAGAACATGATGGGAGATGATTTTTGTTCTGGCACAGTTTCTCCTTGCCAGACAGAGTGGAAAAGCTTTTTGCTAAGATGTAGACTAGAAGAGAGGCTAAAGACGAAGGTACAGGGCTCTGCAGAACTAAGCACCGCTCCCGAATCTCTTTCGGCAGAAGGCGCACACCGCAGAGCACTGTGAGCGGCAGAATCGTCGTTGCGCGAAAAAGCAGCTTCTTCGTCTCCGGGAGCCGGAGAGAGCGGCAACTTCGCAAAGGTGATGAAACAAGCTGTACAACACTGCGATTGTGTGCGCAGTTTGCCAACTGAGAGAAAACAGTACCTGACCACTCTCCTGCCTTTTCTATTCACATGAACATTCGATTGCAAGCTGTTTTGGACAACTGTCTTTCTCTTCTTGCAAAACACTCGGCAGACCTCCATGCAGCCTCTAGAACACGATGGGAGATGTTTTCTGTGCTGGCACAGTTTCTCCTTGCCAGACAGAGTGGAAAAGCTTTTTGCTAAGATGTAGACGAGAAGAGAGGCTAAAGACGAAGGTACGGTGCTCTGCAGAACTAAGCACCGCTCCCGAATCTCTTTCGGAAGAAGGCCCACACTGCAGACCACTGTGAGCGGCAGAATCGTCTTTGCGCGAAGAAGCAGCTTCTTCGTCTCCGGGAGCCGGAGAGAGCGGCAGCTTCGCAAAGGTGATGAAACAAGCTGTACAACACTGCGATTGTGTGCGCAGCTTGCCAACTGACAGAAAACAGTACCTGACCAATCTCCTGCCTTTTCTAATTACATGAACATTCGATTGGGAGCTGTTTTGGACAACTTTCTTTCTCTTCTTGCAAAACACTCGGCAGACCTCCGTGCAGCCTCTAGAACACGATGGGAGATGTTTTTTGCGCTGGCACAGTTTCTCCTTGCCAGACAGAGTGGAAAAGCTTTTTGCTAAAATGTAGACGAGAAGAGAGGCTAAAGACGAAGGTACGGTGCTCTGCAGAGCTAAGCACAGCTCCCGGACCTCTTTCGGCAGAAGGCGCACACCGCAGAGCACTGTGAGCGGCAGAATCGTCTTTGCGCGAAGAAGCAGCTTCTTCGTCTCCGGGAGCCGGAGAGAGCGGCAACTTCGCAAAGGTGATGAAACAAGCTGTACAACACTGCGATTGTGTGCGCAGCTTGCCAACTGAGAGAAAACAGTACCTGACCACTCTCCTGCCTTTTCTATTCACATGAACATTCGATTGCAAGCTGTTTTGGACAACTTTCTTTCTCTTCTTGCAAAACACTCGGCAGACCTCCGTGCAGCTTCTAGAACACGATGGGAGATGTTTTCTGTGCTGGCAAAGTTTCTCCTTGCCAGACAGAGTAGAAAAGCTTTTTGCTAAGATGTAGACGAGAAGAGAGGCTAAAGACGAAGGTACCGTGGTCTGCAGAGCTAAGCACCGCTCCCGGACCTCTTTCGGCAGAAGACACACACCGCAGAGCACTGTGAGCGGCAGAATCGTCTTTGCGTGAAGAAGCAGCTTCTTCGTCTCCGGGAGCCGGAGAGAGCGGCAACTTCGCAAAGGTGATGAAACAAGCTGTACAACACTGCGATTGTGTGCGCGGCTTGCCAACTGAGAGAAAACAGCACCTGACCACTCTCCTGCCTTTTCTATTCACATGAACATTCGATTGGGAGCTGTTTTGGACAACTTTCTTTCTCTTCTTGCAAAACACTCGCAGACCTCCGTGCAGCCTCTAGAACACGATGGGAGATGTTTTCTGTGCTGGCACAGTTTCTCCTTGCCAGACAGAGTGGAAAAGCTTTTTGCTAAGATGTAGACGAGAAGAGAGGCTAAAGACGAAGGTACGGTGCTCTGCAGAGCTAAGCACCGCTCCCGGGCCTCTTTCGGCAGAAGGCGCACACCGCAGAGCACTGTGAGCGGCAGAATCGTCTTTGCGCGAAGAAGCAGCTTCTTCGTCTCCGGGAGCCGGAGAGAGCGGCAACTTCGCAAAGGTGATGAAACAAGCTGTACAACACTGCGATTGTGTGCGCAGCTTGCCAACTGAGAGAAAACAGTACCTGACCACTCTCCTGCCTTTTCTATTCACATGAACATTCGATTGCAAGCTGTTTTGGACAACTTTCTTTCTCTTCTTGCAAAACACTCGGCAGACCTCCGTGCAGCCTCTAGAACAGGATGGGAGATGTTTTCTGTGCTGGCACAGTTTCTCCTTGCCAGACAGAGTGGAAAAGCTTTTTGCTAACATGTAGACGAGAAGAGAGGCTAAAGACGAAGGTACGGTGCTCTGCAGAGCTAAGCACCGCTCCCGGACCTCTTTCGGCAGAAGGCGCACACCGCAGAGCACTGTGAGCGGCAGAATCGTCTTTGCGCGAAGAAGCAGCTTCTTCGTCTCCGGGAGCCGGAGAGAGCGGCAGCTTCGCAAAGGTGATGAAACAAGCTGTACAACACTGCGATCGTGTGCGCAGTTTGCCAACTGGGAGAAAAAAGATTACCTGACAAATCTCCTGCCTTTTCTATTCACATGAACATTCGATTGCAAGCTGTTTTGGACAACTTTCTTTCTCTTCTTGCAAAACACTCGGCAGACCTCCGTGCAGCCTCTAGAACACGATGGGAAATGTTTTCTGTGCTGGCACAGTTTCTCCTTGCCAGAGAGAGTGGAAAAGCTTTTTGCTAAGATGTAGACGAGAAGAGAGGCTAAAGACGAAGGTACGGTGCTCTGCAGAGCTAAGCACCGCTCCCGGGCCTCTTTCGGCAGAAGGCGCACACCGCAGAGCACTGTGAGCGGCAGAATCGTCTTTGCGCGAAAACACAGCTTCTTCGTCTCCGGGAGCCGGAGAGAGCGGCAACTTCGCAAAGGTGATGAAACAAGCTGTACAACACTGCGATTGTGTGCGCAGAATGACAACTGTGAGAAAACAGTACCTTACCACTCTCCTGCCTTTTCTATTCACATGAACATTCGATTGCAAGCTGTTTTGGACAACTTTCTTTCTCTTCTTGCAAAACACTCGGCAGACCTCCGTGCAGCCTCTAGAACACGATGGGAGATGTTTTTTGTGCTGGCACAGTTTCTCCTTGCCAGACAGAGTGGAAAAGCTTTTTGCTAAGATGTAGACGAGAAGAGAGGCTAAAGACGAAGGTACGGTGCTCTACAGAGCTAAGCACCGCTCCCGGGCCACTTTCGGCAGAAGGCGCACACCGCAGAGCACTGTGAGCGGCAGAATCGTCTTTGCGCGAAGAAGCAGCTTCTTCGTCTCCGGGAGCCGGAGAGAGCGGCAGCTTCGCAAAGGTGATGAAACAAGCTGTACAACACTGCGATTGTGTGCGCAGCTTGCCAACTGAGAGAAAACAGTACCTGACCACTCTCCTGCCTTTTCTATTCACATGAACATTCGATTGCAAGCTGTTTTGGACAACTTTCTTTCTCTTCTTGCAAAACACTCGGCAGACCTCCGTGCAGCTTCTAGAACACGATGGGAGATGTTTTTTGTGCTGGCACAGTTTCTCCTTGCCAGACAGAGTGGAAAAGCTTTTTGCTAAGATGTAGATGAGAAGAGAGGCTAAAGACGAAGGTACGGTGCTCTGCAGAGCTAAGCACCGCACCCGGACCTCTTTCGGCAGAAGACACACACTGCAGAGCACTGTGAGCGGCAGAATCGTCTTTGCGCGAAGAAGCAGCTTCTTCGTCTCCGGGAGCCGGAGAGAGTGGCAACTTCGCAAAGGTGATGAAACAAGCTGTACAACACTGCGATTGTGTGCGCAGCTTGCCAACTGAGAGAAAACAGTACCTGACCACTCTCCTGCCTTTTCTATTCACATGAACATTCGATTGCAAGCTGTTTTGGACAACTTTCTTTCTCTTCTTGCAAAACACTCGGCAGACCTCCGTGCAGCCTCTAGAGCACGATGGGAGATGTTTTGTGTGCTGACACAGTTTCTCCTTGCCAGACAGAGTGGAAAAGCTTTTTGCTAAGATGTAGACGAGAAGAGAGGCTAAAGACGAAGGTACGGTGCTCTGCAGAGCTAAGCACAGCTCCCGGACCTCTTTCGGCAGAAGGCGCACACCGCAGAGCACTGTGAGCGGCAGAATCGTCTTTGCGCGAAGAAGCAGCTTCTTCGTCTCCGGGAGCCGGAGAGAGCGGCAGCTTCGCAAAGGTGATGAAACAAGCTGTACAACACTGCGATCGTGTGCGCAGTTTGCCAAGAGAGAAAAAAGAGTACCGGACCAATCTCCTGCCTTTTCTATTCACATGAACATTCGATTGCAAGCTGTTTTGGACAACTTTCTTTCTCTTCTTGCAAAACACTCGGCAGACCTCCGTGCAACCTCTAGAACACGATGGGAGATATTTTCTGTGCTGGCACAGTTTCTCCTTGCCAGACAGAGTGGAAAAGCTTTTTGCTAAGATGTAGATGAGAAGAGAGGCTAAAGACGAAGGTACGGTGCTCTGCAGAGCTAAGCACAGCTCCCGGGCCTCTTTCGGCAGAAGACGCACACTGCTGAGCACTGTGAGCGGCAGAATCGTCTTTGCACGAAGAAGCAGCTTCTTCGTCTCCGGGATCCGGAGAGAGCGGCAGCTTCGCAAAGGTGATGAAACAAGCTGTACAACACTGCGATTGTGTGCGCAGCTTGCCAACTGAGAGAAAACAGTACCTGACCACTCTCCTGCCTTTTCTATTCACATGAACATTCGATTGCAAGCTGTTTTGGACAACTTTCTTTCTCTTCTTGCAAAACACTCGGCAGACCTCCGTGCAGCCTCTAGAGCACGATGGGAGATGTTTTTTGTGCTGGCACAGTTTCTCCTTGCCAGAGAGAGTGGAAAAGCTTTTTGCTAAGATGTAGACGAGAAGAGAGGCTAAAGACGAAGGTACGGTGCTCTGCAGAGCTAAGCACCGCTCCCGAATCTCTTTCGGCAGAAGGCGCACACCGCAGAGCACTGTGAGCGGCAGAATCGTCTTTGCGCGAAGAAGCAGCTTCTTCGTCTCCGGGAGCCGGAGAGAGCGGCAGCTTCGCAAAGGTGATGAAACAAGCTGTACAACACTGCGATCGTGTGCGCAGTTTGCCAACAGAGAAAAAGATTACCTGACAAATCTCCTGCCTTTTCTATTCACATGAACATTCGATTGCAAGCTGTTTTGGACAACTTTCTTTCTCTTCTTGCAAAACACTCGGCAGACCTCCGTGCAGCTTCTAGAACACGATGGGAGATGTTTTTTGTGCTGGCACAGTTTCTCCTTGCCAGACAGAGTGGAAAAGCTTTTTGCTAAGATGTAGATGAGAAGAGAGTCTAAAGACGAAGGTACGGTGCTCTGCAGAGCTAAGCACCGCTCCCTGACCTCTTTCGGCAGAAGACACACACCGCAGAGCACTGTGAGCGGCAGAATCGTCTTTGCGCGAAAACGCAGCTTCTTCGTCTCCGGGAGCCGGAGAGAGCGGCAACTTCGCAAAGGTGATGAAACAAGCTGTACAACACAGCGATTGTGTGCGCAGCTTGCCAACTGAGAGAAAACAGTACCTGACCACTCTCCTGCCTTTTCTAATCACATGAACATTCGATTGGGAGCTGTTTTGGACAACTTTCTTTCTCTTCTTGCAAAACACTCGGCAGACCTCCGTGCAGCCTCTAGAACACGATGGGAGATGTTTTTTGTGCTGGCACAGTTTCTCCTTGCCAGACAGAGTGGAAAAGCTTTTTGCTAAGATGTAGACGAGAAGAGAGGCTAAAGACGAAGGTACGGTGCTCTGCAGAGCTAAGCACCGCTCCCGGGCCTCTTTCGGCAGAAGGCGCACACCGCAGAGCACTGTGAGCGGCAGAATCGTCTTTGCGCGAAGAAGCAGCTTCTTCGTCTCTGGGAGCCGGAGAGAGCGGCAGCATCACAAAGGTCATGAAACAAGCTGTACAACACTGCGATTGTGTGCGCAGCTTGCCAACTGAGAGAAAACAGTACCTGACCACTCTCCTGCCTTTTCTATTCACATGAACATTCGATTGCAAGCTGTTTTGGAAAACTTTCTTTCTCTTCTTGCAAAACACTCGGCAGACCTGCGTGCAGCCTCTAGAACACGATGGGAGATGTTTTCTGTGCTGGCACAGTTTCTCCTTGCCAGACAGAGTGGAAAAGCTTTTTGCTAAGATGTAGACGAGAAGAGAGGCTAAAGACGAAGGTACGGTGCTCTGCAGAGCTAAGCACCGCTCCCTGACGTCTTTCGGCAGAAGGCGCACACCGCAGAGCACTGTGAGCGGCAGAATCGTCTTTGCGCGAAGAAGCAGCTTCCTCGTCTCCGGGAGCAGGAGAGAGCGGCAACTTCGCAAAGGTGATGAAACAAGCTGTACAACACTGCGATTGTGTGCGCAGCTTGCCAACTGAGAGAAAACAGTACCTGACCACTCTCCTGCCTTTTCTATTCACATGAACATTCGATTGCAAGCTGTTTTGGACAACTTTCTTTCTCTTCTTGCAAAACACTCGGCAGACCTCCGTGCAGCCTCTAGAGCACGATGGGAGATGTTTTTTGTGCTGGCACAGTTTCTCCTTGCCAGAGAGAGTGGAAAAGCTTTTTGCTAAGATGTAGACGAGAAGAGAGGCTAAAGACGAAGGTACGGTGCTCTGCAGAGCTAAGCACCGCTCCCGAATCTCTTTCGGCAGAAGGCGCACACCGCAGAGCACTGTGAGCGGCAGAATCGTCTTTGCGCGAAGAAGCAGCTTCTTCGTCTCCGGGAGCCGGAGAGAGCGGCAGCTTCGCAAAGGTGATGAAACAAGCTGTACAACACTGCGATCGTGTGCGCAGTTTGCCAACAGAGAAAAAAGATTACCTGACAAATCTCCTGCCTTTTCTATTCACATGAACATTCGATTGCAAGCTGTTTTGGACAACTTTCTTTCTCTTCTTGCAAAACACTCGGCAGACCTCCGTGCAGCTTCTAGAACACGATGGGAGATGTTTTTTGTGCTGGCACAGTTTCTCCTTGCCAGACAGAGTGGAAAAGCTTTTTGCTAAGATGTAGATGAGAAGAGAGGCAAAAGACGAAGGTACGGTGCTCTGCAGAGCTAAGCACCGCTCCCTGACCTCTTTCGGCAGAAGACACACACCGCAGAGCACTGTGAGCGGCAGAATCGTCTTTGCGCGAAAACGCAGCTTCTTCGTCTCCGGGAGCCGGAGAGAGCGGCAACTTCGCAAAGGTGATGAAACAAGCTGTACAACACTGCGATTGTGTGCGCAGCTTGCCAACTGAGAGAAAACAGTACCTGACCACTCTCCTGCCTTTTCTATTCACATGAACATTCGATTGCAAGCTGTTTTGGACAACTTTCTTTCTCTTCTTGCAAAACACTCGGCAGACCTCCGTGCAGCCTCTAGAACACGATGGGAGATGTTTTTTGTGCTGGCACAGTTTCTCCTTGCCAGACAGAGTGGAAAAGCTTTTTGCTAAGATGTAGACGAGAAGAGAGGCTAAAGACGAAGGTACGGTGCTCTGCAGAACTAAGCACCGCTCCCGAATCTCTTTCGGCAGAAGGCGCACACTGCAGACCACTGTGAGCGGCAGAATCGTCTTTGCGCGAAGAAGCAGCTTCTTCGTCTCCGGGAGCCGGAGAGAGCGGCAGCTTCGCAAAGGTGATGAAACAAGCTGTACAACACTGCGATTGTGTGCGCAGCTTGCCAACTGAGAGAAAACAGTACCTGACCACTCTCCTGCCTTTTCTATTCACATGAACATTCGATTGCAAGCTGTTTTGGACAACTTTCTTTCTCTTCCTGCAAAACACTCAGCAGACCTCCGTGCAGCCTCTAGAACACGATGGGAGATGTTTTTTGTGGTGGCACAGTTTCTCCTTGCCAGACAGAGTGGAAAAGCTTTTTGCTAAGATGTAGACGAGAAGAGAGGCTAAAGACGAAGGTACGGTGCTCTGCAGAACTAAGCACCGCTCCTGGACCTCTTTCGGCAGAAGGCACACACCGCAGAGCACTGTGAGCGGCAGAATCGTCTTTGCGCGAAGAAGCAGCTTCTTCGTCTCCGGGAGCCGGTGAGAGCGGCAGCTTCGCAAAGGTGATGAAACAAGCCGTACAACACAGCGATTGTGTGCGCAGCTTGCCAACTGAGAGAAAACAGTACCTGACCACTCTCCTGCCTTTTCTAATCACATGAACATTCGATTGCAAGCTGTTTTGGACAACTTTCTTTCTCTTCTTGCAAAACACTCGGCAGACCTCCGTGCAGCCTCTAGAACACGATGGGAGATGTTTTTTGTGCTGGCACAGTTTCTCCTTGCCAGACAGAGTGGAAAAGCTTTTTGCTAAGATGTAGACGAGAAGAGAGGCTAAAGACGAAGGTACGGTGCTCTGCAGAGCTAAGCACCGCTCCCGGGCCTCTTTCGGCAGAAGGCGCACACCGCAGAGCACTGTGAGCGGCAGAATCGTCTTTGCGCGAAGAAGCAGCTTCTTCGTCTCTGGGAGCCGGAGAGAGCGGCAGCATCACAAAGGTGATGAAACAAGCTGTACAACACTGCGATTGTGTGCGCAGCTTGCCAACTGAGAGAAAACAGTACCTGACCACTCTCCTGCCTTTTCTATTCACATGAACATTCGATTGCAAGCTGTTTTGGACAACTTTCTTTCTCTTCTTGCAAAACACTCGGCAGACCTGCGTGCAGCCTCTAGAACACGATGGGAGATGTTTTCTGTGCTGGCACAGTTTCTCCTTGCCAGACAGAGTGGAAAAGCTTTTTGCTAAGATGTAGACGAGAAGAGAGGCTAAAGACGAAGGTACGGTGCTCTGCAGAGCTAAGCACCGCTCCCGGACGTCTTTCGGCAGAAGGCGCACACCGCAGAGCACTGTGAGCGGCAGAATCGTCTTTGCGCGAAGAAGCAGCTTCCTCGTCTCCGGGAGCAGGAGAGAGCGGCAACTTCGCAAAGGTGATGAAACAAGCTGTACAACACTGCGATTGTGTGCGCAGCTTGCCAACTGAGAGAAAACAGTACCTGACCACTCTCCTGCCTTTTCTATTCACATGAACATTCGATTGCAAGCTGTTTTGGACAACTTTCTTTCTCTTCTTGCAAAACACTCGGCAGACCTCCGTGCAGCCTCTAGAGCACGATGGGAGATGTTTTTTGTGCTGGCACAGTTTCTCCTTGCCAGAGAGAGTGGAAAAGCTTTTTGCTAAGATGTAGACGAGAAGAGAGGCTAAAGACGAAGGTACGGTGCTCTGCAGAGCTAAGCACCGCTCCCGAATCTCTTTCGGCAGAAGGCGCACACCGCAGAGCACTGTGAGCGGCAGAATCGTCTTTGCGCGAAGAAGCAGCTTCTTCGTCTCCGGGAGCCGGAGAGAGCGGCAGCTTCGCAAAGGTGATGAAACAAGCTGTACAACACTGCGATCGTGTGCGCAGTTTGCCAACAGAGAAAAAAATTACCTGACAAATCTCCTGCCTTTTCTATTCACATGAACATTCGATTGCAAGCTGTTTTGGACAACTTTCTTTCTCTTCTTGCAAACCACTCGGCAGACCTCCGTGCAGCTTCTAGAACACGATGGGAGATGTTTTTTGTGCTGGCACAGTTTCTCCTTGCCAGACAGAGTGGAAAAGCTTTTTGCTAAGATGTAGATGAGAAGAGAGTCTAAAGACGAAGGTACGGTGCTCTGCAGAGCTAAGCACCGCTCCCTGACCTCTTTCGGCAGAAGACACACACCGCAGAGCACTGTGAGCGGCAGAATCGTCTTTGCGCGAAAACGCAGCTTCTTCGTCTCCGGGAGCCGGAGAGAGCGGCAACTTCGCAAAGGTGATGAAACAAGCTGTACAACACTGCGATTGTGTGCGCAGCTTGCCAACTGAGAGAAAACAGTACCTGACCACTCTCCTGCCTTTTCTATTCACATGAACATTCGATTGCAAGCTGTTTTGGACAACTTTCTTTCTCTTCTTGCAAAACACTCGGCAGACCTCCGTGCAGCCTCTAGAACACGATGGGAGATGTTTTTTGTGCTGGCACAGTTTCTCCTTGCCAGACAGAGTGGAAAAGCTTTTTGCTAAGATGTAGACGAGAAGAGAGGCTAAAGACGAAGGTACGGTGCTCTGCAGAACTAAGCACCGCTCCCGAATCTCTTTCGGCAGAAGGCGCACACTGCAGACCACCGTGAGCGGCAGAATCGTCTTTGCGCGAAGAAGCAGCTTCTTCGTCTCCGGGAGCCGGAGAGAGCGGCAGCTTCGCAAAGGTGATGAAACAAGCTGTACAACACTGCGATTGTGTGCGCAGCTTGCCAACTGAGAGAAAACAGTACCTGACCACTCTCCTGCCTTTTCTATTCACATGAACATTCGATTGCAAGCTGTTTTGGACAACTTTCTTTCTCTTCCTGCAAAACACTCAGCAGACCTCCGTGCAGCCTCTAGAACACGATGGGAGATGTTTTTTGTGGTGGCACAGTTTCTCCTTGCCAGACAGAGTGGAAAAGCTTTTTGCTAAGATGTAGACGAGAAGAGAGGCTAAAGACGAAGGTACGGTGCTCTGCAGAGCTAAGCACCGCTCCTGGACCTCTTTCGGCAGAAGGCACACACCGCAGAGCACTGTGAGCGGCAGAATCGTCTTTGCGCGAAGAAGCAGCTTCTTCGTCTCCGGGAGCCGGTGAGAGCGGCAGCTTCGCAAAGGTGATGAAACAAGCTGTACAACACAGCGATTGTGTGCGCAGCTTGCCAACTGAGAGAAAACAGTACCTGACCAATCTCCTGCCTTTTCTAATCACATGAACATTCGATTGGGAGCTGTTTTGGACAACTTTCTTTCTCTTCTTGCAAAACACTCGGCAGACCTCCGTGCAGCCTCTAGAACACGATGGGAGATGTTTTTTGTGCTGGCACAGTTTCTCCTTGCCAGACAGAGTGGAAAAGCTTTTTGCTAAGATGTAGACGAGAAGAGAGGCTAAAGACGAAGGTACGGTGCTCTGCAGAGCTAAGCACCGCTCCCGGGCCTCTTTCGGCAGAAGGCGCACACCGCAGATCACTGTGAGCGGCAGAATCGTCTTTGCGCGAAGAAGCAGCTTCTTCGTCTCTGGGAGCCGGAGAGAGCGGCAGCATCACAAAGGTGATGAAACAAGCTGTACAACACTGCGATTGTGTGCGCAGCTTGCCAACTGAGAGAAAACAGTACCTGACCACTCTCCTGCCTTTTCTATTCACATGAATATTCGATTGCAAGCTGTTTTGGACAACTTTCTTTCTCTTCTTGCAAAACACTCGGCAGACCTCCGTGCAGCCTCTAGAACACGATGGGAGATGTTTTCTGTGCTGGCACAGTTTCTCCTTGCCAGACAGAGTGGAAAAGCTTTTTGCTAAGATGTAGACGAGAAGAGAGGCTAAAGACGAAGGTACGGTGCTCTGCAGAGCTAAGCACCGCTCCCGGACGTCTTTCGGCAGAAGGCGCACACCGCAGAGCACTGTGAGCGGCAGAATCGTCTTTGCGCGAAGAAGCAGCTTCTTCGTCTCCGGGAGCCGGAGAGAGCGGCAGCTTCGCAAAGGTGATGCAACATGCTGTACAACACTGCGATCGTGTGCGCAGTTTGCCAACAGAGAAAAAAATTACCTGACCACTCTCCTGCCTTTTCTATTCACATGAACATTCGATTGCAAGCTGTTTTGGACAACTTTCTTTCTCTTCTTGCAAAACACTCGGCAGACCTCCGTGCAGCCTCTAGAACACGATGGGAGATGTTTTTTGTGCTGGCACAGTTTCTCCTTGCCAGACAGAGTGGAAAAGCTTTTTGCTAAGATGTAGACGAGAAGAGAGGCTAAAGACGAAGGTACGGTGCTCTGCAGAGCTAAGCACCGCTCCCGGGCCTCTTTCGGCAGAAGGCGCACACCGCAGAGCACTGTGAGCGGCAGAATCGTCTTTGCGCGAAGAAGCAGCTTCTTCGTCTCTGGGAGCCGGAGAGAGCGGCAGCATCACAAAGGTGATGAAACAAGCTGTACAACACTGCGATTGTGTGCGCAGCTTGCCAACTGAGAGAAAACAGTACCTGACCACTCTCCTGCCTTTTCTATTCACATGAACATTCGATTGCAAGCTGTTTTGGACAACTTTCTTTCTCTTCTTGCAAAACACTCGGCAGACCTCCGTGCAGCCTCTAGAACACGATGGGAGATGTTTTTTGTGCTGGCAGAGTTTCTCCTTGCCAGACAGAGTGGAAAAGCTTTTTGCTAAGATGTAGACGAGAAGAGAGGCTAAAGACGAAGGTACGGTGCTCTGCAGAGCTAAGCACCGCTCCCGGGCCTCTTTCGGCAGAAGGCGCACACCGCAGAGCACTGTGAGCGGCAGAATCGTCTTTGCGCGAAGAAGCAGCTTCTTCGTCTCTGGGAGCCGGAGAGAGCGGCAGCATCACAAAGGTGATGAAACAAGCTCTACAACACTGCGATTGTGTGCGCATCTTGCCAACTGAGAGAAAACAGTACCTGACCACTCTCCTGCCTTTTCTATTCACATGAACATTCGATTGCAAGCTGTTTTGGACAACTTTCTTTCTCTTCTTGCAAAACACTCGGCAGACCTGCGTGCAGCCTCTAGAACAGGATGGGAGATGTTTTCTGTGCTGGCACAGTTTCTCCTTGCCAGACAGAGTGGAAAAGATTTTTGCTAACATGTAGACGAGAAGAGAGGCTAAAGACGAAGGTACGGTGCTCTGCAGAGCCAAGCACAGCTCCCGGGCCTCTTTCGGCAGAAGACGCACACCGCAGAGCACTGTGAGCGGCAGAATCGTCTTTGCGCGAAGAAGCAGCTTCTTCGTCTCCGGGAGCCGGAGAGAGCGTCAACTTCGCAAAGGTGATGAAACAAGCTGTACAACACTGCGATTGTGTGCACAGCTTGGCAACTGAGAGAAAACAGTACCTGACCACTCTCCTGCCTTTTCTATTCACATGAACATTCGATTGCAAGCTGTTTTGGACAACTTTCTTTCTCTTCTTGCAAAACACTCGGCAGACCTCCGTGCAGCCTCTAGAACACGATGGGAGATGTTTTTTGTGCTGGCACAGTTTCTCCTTGCCAGACAGAGTGGAAAAGCTTTTTGCTAAGATGTAGACGAGAAGAGAGGCTAAAGACGAAGGTACGGTGCTCTGCAGAGCTAAGCACCGCTCCCGGGCCTCTTTCGGCAGAAGGCGCACACCGCAGAGCACTGTGAGCGGCAGAATCGTCTTTGCGCGAAGAAGCAGCTTCTTCGTCTCCGGGAGCCGGAGAGAGCGGCAGCATCACAAAGGTGATGAAACAAGCTGTACAACACTGCGATTGTGTGCGCAGCTTGCCAACTGAGAGAAAACAGTACCTGACCACTCTCCTGCCTTTTCTATTCACATGAACATTCGATTGCAAGCTGTTTTGGACAACTTTCTTTCTCTTCTTGCAAAACACTCGGCAGACCTCCGTGCAGCCTCTAGAACACGATGGGAGATGTTTTCTGTGCTGGCACAGTTTCTCCTTGCCAGACAGAGTGGAAAAGCTTTTTGCTAAGATGTAGACGAGAAGAGAGGCTAAAGACGAAGGTACGGTGCTCTGCAGAGCTAAGCACCGCTCCCGGACCTCTTTCGGCAGAAGGCGCACACCGCAGAGCACTGTGAGCGGCAGAATCGTCTTTGCGCGAAGAAGCAGCTTCTTCGTCTCCGGGAGCCGGAGAGAGCGGCAGCTTCGCAAAGGTGATGAAACAAGCTGTACAACACTGCGATCGTGTGCGCAGTTTGCCAAAAGAGAAAAAAGATTACCTGACAAATCTCCTGCCTTTTCTATTCACATGAACATTCGATTGCAAGCTGTTTTGGACAACTTTCTTTCTCTTCTTGCAAAACACTCGGCAGACCTCCGTGCAGCCTCTAGAACACGATGGGAGATGTTTTCTGTGCTGGCACAGTTTCTCCTTGCCAGACAGAGTGGAAAAGCTTTTTGCTAACATGTAGACGAGAAGAGAGGCTAAAGACGAAGGTACGGTGCTCTGCAGAGCTAAGCACCGCTCCCGGGCCTCTTTCGGCAGAAGGCGCACACCGCAGAGCACTGTGAGCGGCAGAATCGTCTTTGCGCGAAGAAGCAGCTTCTTCGTCTCCGGGAGCCGGAGAGAGCGGCAACTTCGCAAAGGTGATGAAACAAGCTGTACAACACTGCGATTGTGTGCGCAGAATGACAACTGTGAGAAAACAGTACCTGACCACTCTCCTGCCTTTTCTATTCACATGAACATTTGATTGCAAGCTGTTTTGGACAACTTTCTTTCTCTTCTTGCAAAACACTCGGCAGACCTCCGTGCAGCCTCTAGAACATGATGGGAGATGATTTTTGTTCTGGCACAGTTTCTCCTTGCCAGACAGAGTGGAAAAGCTTTTTGCTAAGATGTAGACGAGAAGAGAGGCTAAAGACGAAGGTACGGGGCTCTGCAGAGCTAAGCACCGCTCCCGAATCTCTTTCGGCAGAAGGCGCACACCGCAGAGCACTGTGAGCGGCAGAATCGTCTTTGCGCGAAAAAGCAGCTTCTTCGTCTCCGGGAGCCGGAGAGAGCGGCAACTTCGCAAAGGTGATGAAACAAGCTGTACAACACTGCGATTGTGTGCGCAGCTTGCCAACTGAGAGAAAACAGTACCTGACCACTCTCCTGCCTTTTCTATTCACATGAACATTCGATTGCAAGCTGTTTTGGACAACTGTCTTTCTCTTCTTGCAAAACACTCGGCAGACCTCCATGCAGCCTCTAGAACACGATGGGAGATGTTTTCTGTGCTGGCACAGTTTCTCCTTGCCAGACAGAGTGGAAAAGCTTTTTGCTAAGATGTAGACGAGAAGAGAGGCTAAAGACGAAGGTACGGTGCTCTGCAGAACTAAGCACCGCTCCCGAATCTCTTTCGGCAGAAGGCCCACACTGCAGACCACTGTGAGCGGCAGAATCGTCTTTGCGCGAAGAAGCAGCTTCTTCGTCTCCGGGAGCCGGAGAGAGCGGCAGCTTCGCAAAGGTGATGAAACAAGCTGTACAACACTGCGATTGTGTGCGCAGCTTGCCAACTGAGAGAAAACAGTACCTGACCACTCTCCTGCCTTTTCTATTCACATGAACATTCGATTGCAAGCTGTTTTGGACAACTTTCTTTCTCTTCCTGCAAAACACTCAGCAGACCTCCGTGCAGCCTCTAGAACACGATGGGAGATGTTTTTTGTGCTGGCACAGTTTCTCCTTGCCAGACAGAGTGGAAAAGCTTTTTGCTAAGATGTAGACGAGAAGAGAGGCTAAAGACGAAGGTACGGTGCTCTGCAGAGCTAAGCACCGCTCCTGGACCTCTTTCGGCAGAAGGCGCACACCGCAGAGCACTGTGAGCGGCAGAATCGTCTTTGCGCGAAGAAGCAGCTTCTTCGTCTCCGGGAGCCGGAGAGAGCGGCAGCTTCGCAAAGGTGATGAAACAAGCTGTACAACACTGCGATTGTGTGCGCAGAATGACAACTGTGAGAAAACAGTACCTGACCACTCTCCTGCCTTTTCTATTCACATGAACATTTGATTGCAAGCTGTTTTGGACAACTTTCTTTCTCTTCTTGCAAAACACTCGGCAGACCTCCGTGCAGCCTCTAGAAGACGATGGGAGATGTTTTCTGTGCTGGCACACTTTCTCCTTGCCAGACAGAGTGGAAAAGCTTTTTGCTAAGATGTAGACGAGAAGAGAGGCTAAAGACGAAGGTACGGTGCTCTGCAGAGCTAAGCACCGCTCCCGGGCCTCTTTCGGCAGAAGGCGCACACCGCAGAGCACTGTGAGCGGCAGAATCGTCTTTGCGCGAAAACACAGCTTCTTCGTCTCCGGGAGCCGGAGAGAGCGGCAACTTCGCAAAGGTGATGAAACAAGCTGTACAACACTGCGATTGTGTGCGCAGCTTGCCAACTGAGAGAAAACAGTACCTTACCACTCTCCTGCCTTTTCTATTCACATGAACATTCGATTGCAAGCTGTTTTGGACAACTTTCTTTCTCTTCTTGCAAAACACTCGGCAGACCTCCGTGCAGCCTCTAGAACACGATGGGAGATGTTTTTTGTGCTGGCACAGTTTCTCCTTGCCAGACAGAGTGGAAAAGCTTTTTGCTAAGATGTAGACGAGAAGAGAGGCTAAAGACGAAGGTACGGTGCTCTGCAGAGCTAAGCACCGCTCCCGGGCCTCTTTCGGCAGAAGGCGCACACCGCAGAGCACTGTGAGCGGCAGAATCGTCTTTGCGCGAAGAAGCAGCTTCTTCGTCTCCGGGAGCCGGAGAGAGCGGCAGCTTCGCAAAGGTGATGAAACAAGCTGTACAACACTGCGATTGTGTGCGCAGCTTGCCAACTGACAGAAAACAGTACCTGACCAATCTCCTGCCTTTTCTAATTACATGAACATTCGATTGGGAGCTGTTTTGGACAACTTTCTTTCTCTTCTTGCAAAACACTCGGCAGACCTCCGTGCAGCCTCTAGAACACGATGGGAGATGTTTTTTGTGCTGGCACAGTTTCTCCTTGCCAGACAGAGTGGAAAAGCTTTTTGCTAAAATGTAGACGAGAAGAGAGGCTAAAGACGAAGGTACGGTGCTCTGCAGAGCTAAGCACAGCTCCCGGACCTCTTTCGGCAGAAGGCGCACACCGCAGAGCACTGTGAGCGGCAGAATCGTCTTTGCGCGAAGAAGCAGCTTCTTCGTCTCCGGGAGCCGGAGAGAGCGGCAACTTCGCAAAGGGGATGAAACAAGCTGTACAACACTGCGATTGTGTGCGCAGCTTGACAACTGAGAGAAAACAGTACCTGACCACTCTCCTGCCTTTTCTATTCACATGAACATTCGATTGCAAGCTGTTTTGGACAACTTTCTTTCTCTTCTTGCAAAACACTCGGCAGACCTCCGTGCAGCTTCTAGAACACGATGGGAGATGTTTTCTGTGCTGGCAAAGTTTCTCCTTGCCAGACAGAGTAGAAAAGCTTTTTGCTAAGATGTAGACGAGAAGAGAGGCTAAAGACGAAGGTACCGTTCTCTGCAGAGCTAAGCACCGCTCCCGGACCTCTTTCGGCAGAAGACACACACCGCAGAGCACTGTGAGCGGCAGAATCGTCTTTGCGTGAAGAAGCAGCTTCTTCGTCTCCGGGAGCCGGAGAGAGCGGCAACTTTGCAAAGGTGATGAAACAAGCTGTACAACACTGCGATTGTGTGCGCAGCTTGCCAACAGAGAGAAAACAGCACCTGACCACTCTCCTGCCTTTTCTATTCACATGAACATTCGATTGGGAGCTGTTTTGGACAACTTTCTTTCTCTTCTTGCAAAACACTCGCAGACCTCCGTGCAGCCTCTAGAACACGATGGGAGATGTTTTCTGTGCTGGCACAGTTTCTCCTTGCCAGACAGAGTGGAAAAGCTTTTTGCTAAGATGTAGACGAGAAGAGAGGCTAAAGACGAAGGTACGGTGCTCTGCAGAGCTAAGCACCGCTCCCGGGCCTCTTTCGGCAGAAGCCGCACACCGCAGAGCACTGTGAGCGGCAGAATCGTCTTTGCGCGAAGAAGCAGCTTCTTCGTCTCCGGGAGCCGGAGAGAGCGGCAACTTCGCAAAGGTGATGAAACAAGCTGTACAACACTGCGATTGTGTGCGCAGCTTGCCAAGTGAGAGAAAACAGTACCTGACCACTCTCCTGCCTTTTCTATTCACATGAACATTCGATTGCAAGCTGTTTTGGACAACTTTCTTTCTCTTCTTGCAAAACACTCGGCAGACCTCTGTGCAGCCTCTAGAAAACGATGGGAGATGTTTTCTGTGCTGGCACAGTTTCTCCTTGCCAGACAGAGTGGAAAAGCTTTTTGCTAATATGTAGACGAGAAGAGAGGCTAAAGACGAAGGTACGGTGCTCTGCAGAGCCAAGCACAGCTCCCGGGCCTCTTTCGGCAGAAGACGCACACCGCAGAGCACTGTGAGCGGCAGAATCGTCTTTGCGCGAAGAAGCAGCTTCTTCGTCTCCGGGAGCCGGAGAGAGCGTCAACTTCGCAAAGGTGATGAAACAAGCTGTACAACACTGCGATTGTGTGCGCAGCTTGCCAACTGAGAGAAAACAGTACCTGACCACTCTCCTGCCTTTTCTATTCACATGAACATTCGATTGCAAGCTGTTTTGGACAACTTTCTTTCTCTTCTTGCAAAACACTCGGCAGACCTCCGTGCAGCCTCTAGAACACGATGGGAGATGTTTTTTGTGCTGGCACAGTTTCTCCTTGCCAGACAGAGTGGAAAAGCTTTTTGCTAAGATGTAGACGAGAAGAGAGGCTAAAGACGAAGGTACGGTGCTCTGCAGAGCTAAGCACCGCTCCCGGACCTCTTTCGGCAGAAGGCGCACACCGCAGAGCACTGTGAGCGGCAGAATCGTCTTTGCGCGAAGAAGCAGCTTCTTCGTCTCCGGGAGCCGGAGAGAGCGGCAGCTTCGCAAAGGTGATGAAACAAGCTGTACAACACTGCGATCGTGTGCGCAGTTTGCCAACAGAGAAAAAAGATTACCTGACAAATCTCCTGCCTTTTCTATTCACATGAACATTCGATTGCAAGCTGTTTTGGACAACTTTCTTTCTCTTCTTGCAAAACACTCGGCAGACCTCCGTGCAGCCTCTAGAACACGATGGGAGATGTTTTCTGTGCTGGCACACTTTCTCCTTGCCAGACAGAGTGGAAAAGCTTTTTGCTAAGATGTAGACGAGAAGAGAGGCTAAAGACGAAGGTACGGTGCTCTGCAGAGCTAAGCACCGCTCCCGGGCCTCTTTCGGCAGAAGGCGCACACCGCAGAGCACTGTGAGCGGCAGAATCGTCTTTGCGCGAAAACACAGCTTCTTCGTCTCCGGGAGCCGGAGAGAGCGGCAACTTCGCAAAGGTGATGAAACAAGCTGTACAACACTGCGATTGTGTGCGCAGCTTGCCAACTGAGAGAAAACAGTACCTTACCACTCTCCTGCCTTTTCTATTCACATGAACATTCGATTGCAAGCTGTTTTTGACAACTTTCTTTCTCTTCTTGCAAAACACTCGGCAGACCTCCGTGCAGCCTCTAGAACACGATGGGAGATGTTTTTTGTGCTGGCACAGTTTCTCCTTGCCAGACAGAGTGGAAAAGCTTTTTGCTAAGATGTAGACGAGAAGAGAGGCTAAAGACGAAGGTACGGTGCTCTGCAGAGCTAAGCACCGCTCCCGGGCCACTTTCGGCAGAAGGCGCACACCGCAGAGCACTGTGAGCGGCAGAATCGTCTTTGCGCGAAGAAGCAGCTTCTTCGTCTCCGGGAGCCGGAGAGAGCGGCAGCTTCGCAAAGGTGATGAAACAAGCTGTACAACACTGCGATTGTGTGCGCAGCTTCCCAACTGAGAGAAAACAGTACCTGACCACTCTCCTGCCTTTTCTATTCACATGAACATTCGATTGCAAGCTGTTTTGGACAACTTTCTTTCTCTTCTTGCAAAACACTCGGCAGACCTCCGTGCAGCTTCTAGAACACGATGGGAGATGTTTTTTGTGCTGGCACAGTTTCTCCTTGCCAGACAGAGTGGAAAAGCTTTTTGCTAAGATGTAGATGAGAAGAGAGGCTAAAGACGAAGGTACGGTGCTCTGCAGAGCTAAGCACCGCTCCCGGACCTCTTTCGGCAGAAGACACACACTGCAGAGCACTGTGAGCGGCAGAATCGTCTTTGCGCGAAAACGCATCTTCTTCGTCTCCGGGAGCCGGAGAGAGTGGCAACTTCGCAAAGGTGATGAAACAAGCTGTACAACACTGCGATTGTGTGCGCAGCTTGCCAACTGAGAGAAAACAGTACCTGACCACTCTCCTGCCTTTTCTATTCACATGAACATTCGATTGCAAGCTGTTTTGGACAACTTTCTTTCTCTTCTTGCAAAACACTCGGCAGACCTCCGTGCAACCTCTAGAACACGATGGGAGATGTTTTCTTTGCTGGCACAGTTTCTCCTTGCCAGACAGAGTGGAAAAGCTTTTTGCTAAGATGTAGACGAGAAGAGAGGCTAAAGACGAAGGTACGGTGCTCTGCAGAGCTAAGCACAGCTCCCGGGCCTCTTTCGGCAGAAGACGAACACTGCTGAGCACTGTGAGCGGCAGAATCGTCTTTGCGCGAAGAAGCAGCTTCTTCGTCTCCGGGATCCGGAGAGAGCGGCAGCTTCGCAAAGGTGATGAAACAAGCTGTACAACACTGCGATTGTGTGCGCAGTTTGCCAACTTAGAGAAAACAGTACCTGACCACTCTCCTGCCTTTTCTATTCACATGAACATTCGATTGCAAGCTGTTTTGGACAACTTTCTTTCTCTTCTTGCAAAACACTCGGCAGACCTCTGTGCAGCCTCTAGAACACGATGGGAGATGTTTTCTGTGCTGGCACAGTTTCTCCTTGCCAGACAGAGTGGAAAAGCTTTTTGCTAATATGTAGACGAGAAGAGAGGCTAAAGACGAAGGTACGGTGCTCTGCAGAGCCAAGCACAGCTCCCGGGCCTCTTTCGGCAGAAGACGCACACCGCAGAGCACTGTGAGCGGCAGAATCGTCTTTGCGCGAAGAAGCAGCTTCTTCGTCTCCGGGAGCCGGAGAGAGCGTCAACTTCGCAAAGGTGATGAAACAAGCTGTACAACACTGCGATTGTGTGCGCAGCTTGCCAACTGAGAGAAAACAGTACCTGACCACTCTCCTGCCTTTTCTATTCACATGAACATTCGATTGCAAGCTGTTTTGGACAACTTTCTTTCTCTTCTTGCAAAACACTCGGCAGACCTCCGTGCAGCCTCTAGAACACGATGGGAGATGTTTTTTGTGCTGGCACAGTTTCTCCTTGCCAGACAGAGTGGAAAAGCTTTTTGCTAAGATGTAGACGAGAAGAGAGGCTAAAGACGAAGGTACGGTGCTCTGCAGAGCTAAGCACCGCTCCCTGACGTCTTTCGGCAGAAGGCGCACACCGCAGAGCACTGTGAGCGGCAGAATCGTCTTTGCGCGAAGAAGCAGCTTCTTCGTCTCCGGGAGCCGGAGAGAGCGGCAGCTTCGCAAAGGTGATGAAACAAGCTGTACAACACTGCGATAGTGTGCGCAGTTTGCCAACAGAGAAAAAAGATTACCTGACAAATCTCCTGCCTTTTCTATTCACATGAACATTCGATTGCAAGCTGTTTTGGACAACTTTCTTTCTCTTCTTGCAAAACACTCGGCAGACCTCCGTGCAGCCTCTAGAACACGATGGGAGATGTTTTCTGTGCTGGCACACTTTCTCCTTGCCAGACAGAGTGGAAAAGCTTTTTGCTAAGATGTAGACGAGAAGAGAGGCTAAAGACGAAGGTACGGTGCTCTGCAGAGCTAAGCACCGCTCCCGGGCCTCTTTCGGCAGAAGGCGCACACCGCAGAGCACTGTGAGCGGCAGAATCGTCTTTGCGCGAAAACACAGCTTCTTCGTCTCCGGGAGCCGGAGAGAGCGGCAACTTCGCAAAGGTGATGAAACAAGCTGTACAACACTGCGATTGTGTGCGCAGCTTGCCAACTGAGAGAAAACAGTACCTGACCACTCTCCTGCCTTTTCTATTCACATGAACATTCGATTGCAAGCTGTTTTGGACAACTTTCTTTCTCTTCTTGCAAAACACTCGGCAGACCTCCGTGCAGCCTCTAGAACACGATGGGAGATGTTTTTTGTGCTGGCACAGTTTCTCCTTGCCAGACAGAGTGGAAAAGCTTTTTGCTAAGATGTAGACGAGAAGAGAGGCTAAAGACGAAGGTACGGTGCTCTGCAGAGCTAAGCACCGCTCCCGGGCCACTTTCGGCAGAAGGCGCACACCGCAGAGCACTGTGAGCGGCAGAATCGTCTTTGCGCGAAGAAGCAGCTTCTTCGTCTCCGGGAGCCGGAGAGAGCGGCAGCTTCGCAAAGGTGATGAAACAAGCTGTACAACACTGCGATTGTGTGCGCAGCTTCCCAACTGAGAGAAAACAGTACCTGACCACTCTCCTGCCTTTTCTATTCACATGAACATTCGATTGCAAGCTGTTTTGGACAACTTTCTTTCTCTTCTTGCAAAACACTCGGCAGACCACCGTGCAGCTTCTAGAACACGATGGGAGATGTTTTTTGTGCTGGCACAGTTTCTCCTTGCCAGACAGAGTGGAAAAGCTTTTTGCTAAGATGTAGACGAGAAGAGAGGCTAAAGACGAAGGTACGGTGCTCTGCAGAGCTAAGCACCGCTCCCGGACCTCTTTCGGCAGAAGACACACACTGCAGAGCACTGTGAGCGGCAGAATCGTCTTTGCGCGAAAACGCATCTTCTTCGTCTCCGGGAGCCGGAGAGAGTGGCAACTTCGCAAAGGTGATGAAACAAGCTGTACAACACTGCGATTGTGTGCGCAGCTTGCCAACTGAGAGAAAACAGTACCTGACCACTCTCCTGCCTTTTCTATTCACATGAACATTCGATTGCAAGCTGTTTTGGACAACTTTCTTTCTCTTCTTGCAAAACACTCGGCAGACCTCCGTGCAACCTCTAGAACACGATGGGAGATGTTTTCTGTGCTGGCACACTTTCTCCTTGCCAGACAGAGTGGAAAAGCTTT